>NW_024104327.1:0-365495 GCF_003945595.2 Pipra filicauda | reverse complement strand
TTTTCCATTTTCTTTTTCTGCGTTTGTCTTCGTAAGCTTTCTGTTCTTTCGTTCGCTTTCCTCTGCTTCTTTCTTTCTTCCTTTCTTTTCTTTCTTTCTTTCTTTTCTTTTCTTTTCTTTTTTTTTTCTTTCTTTCTTTCTTTCTTATTTTTGGATGACAAGGAAAACAATAGAAGGGAAGTTTTCACATTTGTGAAAACATTTTATTTCAAGATTTTTCAGCCACCAAATAAACTAAACAACTGACAAAAGCCTATTAAAACTGGGAAAATATTGTCATAAACAAACGATTAAAAAAATACATTTCCAACTGGATGAAACTCCCTTCAGTTCTTTTTTTTTTTTTTTTCTAATCTTATTTTGAGTGAAATGATTTTTTAGTAAAGCTCTCAGCAGATCTGGAGATACCTCTCTGATGTTAAGACCTGACTGCACAATTGATCTTTGCTTTCTCTTCGTCAGGTAAAGCAAAGCAGATGAGTTTAGCCAGGGACACCTGTTTTGCGATAAGAAGACTCTTTAAGAAGCAGGCAACACTGTTTTGGCCATACTGTCTTTACAGCCTGCAACATTCTTATTTAGCCAGCAAAGAAACCCATTATCAGAATAAGATATTTCAAGTTTTGAATGCTTGCACGCAGCTGCTACGACGCATAAATGAGAGAAAACAGCTCAGAACACGAGCAAAGGAAGAAAATATTAAGTTATATATTAAGGGAATAAACCTGACAAAGGATTTTATGTCTATTTTTTTACAAAAGGAAGACAACTTGCAAATATATATATTTGGAAAGAGGAGGCAGTAATGAACAAGGACAGTGCATTTCCCAGTAGGTGATGAGTAAGCCGAGGGATAGCTGCAGGATGTCATGATGTACTCTGCTGTCACAAAGATTTTACACATGGGCTGGACAACCTGCTCAATAAATCAACATACATCTATCTTTTTTTTCTTTTCTTTTTTTTCGTTTCTAGGTATCTATTTGGAAACTCACAGCCACATTTTAATGTGCGCAGAGTGTTTGTTAACTTGGCATAGCCTTTTCATCTTTTTCAACCCTCTGCTATCTCTTGGGGGTGAATCATCATTATGTAACAGAGCACACAAGGTACCATGTGATGATCCTTGTCCTTGCTGAGGAAAGAATAAAAAGAAACTGAAAAAACATGGAGCAACATTAACACAGAGGTACACACACATCCTAGTAATCATATACAGGATAGACTGGCTACTGGGTATGTTTTTCTCACCTCTCAACAACACTTATTGATTTCAGTGGGAAATGTTCTTTCCTAAATGATACAGACTCTGGTCTCTGGGGTAATTAATGGGATTTTTTTTTTTTAATCAGATCTTGCACTGAAGGGAGGAATTCCAGCTAACTCCAGCAGTCAGAGTGGGCTTGCAGTAAGCTCTTGCTCAACCTTGTCTTACTCTCTTATGCACTGCACTGATTTAGGACTCAAAATAAAGTGAATTTTTGAGATTAAAAGGTTGATGTAAAGCTGGAGAAGATCCACTTGATGGTAACACAATAGAAGTAAAGAGTGAGACTGTTGCACAGGAACAGTCTTGCTCATTATTCCTTGTTTGTTATTAGCAAAATTGAACAAGACTTAAAAAACTGCCTAAAACAGAGGAACAGCAATTCGGGCTATGCCTATCCCAGATCTCACACTGCACTGGGAATGGAAAACATCAATAGAATGCTTAGTTATCGGTAGAATTTTTCATTATCTCTCCAACTCCAGCAAGTGGCACCACTACTGTTCCCATGAAATGTAGCTTACACCCAAAGTGTGTTGGAAACACTCTGACTGGGAGAGAGGGATCAGGGTTCATCCCAGATGCTCACCAGGGGATATGGCCCATCTATAATTGAGTAGGCTGTTCACTTGGAAAGACTGAGGCACCGTGGGCTTCTCACGAACTGAGTGCTGAGTTCAGATTTCAATAAACAATGTCGCCCGCAGTGGAAACCAGCAGGACTATCCCTGCCACAGACAGCCACAGCAGCAGCAAAACCCTGTCTTGGAGAGCAGTCCTACCTAAGATCAGGGGAATCAGGGGAAGATAACAGCATTTGCACTTCAGATGTTAAATAGCCTCGTATGTCATAAAACAGGCTGTCCCACGTTTGGGAGGAAAAAGAAGGAAAAAAATGCTATCGAGTGCTGCTCTGAATATTCAAACTTCCTCAGGAACTTTCATAAGGTTTAATCTTTTCTGCAGATGTTTCGGGAGCATTTTTTCATTCAACAACTTGCCTCTGTCTAGCTCTCTGATGTATTATTTTGCAGGTGGACTAACCAAGCTTCTAACAAAGAAGACCAAAGAACACCATAAAGTGCATACAGAAAGGAAGAATTGGGAATGCCTAATTTAGAATCACAGAATGGTTTGGATCGGAAGGGATCTTAAAGATCATCTTGTTCCAATACCCCTGTCATGAGCAAGGACATTTTCCACTAGACCAGGTTGCTCCAAGCCCTGTCCAACCTGACTTTGAATACTTCCAGGGATGGGACATCCATAACTTCTCTGGGCAACCCAACGGATACATAATTTTTGAAAATTTGTATTGATTTTCACCAGAATACATATCATATCTGAGCGTATGAAAACAGGGGTAGGGCAGAAAATTACCTTGCTTCTCTAATTTACTGAGTCAAGATGGGATTAAATAGATTTTAAATCTATATCAAATTAAGATTTATTTGAGAAATTGTCATTCTAATTTTGTCTGTAGTTTATAGCTAAAAATTATTTCACATAGACTCTTTTAACAGTTATATCAAAACATCACTATGTATTAATACAAGGCACAGATTCTGGTGGGAGTTTCATCTGTCAAGAATGTCATGCTCCAAGTCCACAATTCACCATGTATACAATAGGGAAAAGAAGGAGAAAAGTACCTGCCAAGTATTCACAACATACTTTCTGACAGTAGCAATAACACTTAGGTTTGAAAGAATATCAAAATAGGGTATTTCAACATGTCCAAATCCTTCTATGTTGCAATGTTTCATATTTAAAAAGCAAAAGAAAAGTGTGCTTCAGTGGATCAGTTGCTATCAACATAATATACTGGATAATGGAGCAAGGAAATAAGTTAACATTTCAGGCACAGGGAGTGTGAAGTAACAAGCCACAAAGAAAGAGACTCATAGAGTAGTTTGGGTTGGAAGGCATCCTAAAGATCATCTCATTCTGACCCCATGTCGTGGGCAGGGATTCCTTCCTGTAGACTGGTTTCCTCCCTTACCCTGCTGCCCACACTGCTGGGGATGCAGCCGAGGGCACACGGTTGGGTCATGGTGAGATTCTCATCAATCAACACCCCCAAGTTCCCCTCCCCGTGGTTGCTCTCAATCCATTCTCTGCCCAGCCTCTACCTATACCTGGGTTTGCCTTAACCCAGGTGTAGCACCTGGCACTTGGCCTTGTTTAACTTCATGAGGTTCACATGGTCTCACCTCTCAAGCTTGTCCAGGTACCCTTGGATACCGTATCCCTTCCTTCTGGAGTGTGATAACAACACACAGCTTGATGTCGTTGGCAAGTGTGCTGAGGGTGCCTGGATTCCACTGCCCAAGTCACTGACAGAGCTGTTAAACAGCACCAGCCCCAATCCTGACCCCTGAGGACACCTCTCACCACTGATCTCCACTTGCACAGTGAGCCACTGACCACAACACTTTGTGTCACCATCCATCTAATTCCTTATCCATCGAGTGCTGCATATACCAAATCCATATCTCTCCAGTTTACTAATAAGGATGTTGTGCCAAATGCTTTGCAGAAGTCTAGGCTGATGAAATCAGTCCCTCTTCCATCATCCACACTGTAAACCCAAAGAGAAGGCCACTGATATTGTCAGGCATGATTTACCCTTATTGAATCTGTGTTGGCTGTCACCAATCACCTCCTTATGTTCCATGTTCCCTAGCACAGTCTCTAGTGGAAGCTGCTTCATGATCTTGCCAGACACTGAGGTGAGACTGACTGGTCTGTAGTTTCCTGGGTCTTCTTTTTCTCCGTTTTTAATAATGAGTGTCAAGTTTCACCTTGCCCAGTCAGAGCAAACTTCACCAGACTTCCACAACTTCTCAAATGTGATGGTTAGTGGCTTTGTAACTTATTCTACTCCATATCCAATTTAAACCTACTCTTAGTTTGAAGTAATTTCCCACTTGTCCTATCACTCCAGGCCTTTGTAAATAATCTTGCCTCATCTTTCCTCTAAGTTCCCTTCAGGTATTGAAAGGCTGCAATTAGGTCACCCCAAAACCTACTTTTTTTCCAGGCTGAACAATCCTTGTTCTCTCAGCCTTTCCTCATAGCAGAAGTGCTCCATCCCTCTGATCAACTTACTGTTCCTCCTCTGGACTCTTTCCAACAGATCCTTGTCCTCCCTGTGCTGGGATTCCAGGGCTGGAGGCAGCTCTGCAGGTGGGGTCTCACCTGAGCTGGGCAAAGGGGCAGAATCCCTCCCTTGACCTGCTGCCCATTCTGTGGTATCAGCCCAGAATGTCACCCAGGCTGTTTCTGAGCTTCACATTCCCCACCAGCATATCCTTGCTGGGATCCAAGTTAAATGAAATGTATATAAATGCATGGGCATATGTAATAAGATTACGAAATTGGATGCATAGTGTGTGTGCTCATAGGTAAATTTAGAAAAATGACAGAATTAAACATGGACAGTGCACAGAAATGAGAGAGAAAAAATTATGAAGGAGTGCTCTGAGAATAGAGGGAACCATGTGGCAGAAGATCAGGATTTACAGGGGGAGACAGGCAGAAAGAGGGGTTTTACCTCAACCACAGGGAGAGAAATAGTAATTGAACATCACTGATGCTCTAGAGGGAGTTTCAGAGGTTCAGTCAGGAGTTAGTCTATTTTGTCTCTAAGAAGAAATCTGAAACACTCTGAATTATCTGAGCATGACCTTAGAGTATAATTCTGAAATATTAAATTCGAACCTTTTCACAAAAGGTCTATTAATTCCAGAGGCATTTCTCATACTTTTTTTTTTTAAATAATGAGATTTTATTGGCTTGATTTGTTTTCATTTTCTGGCTTCTGTGGATGAAAAGACAGGAAATGATGGTCTGTTGTATACAAGGTGTGTTGTCTGAATTTTTTTTTCCTGAAGGTGGATTAAACCACACATTTTTTAGAAAGATACCTCGAAGATCCCGAATAACAGAGATGATGCCATGTTGGCTGATGAGCAGATACAATATGCTGCAACTGTCACTAGTAGAAAATTGGGTGTAATTTAAATTTTGAATTTCCCTTACTTTTAAGTCTTGAGCATTCTTACACTTGGGTCTGGAAAACTATAATACCCATTTCTGCCTATTCTCCTGCTATCCAATTTCCCCATACAGCGGTAGCTATGTACAGTATGTACAGATCACATGGAGAGGTTTTTTTCCCCACATACAAGCTGATAATACTTGCCTTCCATCTGCTTTTTTTTTCTTACTCCATTTTACTCCATTTTATTTCAAGCAGCCACAAGAAATTTCTTAGCTTTTCTAACAATGCTGAGTAATGATCAGATATGAATGACTGCTTTTTTGAATGAGTACATTTGTTAGAAAAAAACCCCAAACCCAACAACAAAACACAGTTCCAGAGGGATGGGAGTTATTCATGAAGTGTGGTCGAAATCAACGTAAATCTTCATGGTCAAAAGAGCGGAAAGAACATTTGAAAATATCTAATATTTTGTGTTGACATTTTCTGAAGAAAAGATTGCCATTTTTCTTTCCAAATGTCATTTTGTCTGAAAATTTGAAAAACATTTCCTTTACAAAAATCCTGTAATTACGACACAATGACAATATTACATTTTTCCATGATATTTCCCTTTTGGTATTTTCTGAGAACGTATTTGTTCAAATATCACACTAAAATCCCATATTTGGACAAGCACTGCCTTTTATTTCCTATTTTTGAGATTAATTTTCAGTTGCTTTTATTTTTCACTGAGTGTCTTCCACTTTATAAATTTGATCCATGGTTTCTGCTGATGGGTGTTGAACATTTGGCTTTGGTTATGAACTTACTCTATCAGCTTTTGAACCTTTGGTCAGGCATTTCCAAGCACTCATTACTGCACTCATTACTGGTCATCTTAAAACCATTGTAACATCATCAGATTTTCCTCGTAAAGATTTGTCTCATTGATACAAATGTTGAAGAGAGCTGGATTAAGACTTTAATCCCTTGGAGACTGCATTTGCAGCAACTCAAGTAATGGATTTCTCCATATTAAAAACTCTGTTTCAAGACCTGTCAGACAGGGAGTTTTAATCCATCTACTGTGTGCCCTGTTAATTCAGTACAATGTGCTGGTTTTTAATCAAAAAGTCGGGTGATACTAAATCAAATCCATTGGAGAAATCCACATATATGATGTCAACAGCGTTATCCTTATCAACCAAATGTGTAATGAAGTCAAAAAAAAAAAAAATAACACACTCGTTTGACAAGACCTATTTCTGTGCAAACATGTTGTCTAATATTAATTATATTTTCAGCATCTAATTCTTTGTTGACAGAGTCCTGAATTGACTGTTCCAATAGTTTGGCTGGACTGACATCTGACTAACTAGTTTACTGAGTCACCTCTTCTGTTCTGTTCAAATGCAAGGATTTCACTGGCAGCCATCCAATCTTCAGGAACGTTCCTCAACTTCTCAAAAACTTGTTAAAATTTGGTTTGAAGGACAATCAGCTACTTCCTTTTGAATCACTATATCAGATATACATCTCTGATAATTTAACAGTCATATTTTTCTCTAAACTAGACAGACATGACTCTATCACTGCTTTATCTCTGAGGATCATTATCCTGCTTCACATCACTCACAGGACAGAATTAAATGCTCTAATAGGAATTTTTACACCTTAAATATTTTTCAGATATTCTAGAAAACACTTTCTGGCATTATTACATGCACATTGAATGATGAACAGCAACCACTGAGGGTTTTCTTGTCCCTAACACACTATATAGTTGCATTTTTATACATTGCTATATAGTTGCATTTTTATACATTTTCACATCTGTTAACCTCTCCACACCATGCTGATTTTTTTTTCAGTTGTCCTATAATTTCTTTCACACCTCCTTTTTGCACATATCTCAAACCCCTATTTTGGAAGTCATCTGATTATGAAAAATATTTCTCAAAATAGACGAGAAATTAATTGGCAAGGTCGAGAACAGGTTTCTTTTCCTTGCCTCCCAATTTGCAGATCTAGCTGGTAAATTCTATTGCATCTCCATCAAGCATGACAAACTCAATTGGAAGTGGACAAGTACTTCTTTACTCACAAGGAAAACACAGATTTCTCAGACAATGGTCCCCAACTTACAGTGTTTCAGGACCTCTTTATTATTGTTCAGAAAACACTAAATCACAAAGTCTACCTGTAACAGAGAAAAAATATGTATGCTTTTTCTACACAATTAATTCTGTAAGGAAAAAGAATCTTTCAAAGAGGCAAACTGAAGTAAGTCAGACCTCTGTGAGCTTTGTTGAGTTAGGGTACACCAGTTAATGCAAAACCACATTAGAAGCGATATCAGGTCTCTTACTTTCTGTTTCTTACCTTGAAAAATATCTGTGGAACTATCACGTATCTCACACTCCCTGGACTCAAAAATTTTTTGGTCCCATTTGCTTGGAAGGAGTGAAGGATCACAAACCCCAAAAAGTGAAGAGTCCTCTGGGCAAGTCAGCACCAATGCACGTGACAGATGTAGACTAAATCTTGGAAGCTGGACTCTTAACCCAAGCCTTGAGTACAAGAGCACTGATTCTCCTTCAATCCTCTGGAAAAGTAACTCTGAATTCAACATTTTCGAAAAGTTTTAAACCATTTTCACTCAAGATCAACAAAGTGTCAATTTTATGCTTTGTCGTCCTGCAAAGATCTGTCCAGGATGGACATTTGTAATGAATATATAAATAAATCTACTATTTAAAACATGCTTTGACTGGCAGTTTATGACTGCCTTCAACAACCCTTATGTTGCTTTTTACAATAGTGTCTTATTTATAAAAGAGGCGAAAGTGCCCAGAGCCCGGTTAGAGAGAATGAAGATGAGAGATATGTTCCCATATTCCTCCAATTTTCATTTTCCCTTTCCTACAGTTATGAACAAACTTCTCTCCACTCTGTTTCTGTAGATTACTTCCATTTATTCTTTTGTTCCTGTTTCCAAGAATACATCTTCACAGTCAATTCAAACTTTAATACATGGCAATTACTAATTAAATAAAATACTCTTACCCCACATCTTCAAGCATTTTGGTCATATTCTTCTTGGTTTTTCTCTTTTCAATATCTAAAGTGCAGAACTCCTTCAGTGCCCTTGAAGAAGTACTTGTTACATTAATGGATACATTATTCCATAGAAGAAGAAAGGATAAAAATATCATCTTCAATTTATGAATCACTCTTATCTTTACTCTTCACCTTTAGTTCTCTTTGTGCTTCCTTCTCTCATGCTCTTCTAAATTATTTCTGGACAAGTACAGTGTCACTAAATTGGAGAATTTTATTTTGCTACTGCTTTAATCAATGTTTTTACTCTTGCCATCTTTAGGAAGTGCAACCTCACTCTTTTGGAACTCAATAACCTTATTTTTTCTTCAGAAACTGATTTTCTCTTTTTGTTTTTTTCACCCACTGCAGGGCTGCATATTAATTTTTTTTTTTTTTTTGTAGGCCATTGCTTTGGCTTAAATGCATTTCTTAACTAAGGTACATTGGCATTTACCAGAGGCACATAGTTCTCTGACCCTGATTTCCTCAAAAACTGTATCATAGAAATGAAACCAAAGGACACCATTCACAAGGGACTCTCTTATCTACATAGGAAATGAGTACCAGGGATGCTTGTAGAATTAAATAGTAGAGCAGCATTTTAACGTGCTCCAAAGAAGGCAAAGAACTGCCTCAAGGATCAAATACTTCTTCCTAATCACTCTGGCCAAAATCAGTTACGAACATAATTTATATCACTACTTATGGCAGTGGAAGAAGATTAATTCTCTCTGATCAAGGAAAATAACAAAAGTTCAGACATCCATTCTGCTAAATAAATCAACACCAATTTCAATGGATTCCATTTTATACTTCATTTTACACCTGCAATTTTGCATGTTACTGGGCACGAGCAATGTCCATGCACGTAGCACGGTCACAGTGACAAAGTTAAAAGGCAGCTGGATATTTTAGCAATGAACATTACCAACTTGTTAACATAGCCCAGACCTATCAGGCAAGGGGATTAGTATTGTGAGATGAATATTAAAATACATGGAGATACGAAGGTTACTAACCAAGACAAGAAGCCAGGTAAAGCATGCTGGGCTTCACAGTGTGGGTGGGCAAAGAGTTGCTTCAAATCACAGCACCTCAGAAACCTCTACAACAAGCAGATGTGCTTCAGTTCCCCATCCAGCAGCAGATATAAAATGTGCAAGCTTACTTCCCTGAGGGGGAAGCACACACCCTTACAATGAGTCCCCCAGAGCAGTCACACAGACAAGATAGAATGGCTGGGCAGCGTTTCAGTGGTATTCTCTGGTTTTATAGCCTTGTTCCACTTTGGACAGCTCTCCCAAGCGTTAACCAGAACCACATGGCTGGCAAGTCACTGATATGTGGGCCATAGAAACCCCCAAGAAAGCCCCACCACCTCTACTGTGCTCCCTGCAGTATGACAAGGTTTCTCAGTATGGCCCGACGCTGTGTTTGACTCCAAACCGAGTTTCAGAGGGAACTTGCAGAAGGTGGGACACAGGTACATTACACAAGAGTTATGATTTGATATTTCCAGTTTCCTGAGTAGTTTGTTGCTGTGATAAAAATTCAGAGGCAGTTTTTAAGTCTGATACAATTATTTTAAAAGTCAGAACACACCTTTAATGCATTTGTGAGCCACACATGGTCGCCCTTGGGGCGACAAAACTCTCAGCATTACAAGCACAGTGTTTCTCTCTACCTTTATTCCAACACAGTATTTGCTGAAGTCAAATATAATAAAGGCCCTACATATAGGAAATGGCCTCCAGTTGCACCAAAGGAGGTTTAGATGAAGCATTAGGAAAAATTTCTTCACAGAAAGGATGGTCAGGCACCAGAACAGGTTGCCCAGGGTAGTGGTGGAGTCACTCTACCTGGAAGTGTTCAAAATACGTGTGCATATGGCACTTGAGGACATGGTTTAGTGGTGAACGTGGAAGTGGGGCTGTGATGATGGTTGGACTTGATGATCTAAGAGGTCTTTTCCAACCTTAATGATTCTGTGATTCTACAGAGCTGGGTGTTATTCTGCTCTGCAGCCTCGAAGCTGCAGACTCTGGTCTGTGAGAGAGTTTATAGACCACGGGGACAGCAAATATGTATAAATCAGCACAGACTAACGTTATTCATAAATTCTCCAAAGCTGTGTGCTCTGGAGCTCCTAATGCACATCTGTCTTACAACTGTGTTACACAGTGAGGTGCTGGAAAGTTCAGTTGCAAGGAAGGACAATACAGCAGTCCCCATTTTACACGGGAAAATGAGGCACAAAGAAGCCAACAACTGGAAGCTCAACTTTAAGAGGACTTCTGAATGTCTTTGAGGATCCACAATGAACTACGTTGCCCATGATCACTCCTAAAGATTGCGGTAGCAAATTTCCCCAGGCCTGGGGGAAAAAACCCAACAACTTAAGTGCCAGGAATGGAAATAGGGTGCTGCGGTTCATTTTCTCATTTTTCAATCTTATTTCTCACTCAATTCCAAACATACATTTTAACAGGTTTTTTGCAGTTTTAGGAGGGAAAGGAAATGAGAATGCTGGAAGAGCAAAGGAAAAAGAAGAAAATAAATGAAACGGTGAGCACTAAGTGACACTTTTTTTAAACCTGAGGCCTCTGTTCATTCAAGGGCAGGTCAGATGGAGCACTGAGCAACCTGGTCTAGTGGACGGTGTCCCTACTTTAAAGAGATGGGAACAAGATGGGCTTTAAAGCCCTTCTATCCCAAACAATTTTTATGATTCTATGATCGTAAGATTTTTGCTGAAAGCTGATTCTGTAATGTGTAAAATTAATATCTTAAGTTTTACTAGATCTGTTGATTTAAACAAACACTTTTTCCAAGTACTGGCTTGCAGACTGATACAAGACTCAGAAAATAAGGAAACTGGAAAGCTGGTTGGCAAACCACCTCGACGAACACCTTGTGGCAAGGCACCTTAAATATATATCTTCATTTTAACATGTAGGTTCTACAGTGTATAGTGAAGTGCCTGGGACGGGGCTACAAGATTTAGGGTGTTTTAATACTACCATTAGCATAGGTGAAGACAACTTAAGGAACATATATATGTGAACATATGCCTATATACATGTAAAGCACTATGACTACCATAATGCATGAGGTAAAGTTGAGTCTCAACTTCAGTGTTTGGGAAGAAATTGAGTAACTGCAATCCAACTGTCCTGCTAATGTATGGGAGAGGAGGGTGGTGAGGTGGTAGTCGTGCTAATGATGTTGTTGTGGGAATTTCTTTATACATTTAGATGTGCATGTGCACACATATATGTGTGTGTGTGCCTGATGCCACAAGTACTTAAAATGTTTTTGGAGGAAGACCATCTCAGAGCTGTTGGATGTCTACTATGGAAATGGAATGACCATGATGTGACCTGGCATGTGCCACCACTGCAGAAAATAAGTCCGTGGTAAGAAGTGAGCTGTAAAAATGACATGGCTAAGAAATGAAAAATGTAGATATTTAAGGATATCAGCCCTGTGTAAGTGAATGGTTGAGCTGAGCAGGCTGGAAATTTAAGGATCAAGTCTGAGCATCCTTAAGCTTTGCAGCTACGTACTGTCAGCACAACTCTCATCCTATCTGGATTCACACCCAGAACACACCATGACGGTGGAGTTACACCTGATTTACACCATTAGGACAGTGCTTGCAGACTCCTGCCTGTAAATGACAAAGTTCTCAGCAAAACTTTTCCCAACACTATTTCCAGGTGAAGCTAGTGAAGGGTTTGTGTCAATAAGGAGTAGTTGCATTTTAAACCCTTTACTTGAAGAAGGCAGCTAGGGAAAAATTTTACCTCTTTTGTTAAACAAGAGAAAAAAAAAAAAAAAGAAGGTAATCTATGTTTGTGTACCTATGTATGTGTGAGAGAAAGCATTGGTAAGAGAGTGAGACACACAAGGGGAGACCATTTGCTCCAATCGGTTAGCGTTACTAATACATAACAACCCTGCCAGCGAGGCACTGCACAGCTGGAATTAATCTGAGGGAATGTGTGTTGCTGCAAAGACAAGCGCAGAAAACTTCCCCCGTGTGAAGGCAGCGTGAAGCCCTGCCCTGTGGCTTGGAAGCAGTTCATCAGGCCCTGACAGCACCGACATCTTCTTTAAGACCTTCGGTTTGGGTGGGGGGGAAATGCACTCCACCCTGCTCAAGTGAGCATCCAGGAGGGACTTGTTTTATTTCATGATATTTTGCACATCACAGCAGCCTCTCCCCTCCTTGGTGTGTTTTTTTTTTTTTCTTTTTGTTCATTCGTTTATTTATTTGTTTGTTTGTTTTTAATTACCTGGTTAGTTTTGTTCTTCTCTTGCCTTATTACATTGGCTCAAAACCCCACCGAAAAACTGACATGGCTTATTTATACTGAACAGCTATTCAGGCCAAAAGCAGCTGCTCCATTTAGCCAAGCGCCAGTTTCTCTGCTTGTTATTAATAAGGTGCTTTCTTTTAGATCCACGCTGTGAGGAGGTAGCAGTGGAATGTATGCAGAAGATGATGGTTCTCTCTGAAAGAGTGTTTTCAAAACTCAGTGAGCTCTGGGTCACTGTTAGTAAACAATTTTCCAGTAAAAAGCAAGTCTATCCAGAAGTGCAGTACAACCACAGCTGATTTTAAGCAGATTCATACCCATGTGTGGTTCCCTCTTTCCAAGCCCCTCTTTATTCCAGTCTGGACCTGGGAGACTTCTGATTTGCATCAGTAAGCGATTTACCCTGAAGATTTCAGCCTGCCAGTGTGACCTAGTCTCCTTCTGTCATGCAGCAGGGCTCCCTTCCTACACAAATGTGGCCATGAGGAATTGAGGAAAATAAGAAAAGTGCTTTGAAAGGGAAATAATGTGGGTTTAGTGAAGAAAATGAGACAAAATGCACTTTTGTAGAGAAAAAAATATATGACTTTAAGAGGAAAGTTTTGTCCTGTTTTTGAGTGAAAGCAAAACTAGTCGTTCTCATACACACATACACATAGAGCTTAGCTTGCAAACACTGATGTAATGTTCATTTCACCCCTAATTATCCTTCTAATAGCTATCGAAAGTCTCACATAATTACCAAATTGAAAATAACTTCCTGTGCACAGCTGTCCTGCCAGTTACTGGAGGAATTATGGCTTTATTGCCATTTTTAACTTTCCCCAGCAATAATGTATGCCTGGCCTTGAATTACCCTGCTGTAGGAGCCAGTGACTCCAGCATGGTTTGTAAAACTATTTTCTTGGTTTCCACTTCTCTCCATATCTTCTTTCCAGCCTGACTCTCCAGCATCACCTCCTAAGTACCATTCCTGCATTTAATGCCACTCCTACTCTGACTTTCACTTTTTCTTGATTTCTGTAGAATTTTCCTTCCTTTCTTTTAGACTCCCTTCCCCTCTCCTCCAGATCTTGACCTAATTCTTTGGTCCCTGAGTGGTTGGCCAAAGATTTCCCAAGTCTCAGGAGATTCCCTCAGGTAGTATATATCCAGCATATCTACCTCTAAAGAAACTTATTCCTATTTGACTGGACTAGGACTGTGCCAGGCCCATCACAGATAAGAAGGAGCTGCTGGACAAGCCAGAGGTTGGCTGCAGGAGCCAGCAGAATGTCACAGACCTCTACCAGCTCATCCGGCACTTCCATGAGGTATCTGAGCTGAATTGTGGAATTAGTTTTTGGTCTAATGCATAATTTGTGCTGTCTTCCAGAAATGCATCCAGCTGGGACCTATAGGCTAAGCTCTGCCTGTGATCTAAACTGAGCTGGTGGAGTCAGTACTTCATCTGTCAGTTTGACCTTCCTGGCTGAAAAACCACCCACAAAATAAACAAGAAAATTACTTTAAATGCACTCCACCCAAAAAACAAGCAAACAAAAAACCAAAACAAACAAAACAAACAACCCCCCCCCAAAAGCCCCCCAAGCCCCCAAATCAATAAAAACCCAACCAACAAACCAACCAAAGATACCAACCCCCAACAACAACCAATTCTGTGCCTAATTTGTCATTTGAGTTTGTCTGGTATCAGCTTCTAGGCTTGCTAAGCCTTTCTCACTGGTATTTAAGATTCTTGGTATTTTCTTCTTCTGAAGGTGCTCAATTAACTCTCCATACTCTTTCTGATAAATTAAGCAGATTGTATACTCAAAGTCTCTGACTAGGAGGCGTTTTTTGCCAGCTCTTACATAGTTGACTTTCTTCTGCAATCGCAGCTTTTCAACATGCAGCTTTTCACTTACAAATATAACTGTCCGACCTGAATACAGGGTCCCAGTTCTGCTGTTTTAATTCATAAATCATAAGTTAATGGGGAACAGATGAGACCTGCAGTTCCTTTCCCACCAAGGTAATCCATACCTGTGTTGGTCATTCATCTTCATGACTTCTCCTCATCTGATGGCCTGTTTGATGGCTCCTGTAACCCTCATCCACTGACAGTAGACCACTGACAGTATTCACTGTATTCATTCTAGCTCACCTTTGGGCTGCAAACCAAGGTTTGTTGCCTCTTCAATAGCAAGGGATAGGCACTGACCAGGGGACATTCAGCATTAGTTGGGTACTCACTGCTTTCCCAAATGATTACAGAAGAAGCTTTAGGTAACTATTTCCCCCCGGCTGCATCCATTAGATGTCTGTCACAGAGTGGACTTTTTATTCTGGTCTAAATGGGTTTCTGGGCTGAGAACCAGGTTCCTCATCCTGTTGCAGAGGACAGTATCGAACGACTGATACTGCAATGCCAAGCCCATGTTTCTTAACTATGAGAAGATTGGGGAGAATGAGCTAATTAAAGCTATGCTTCAAAAGAACCTTACCTTTCAAGGTCAGGCTGGACAGGGCTTCAAGGTCATGTTGGCTGGGACTCTGAGAAATCTGGTCTAGTGGAAAGTGTCCCCACCCATGGCATGGTTTTTGGACTAGATGGCCTTTGAAAGGTCCATTCCAACCCAAACTATTCTATGATTTCAGTGCATAATACAGCCACTATCAAGTATGCAATTAGAGCGTGTGATTTAATTGCAGTCTAGGTATAGATGTGACAAAGTCTCCACGCTAGGACTGGTTCTGGTAGGAGAGGGAGACTATAGGACATGATGTGTATGAATCTGGGTGGCTACACAACCTCTCTAGAAGGGAACTGCTGCTCTGCACATCCCTTCATAGAGACTCTGAGTGATGGTTCTCTACCCGAGAGGGTTTTAAAGGCCATGGGATGGAGAGAAGTGATTAATAGCAGCAATTCGTAAAGGCTATGTTTGCATGTCATCATTCATCAGAAGGCTCCAAATGGTAACTGAAGTCTCTAAACGTGAACTGAAATGGGGAGATTTAAAAAGATTTTAGCCAAAAGTCTCATCGTGGACTTGAGGGCTTGTGGGATTTCACTGTCAGAAGCATGTCCAAAAGTTCAGATGTTTTTCCAGCAGTGCGAATCACCATACATTTCTGGAAGTCCCACACTTATCCCTTCTTGCCCATAGATAGCACATCGTGTCACCACACCTACCAAGTCTCTTGGGAAGACAAAACTGAATTTCAGAGATGCCTGAAGGTTTCTTTTTGTGTTTTGTTGGGGTTTTTTTTCAGGGGTTTTATGTTCCCTTCCAACAAATGCAGAAACCCCCCCCCCCATAAACTTTTCTTAAACAGCATCTATATATTTATAAGCACATGAGCAAATGAGAGAACGAGTAGAGAGAGTGTTCTGCCCCTGAAATGCAGTCATGCATTAGGTGGACTGTGACTGCTAACTAGAAGTTAAAAGCAGAGTATGCAGTAATTGAAATCAGCATATCAAGAAAAGGGATATATTTTAGAACTGCGAGGGGAGAACTTGGAATTTTTATAGAGGTTGAATACCTGTTCTGTGTACTCAAAGCAGGTAACTTTGAGGATACCTCACTCTAAGTCTACAGTTAGTAAATCCTTCCCTTGGGTTATACATTAATTGCTAGGATAACTTTACTGCAGAGACAACAGTTTCACTGGATTTACTGTAGATATATTTTAGCAAATCAGGTCTAGCATTAATTCTGCATTGTGCTTTTTGTTAGTGGTGCATTAGTCACTCTAATGATACTGCGCTTGTACAAAGCATTATAAGTGCTTTGAGATAAACCACACAACCACCACTTAGAAATCAAAGCTATTCTCTACAAACACACATCTGTTTGCAATGGATTCTCTCCTTCATCCTCCTTCCCTGACATCCCTCTCCCATCATCTGGTTCATCACCAAAGCACAGAGAGTTTGTTTTGTGGGAAACATATTGACTGAATTTCTTACCTATGAAATCAAAGTGTGTAATGAATCAGTCTGCAAGCAGTGCTCCCTGACAAACATCAACCCTGCCAAACACAAGGACTGGCCAGAATAAAATTTCTAGGTGTTACTGTTTACTAAGAAAAATCAGCAGATCATCTTTATTCCCGGAAGATTCTGTAAGGTCTCAGATTAATTTCTATTTAATAAACACAAGATGGTGGGGGTCAGGGGAAAATAATTCAAATCTCCTAATGTTGTTTGGGCTTACTGGCTTTGAATGGAAATGATTTCATATTATGGATTTTCGTTGTTTTCCTTCACTTTATACAATATATCAGGAAATAAACAGCAGGTAGCAATTTATTCATACTTTTTAACATATTTTTAATTGTCAAGTGGTCAAATAATATTTTGTCAGCTAATTTAAAAGAAAACTTCTATGTAAATAAGTGCAACCAGTTCATTCCAACCATGTTAAACAGCTCAAATTCAAATCCCATCTTTTTAGATATATAAGGGATTTTTTAACCACTGCTCTTACTATGTCCTAACCTAAGCCTCTTATATTCATTAAGTTTACACTTTTCTGACCTAACACCACTTCTAAAGAGTGTTGAAGAAATATTTTCCATATTTTTATCTGTTGGAAATAAAATCTCCAACAGTCTCAAGATAATTTTGGTAGTTAAATCCCTTAGATTTCAGGGGAAATCTTAGAAGGTTGAGGAGTTGTATCCAGGTGATTTGTGCAGTCATAGAGGAAATATTTGGTGGAGAAGCAGCTGTACTGTAGCTACTTTAGATCTGTAACCATTTCCTAACCCAGGGTGATCTTTTTCCTGACTGCTAAATAATGCTTTTCTCAAAGGACCAAAATCACAATGGAAGGAAGTACCTTTTCTTTTTTTTTCCTGAGTGAGAAAAAAAGTTATATACCTTTGATTTGGATGTTCATGAATGGAAAAAGCAATTACCAAATGTTGTTAAGATTTTTTCAGGTCTCCTTTTGGTGCTTAGAGGAGCAGTTTCAGGATGGTCATGACTGAAGGCGTTGTTTTTCCTGGGGTATGAGTTTGCTTCCAGACTTGGGCCTTACGCTCTTCAGTCAAAAGTAGTATAACAGTAATCTGCATGATTGAGGAGCAATACAAATAATTTTGATTTTATTTATTTCATATATTCCTGCCACCTACGTAGCCATAAAATATTCCTAGTTAGAAGGGACCCACAAGGATCATTAAACCCAGCTCCTGACCCTGCACAGCACAGCTCAAACAATCCCACTCTGTCCCTGAGAGCACTGCCCAAATGTTCTTCAAGCTCTGGCAGCCTTGGTGCTGTGACCACTGCCCTGTGGAGCCTGTTCAGTGCCCAACCACCCTCTGGGGAAGAACCTTTTCCTGATATCCAACCCAAACCTCCCCTGACACAGCTCCAGCTATTCCGTCGGGTCCTATCACAGGTCAACAGAGAGAAACGATCAGTGCCTGCCCCTCCTCTTCCCCTCATAAGGAAGCTGTAGACTCCAATGTCTTCTCTCGGTCTCCTCCAGGGTGAACAGGCCAAGTAACCTCAGACACTGATGAGTGTGTCTTCCCCTCCAGACTTCAACATCGTCATAGCCCTATAACCTATAACCAAATGTATTTTCCTACGAATGCCCTTTGGAAGACCAAGACCAAAACTGTCCCAGAAATCCTGGGACAGTTTTGAAACCCATGGATTTGGAGGCACCTGTCCTTTTTTGGGGCACTGAGCCCAAACGACTATTCCCAGGAATTAGCTGCACGACCTCTCCACTGCGTCAGAACGGACACACACACACGGAGTGTGCAGGTAGGGAACTTGCAGGGAAAGTGCAGCAGCGGCATAAATCCAGTCAATTGGAAACTACTACCATCTCAAGGGCTTCATGTCCTTTAAGGTCTATTTCTGCTGTGTCTCTCATAAGCAAAGCAAGAAATAGATGTGGTTTAATGGCTAAACTAAGGGATGCTGAATGACTCTATGTACTCAGCAGGCTGCTTCTCAAACTGCTCATCTTGTTGTACTGCCTGTAAATGGCAGAATCCTTCTTCATCACCTCAATCCCACAAAATCTTACGTTATGTGCTTAACTTTCTGAACTCTGAGCAGTCCCTCTGACTTCAGCACAGCTACCCCTGGTGCAAAATTAAGTGTGGACATAAATCACTGCAGGACTGAGCCTGGAATACATCGTGGTGAATAGTTTCTCCTCAGGAAAGCATTTATTTCCTCAAGGCATCATTTCAGCTTAAAGGTTTCACATATTTGTGTTGTACTTAGTGAGTCAGTTGGGAAGCAGTGTTGAAGGACAACTAGAGATGTCCAAAATATACATTACTAAATGCAGTAATTTAAAATGGGGGAGATAGACCCATAAAGGAATTCAGATGCCCCAACAACGTCTAAATAAGAAGTGTCAAAGAAAGTTGTACTTTTCTATTTCAGCTCAAATGACTAGAGTAATTATCTGGGAAGAAGGAGATTGGAATGTGAGTTTCCTCCTTTCCTGAAAGCATGAACTGGAATTACAGTTTCCAACACCTTGAGAAAATTATGTCTTAAGCATTGACTGTGAAATGTGAAAAGGTTACACAAGGCCAAGTTTGTGAACCCCATCCTCTCGTGATTTTAATGCCCACTTCTAAATGTTAAATATACGTTGAAAGTCACCAATTTAGAAAGAAAGGGGAAAAAAGAGAAGAAATGAAGAAAGAAAAATTTAAAAGGTTAAAAAAAAGATAAAAAAAGTGTCATATTTTCGGAGTGTTTAAAAGCAACATCATGGCACAACTGTGGTTGTAGCAAACAATAAGAAACTATTCCCAAAGATCCAGCTATGACAGTGGTGACTACAAACAGGCCTTTAAAGTATTCCCAGTGTCTAAATATTAAATATTTACTATAGTTCTATAAAATTTTACATTCATTCTACTCTTTGCTTGTTTTACCAGTCATCAAGGGACAGTGGAGATTCTGTATTTTCTTCCCCTTTCCAGCACATCAAACCTTTTTTCATAATACCCCTATTAAGCCACACACCTCCCCAATTTCCTGTGGGTTGTCACTAAGTCATACTGGTGTCAGCACAGAAACTCCAACTGAGTCTCACTGATGTCAGACAGAAAAAGGATGGAAAAAAACCAATTACCAAACCCCACAATTCTTATAAATACTGCAGTTAGCAAGACAGTCCTTAGTCAGGCCTTTCACATTGAATTGTAACTTCCTTTTCTGCATTTGCATATTGATTGTCAATGTTTTCTTATCTGTCTGTATAGCATCATGCATATTGCCAGCATGACACAAATAAATGAGCTAATGAATAAATAATGGCAATCAATAGAAACAAACACAGAATTGACTGACCTCCTCATTGTTCTCACTGAATGAGATACCAAGAGTAATCAAGCAGCATAAATTATAAAATATAAGTTCAACATTAGAAAGTCATTGTTTCAATGTTTTAAGGAACCTGCAGTGTGAATAAGGCAACATGCTGGATATAAAACATTTAGACAGGTTTATCTTGCTTTCAGGAAGTGTTCATCCCTGCTCCCACTGAAGTAAAAAAATAAGCTTCCTGGTACAGAATGGCCTCCAAAATCTTTCAAAACAGTTTGAAAGTGTTTGCAGGTTTTTTTAACATAGTGTTTTCTTCTGTGAGGGGATGGTGTGTCACAGAAAACCAGTTTTCTGTAATTTTGTCAAGGACCTGAGGACTGAAGACACATATACGTGTCAACAGAGACTTTCTGCAAGTCGTTAAAAGTTAAATACTCCTATGGAAGTAATTATTTTTGAAATAACACTGAAAGAACTGTTTTCGACAGATGCACTTCACTACGTGCTTTTTTAAGCATTCCCACCCCTCTTGAACTTTTATATCACCTCTTTCTTTTGTCCCTTCCATATAAATACACAGATAAGCCCTGTTTCCATTTGCAGTGCTTTCCACAAACCAGCTTTAACTCCACGACACTGGTACTGCTCACATTTTTTTTGTCTTATTCTTATCACTAGTGACCCGTTGGTCATATATTTACGTGTAAGGAGAAACTCCACTGAAAACCACAACAGCAGTAGAAGATTTTTGGAACATCCAGCACTAAGGAACCTTACCACAGCACAGATGCATTAAAAAACCACAAACAAACAAACAAACATACAAAAAACCAACCAATTTAAGAAAACCCAATCAGCAACACCGCCCCTCAAAAATCTCCAAACTCAACAGCATTGTATGAGTAGGAACAATAATCACCTGTAATGTGGAGGGTTCCATGCACCTCCTTTTCACCACTGGATGCCAAATTGTGTTTTGTTAGCCAAAGAAGGCTCCAGTAGACAAAACCCAAAAGATTACAAGGGCCCATGTTGTAGCCATGTTCTATATAATAATATACAACCCGTGTCTATTGAGATAATACCATGGGGTATTTTTCTCTACTAGAATGCATATCTGTTGTTAAGTAACTGATGACAAAGGCTGGCACATTATTAAAGGTTGGACTGAGTTCAGAATTTAATATTCCCCTCACATTTCAAGCAATTTTCAATGTCCACAACTGTCATCCAACATTGTTTCCAAGTCGCAATTCAGTGGGAGAAAAATAGCGGTCCATGTAGGGCTTCACAGTGACACATCTGTTATGTTATTTATCTTAAGTGTGAAGACAGGAATGAACCAACTTCCAGCCTCATAATTCAGGACTGAACATAATAGAAATTAAAGGGAGAAAAAAAAAGGGACAGCATCTTTGTGTGAATGTAGGTTAATGGAATATCATGTGAAACTGCTTTTGCCAGAATTTCTGTGGTTGCTTCCAAGTCTACTTATCATGATGTAAATCAGGAGGAGTTCTATTAAGTGAATTGACTCACATTGGCCCAAGCAGCTGTAAAAGAGATCTAAATGAGGCAGAGTATCACTGTGAGGGGTCAGTTGTCTGAAGTCTTTCCACTATTAAAATGATGGGATGAATACCCTAACCTTTGAGACCTGAAACATCCTCCAAGACAGCTGTCCTACACTATTTTTTAAGGCATTTCCCCCTTTGCAAGTCTGTATTTTAGGTCTTGCCCCTCCCACCCCTTGCCAGCACTCACCGCACACAACTTCATGGAACTTCCAAACATTTCCTGTGGAGAAAAAACCCCAAACTTTCTGAACTCTATTTTGCTTCAGGGCATCTAATCTTGAAAGTTATGTGTGCTGTTAAAAACTGGCTTTCAAATCATGGAACGAGGCCTTTAGGGATACTTTCTTTCTCTTATTATTTTTTTTTTCCTCTTCATAAGAAGTTTCAGAGCTGCAGAGCCTCAAGCCAAAAGAAATAGTTGTACAGGCAAGTTTTCTACAGAACAAGAGGCATGCTGGGGTGCTTGCTAGAGGCTATTTCACCCTCCCACATTTGCATGCCTCCCACAAGGATCCACGTAGCTGATATGAAAATGAGTACATGAACTCCTGGGTGAACTTTTACATTGGCCTCGCCTCCTCCTCTCATCTTGGCCATGGCTTAGAATCCTAGAATCCTAGAATCATTTGGGTTGGAAGATATCTATCAAATGATATCTAAAGATATCTACCTCTAATACCTCTGCCATAGACAGGAGCATGTTTTGCTGGACCAGGCTGCTCAGAGCTCCATCCAACCTGGCCTTGAACACTTCCAGGGCTGGGGCAGCCACCATTTCTCTGAGCAACCTGTTCCAGGGCCTCATCACCCTCACAGGGAAGAATTTTTCCTTAATATTTAATCTAAATTTACTCTCTGTAAGTTTGAAGCCATTCCTCTTTGTCCTGTCATTCCAAGCCCTTGTAAATAGTCTCTCTCCATTTTTCTTCTAGCTCCCTTCAGGTACTGGAAGGCTGCAATCAGGTCACCTGGAAGCCTCCTCTTTGCCAGGCTGAGCAATCCCGATTCTTTCAGCCTTTCCTCACAGCAGAGACGCTCCATCCCTCTGTTCATCTTGGTGTCTCCTCTGGACTTGCTTCAGCAGCTCCATGTCCTTCCTGTATTGTTCCCCAGGGCTGGAGGCAGCTCTGCAGGGGGGTCTCACCTGAGGGGGCAGAGGGGTAGAATTCCTCCCTCCCCTGCTACCCACGCTTTGGGATCAGCCCAGCACATCAGGGGGTTCTGGGCTGGGCCATGTCCAGCCTCTCACCCACCCACCAGCACCCCCAGAACCTTCTCCCTGGGCTGCTCTCCATCTCTTCATCCTCCAGCCTGTTTCAGACACATTCTTCCTTTTTGAGAATGACTTTCCAGATATTTTTCACCTTTCTGAAATATAGTTACATAAATGCGTTAAAAAGAGTCAGCTGGAAAGACTCCAACAAGGCCAGGTTGGACAGGGCTTGGAGCAACTTGGGCTAGTGGAAGGTGTCCCTGCCCATGGCAGGGGGTTGGAGAGAGATGATCTTTAAGGTCCCTCCCAACCCAAACCATTCTGGGATTCTAAAGCCTCCAGAGTAACAAGTTACCAGAATTTGATGGTGCCAAAACACTAGTTATCACAGTTGCTGTGCTGGGTTTATGCTTTTTATCTAACTGGGACTTCATTTTTTTTCAAAATGTATTGATATTTATGGGAATCAGGTTGTCACCAGCCATTGCAGTTCCTGACCTGGTTTAACGTGGCAGTTACACCACACAGATGCTTGCTCACTTCTTCCCTCTCAAGGGGGTGTGGGAGACAATCGTTGGGGGGGGGGGAATAAAAAGTTAGAATTAATGTGTTGAGATAAAGAAGAGATGGTGATAATAATAGTAATAGTAATTTTAATAATAATAATAATAATAATAATAACAACAAAATAATTAGATACTAAAAATGAGATTTCCAATGCTATTGCTCACCACGTGTCATCTTCTTACTGATTATTATTTAGAAAATAGAGTTCTTACCCTCAAATTACCAAATCACTACTTTTTCTTGGTGTGCTGGTATATGTGACAGAGGGCTTTGCTTCCGTCTGTGTTAGAATTTTCTTTTTTTTTTTTTTTCACAGAAGACACTGCACATATGTAGAATACTCTCTTTCCTACACCTTAGGGCCAAAAGTGATCACTAGTCTCTGGCATGATGTCCTGCATTAAAAATAAAGCCTTGTAATTTTACATTGCGAGCCCTGAAATGGCAAAATTAAATTGGAGAAGATGAATGAATGCTGTCATACTTCACATTAAAAATGGCTTTTCAAAGGCTCATGCACAAAGGGAAATGCTTAAATTAAGTGTTTCACACACCAAATAGGCTGTTAGATAGGAGACTTCTACTTTGGCGCTACTATTATTATTTATTTTATATTGTGGAACTGCCCCCAGTTGTGCCTTTGTAATAAAAGACAGACTCCCTTTCTGACCCTGAGTGATTGCAAACAAAGGCACTTGACCATGCCAAGCTTCACACCCATGGTGAATCTCACACACTGCAAGTGCCTCCTCTGAAAACTGTGACTGTACACAGACCAACGAGGACGATGACACAGATATGTGCCTGTGCCCACACAAGCACAGTGGTGGGGTTGATGGGAAAGTTTAGGTACTAGCTCATGTCCTTCTATGCTATTTTTACATAGAATTCACAAATTATTTATTTCTCTGATAGTTAAACAGAGGGAATTCCCCGGTTGCCTGAGATCGCAGCCTTCACTGATCTGGCACTTGAAAGCAAGTACATGGGTCGGGTGTGAGATATCTCTACATGTTTCCCCATTCCAATATCCCACAGGGGCAGGAGATAAACTTTATTTCATACACTGAGGAACCCTGGTACAATGCAAATACATTTCTTGCCCTCAAACTGCTGTTTAGCAGCACAATAACAGGGAAAATGCATTTCCTCATCTTCTGGGGTCACACTGTTTGCGTGGTGGTCTGTCCTGCATGACTGAACAGGAGCACAAATATGCCTTTTCCTCCTGTGTGCTGATCTCTGACTTTAGTTTACCTACACAGAAGGTTTTTCAAATGCACTTAACGGGTATTAACTTGTAGTTTCCTTACAGCTCTCCAGTCAGATTGCTGAGCAATTAATTGCATACTTTCTGTTTTCAGAAACTCACATGGAGACTCCAAGGACTAAATCAACCTAAGGTGCAGAAACTTGTTCTACCACAACTAATTATCCAATGAAAACTCTCAGTTCAGCAATATATCTGAAAATAGTGTGTTTGGAAAGCCAGCCTAGCATTTCATTCTATTTATAATATAAAGCTTCACTATAGCCAATGTTGTTAAGAGGTTTTTATGGTATATAGCATGAAGTTTTGGTCTTTAATTACTCCTTTAATCTTTGCTGGGCTTGTTCCTGAGAATGTGTTGCACTCCTGCTTTTTACAGGATAAACAGCTTTCAGGAATGCATCAGACTGCCGCAGGGGTCAGAGAGTGCATTTATTGAACACCTGAATCTTGACTGATCTGGTTTTGCTTAGTGAAAGTGTAATTAATATAACTAATTAAAAACTGACCACCCAAAAATTTTTTTTTTTTTTTTTTTTTTTTCAGAGTAAGAGAATTTACACGCATCCTTGTTTGTTTCTTGCAGTTCCTCTTCCACCTGGAAGGGTCAGCTGTTTGTAGACCTTATATGTTAAGTCCCTATATGTTAATAGGACAATTACGTTAAATAATGATAAGCATATGTTAACGTAGACATTATGTTAAATTCAAAAAAATATAATGATATTTCCCATTTGAGTTGTCAGATGGATGGCTCATAGGACTACAGCATTTTTCTATTTTTGCTACACTTTCAGACCATATCCAGTGGCCCAGATGGCACTTTGACTCTTGTTACAAACTCTTGGGAAATTCTCAAATATAAGGTATTTTCTCTGCTCTCCTGCAGTATGACAGGGAGACAGGGGAGATGTTTGTTTTGCAGTGACAGGATGTGTTCCCAACCCCTGGGAAATCATGGAAGATCAACCCTACTTTTTTCTGGAAACCCTTAAAAACCAGCTTGACGTGCTGGATTATGGGAGAACGACCCCTTGTTGCAATTATAGAGCTCCCTGTAAGAACAGAACTCTTATTTGCCATATATCCCCAAATCATTATTAGCAGAAGACAAACATTTAAGGAAAAAGGTATATTTACTACTGTACATTTTTTTGGCATTTGTTTCAGAAACAGACACCCCAGGTGGCAATTGTTCCTATCTCAAATTCCAATGTGTGCTGTTTCCCTTATGGAAGAGGATTCTGATCTGGAGACTTTTTAGACTTAACCTTTTCTTGAGATTCAAATTAGATACTCTCCTCTTTCAGGAGGATTTCTCAGGGCTTCAGAAATGCAAATGACCTTTAATCATAACAAATGAGACGTATCTCCTTGCTAAAGAAACAGTTGTTGAAAAGTCCCCTATTGGAAGAAGATAATTTTTTTTCTTGCCAGAGAGAGATTCAATCATTAGTACATAACTCTTGTTTTCTCAAAGTCTCTGTTTCATATGCAGCGATGGTTGACCTGTATTCATGTATGCAAGTGAGACTTCATGTGTGTGGTTAGCTCTTAATTCTTGGATAAGGTTCTTGGACACAACTGTAGCTGGATAAGGATTTGGTGGCTCACTGGAGTGCTCACACCTCGTCCTGTTTTGAGCAATATCTGTCTGTTTTAAAGTTATTGTGCAACTCTGGAGAGTTACTGATTGGTCACCAAAGGCGCATGGACCACATGGGTTCCCAACATTGAGTTGGATCAAGATTTTAAATAGTGCACAGCCACCACATTGATCTTTTGGAACACACTAAACTTCATGTTTAGAGAGAAGAAGAAAGGAAGAGTTATGAAGAAGTGATATGAGGTTCTTACTGAGAAGTGACATGTGATTAAAGGAAGGTAGGAAGGACTGAACAGGAAGAACATTAGTGATATCACCCTGTAGGGAGCTGTGGACTATAGCTGAAGGATTTTGGATTATGACTAAGAAAATAAGAAGAAAGAAAATATAGTAAATGAATCTGAGGAAATAAAAGCAGAAATGTAAGGTGTGGAAGCATATATCACAAAATGTATGTTAAGAGTTGATAGATTAATTGATTGGCTTAATAGTAGTGAAGGCAAAAACTGCTAAACCATGAGGATTAGGAGACTACACTTACTAATGCAATGATTCTGTAGTGGTATTCATCCGACTACACAAATTCACAAGAGTTCTGGAAGCATATGGCAAATGATCTGTGCAACCGCACTAAAGAATAAAGCACAGTAAGTTTATCTCATACAGCTGCACAAATTCTCTCTGATCAGCATATTCGAACTGAGCTCATGAATGATTTGTATGTTTGTTCAAATGAGTTTTTAACTCCTGGAGTAGCCTTCCCCACAGAGATATCTGAATTGTGGCTATTGATACTTTGTGTAGATACTTTTATTCTTAGAAATTCTTTGCAAGCCAGGATTGATTTTTGAAAACTGATTTATTTCTAAACGTTTACTAAGCAGCTTTGACCAACAGTTCCTGGACTATAAGGCCTTCATAAATGGCACCTACTCACTACAAACTGTACGTTATCCGTCATGTTTTACTTCAGTCGCAGGGTACTGTCCCCGGACTGGTCAGTTTAAATGCAACTAGTGGCTGGATGACTGAAGCATAAAGACCCATCTTGAATCATGAATGACATATAAATATTCAGAGAAGCTTCATTTGGGGAACACAGGGGACCTGAAGACAGATTCAGAACTGACTGCGGTCATTCGGATACCCATGAATAATCCTACGAGACCTCAGAGGAGTATATCCACATACTAATATGTGCCTAGCCTCATTTTGTTATTCCAAGGGCTCTAATCTAACTCAGAGGGAGATAATTTACATGAAAGAGTCATTAGAGAAAGTGCATAAACAGCCTGTGAAAGAGAGATGAATGCACAGATCCACCTCCTTTCCAAAGCAGGCATCCGCCTGGCTAGGTTTGAGAGCTCTACAGACAATTGATGCCTCTTTCAGACTCGAAAAAGATCTTGGATTGTTTTCTCATCAGCTTCACCATTTCTACAAAAAAACCAAAAGTGATAAATTCAGTGTAGTGTAATCTGGTGTCTGCTGAGATCCCTGTAGGACCCACAAGGTCTATTTTGAATCTCATAAGGTAAACATGAACTCAGACCTAGGCTTCCCATGGAGCCCTGTGCTCCAACAGATGTGACTGCTAGCTTCAACTATAAAGGATATGCAACATCAACAGCCTTTTCTCCTCTACCTACCTTGTAAAATATGAAAGGACTCTGGTGTGAGAAAACATTACTGTATTTTAGAACACCTGCAGAAAGAGAAAATTAGATACAGGGAAGAGCGTGGGGGTTTTTTTCCTCAAAAATTCATTGATAGAGTTCAGGCTTATCCAATATTAGCTGGCAGTGCAGACAATATTTTCAGAGTTGAAATTTTGACTCTGTTCCGAGGAAAGGCACAATTCAGTATGATTGAACAGGTTCTATCAAAACAGAGTGATACAGTCAGGGATACAGTGAGCATTCAGCAGACTGCAAATGATGTGTCTGTCTAGATACCTGTAAAAAATGGCATTACACAGAAGCAGATCTTTAAAAATCAGAAGCCTACCAGGGGGAGGCAATTGAGATCCATAATATGTAGTCATCTGTTGAGTCATTTCCTCACCAGAGGTAATTGAAGACTAAATGGTAACTTTCTTATCAAATTGTGAAATAAAAAGCCAAAACAAACCCAAAACAAAAACAACAACAACAAAACCCCCAAACCAACTGAACAAAACCAACAACAACAAAAAAAACCAAGGCACATGACAGCACTGTTGGGGCCAAACTTCCCAAGGGTTGTGATGATAAGATTATGGTAAGGATATAAAGAAAAAAAAAATAATCTAAACTAATGAGATTAAGCAGGGTGAGATCATCCACTGATGAATTTATCCCGTGACCAAGAACAATGTAATGGGATTAATGATGAGGATTTTTGATCATAATAAGATGGGGGCTGATGCCTGAGAGAAAGTTCAGTGGTTGCAACAACTGCAGCAAATCCCATGTGTAAAGACAACACAATAAACGCCTTGTAGTGAAGAGATGCCTTTGCTATAGTTTTATGGAAAAGCTCTGAAGAATTTGATAAATAACTGTAACCTTCCTTTCATTATTTCTTCTTTCTGACTTGTCCATCTAAATGAAACATAAACCCTACATCCATGGCAAAGCTTTTTATTCAACTAAAGCATCCTTCAAAGTCACCTTATGTGCTACTGGATATAATACGTAGCACATTTAAGATTTTTGTTTCTTTGCCCACAGGGATGCTCTTTCCCCATAGGTGTTTCACATCAGCACATCATGGGCGTTTTCCTCTCACTCTGAGAACTTGGTTTGGAAGCTGTGAGGCTGAGGATTTATGAGGGCTTTGGACAGACTCCTTTACCCTAGCTTGGTGAGACTGACACAAACTTCATCATCTGGGGACATTTCCGGGACAAATTCCTCGGGGAACACCTAGAGGCTGTGTGTTACAGAGAAGTCCATCATGATCAGGGCTGTTCTGGTCTCAGGGTGCAGTTCATCTCACTTAGACATGAGCTGTTCACCCTGGGTCCTCTTTGTGGCCAGTGAAGAGAAATGGGGTGTGCTGTGGAAGTTCATTTCACAAACATCAGTAGTTTGATTTAGGATGATGTCAATCGTCTTTGAAAACATCCGTCCTTCTGACCCCAAAGTGAAAACAGAGGGACTACTTCAAGAAGCCAAGTGTATTTATTCAGGTGATAATAAATAATACTGTTCTGTATCATGACTAACCTCTTTTTCCCCAGTATACTAGGTAGACTTGATCAATATGATTGGTATTGTTAGTGACTAACTGTAATGGTTTTACTGAAAACAAACAAACAAACAAACTCTTAGGTTTCTGATTGCAAAGTCTGTTCTGGGACCCTATAAGAAATGAGACAACCCTATAAAAACTCTTTATATGAAAAAAAGAAAGACAATACTTTGCATCAGAAAAAGAAAAATTGAGAAAAAAAATATTGACATAAATCTAACTTATCCTTAAAGATATTGGACAGCCAAACTCAGTGATCCTGTAATATAATTCTCCTGCTTTATACATGGGGAAACACAGACATCAAAAGATGACATGGTGAGTACTGTGAAATTACTGGTAATAATTACTAGAAAGATTTTCTACAGGGACTCAGTTAGAAGATCATCAACATATAAAATATAACTGTGTGCTCTCCAAAAGAAGGATGAGAAACTCCTAAAATGCTCAGTTTTAGTGGAATTCATTCAACAAAAAGGCACAGTAACAAGTAGCAGTCAGAGAGTGCATATACCTACGTAGACAGCAAAAGAAAAAAAAAAAGTCTTGGCAAGAGTGTGCTTTGAAGTTTCCCACATAACTACATTTTCTTAAAGAGAGGTCGTGCAGACTCTATTAACCCAAATGGCTTGTCTGAAACAGCTCACGTACAGAGAGCTCTCAGGGAATGTTTTTGACTGTTTTCAATATTATGTTTATCTTTATGTTCCTTACATGTACTTAAAAGTCCACACTTTTTTTATTGGCTTTTCTTGATTCAGACCAAATCCAGTTCTTCAAATAATTAACAATTTTACAGCTCAGAAATCCTGTAAGCCTGCTTGTTTGCAGCGGAATTTCAGCCTAATCATATCTAAAATAATCTTAATAATAATCCTGAAGTATTTGCCAACTCTATCATCCATTAACTTTTTACGGTATGCAAACACTTCATGTTTTACTGACATGTTCAGAAAACTTGTACTGAGGGACTAACTACGTATGGGACCAAGGGAGTTATCCTTAATTTGTAATTTCCTATTATTGTAAATTATACCTGCTCTGCATCTTTATGGCCTCCTTCCATCTTGAAATGTTACTACATTACTTTTCTGTTAACTTATGCACCTTGAATGTTGTAAAAACCACCTTAAAAGTCAATAAAAATGCAATAACACTGTGTCAGTCAACAACCCTATCGAGCAAAGGATTGGAAAGCTACGGATAAAACACAACTGCACCATGTTGAGATTGATTAAAGATATGAATCAGAAAGTTAAAAGTTTGACTGGGGTTTTCTTGTTTGTGTTCCCCCCCCCCCCCGCCCCCTCCAGTTTTAGGTATTACCAGTATCTTATTTTATAGAGCAGTTACTTTGATGCTATCTGGAGTCCTGTAAAGAGGCTGCCAGTGCAAACAGTGATACTGCCTTGAGTTGCTTTCAATAACATGGATTACCCATGACCATCTTAAATGCACAACCATCCAGCAAATGTTGCCACAATCTAAATCTAAGTCCTTCTATTTGTGTGAATACATAGGTAAGAATACCTCTTTTTTTTAAATTTTGGTCAGGAACACCCAGGTCGTTATTCCACACCTGACAGAGCCCTGCAGGAAAGCCCCAGGGAAGAGTGTGACAACAGGAGAAGCCTAAATCCATCCCTCCCTGATACTTCTTTTTGATTTAGCTCAGGAACCTGCTGACCCAGAGCTGCACAACTTTGTCTTTAACTGTCTTTGCTGTTTTTTTCTCCTCTGTGTTTGCTTAATAACTTCATGGACCTGGTCTAGATTACAAGTGACGTCTCAAGCAAATAACTTGTGGAAAACTGCGCTGATTTCAGCCTCTATTATAACTTCACGTTTGAAGATAGAATTTTTGTAGAGAAGGTAAAATCTTGAAAATAAAATTCCTCACAGGGACATCAGAATGGACCAAAAATTGAGTGGAGAGGAAGCCATCATCTCAGTGATGAGGGCTTCTAAGAACAGAGATTGAGTAATTCAACGTCAGTCTGGGTATTTTTTTTTCTTTTCTGTTTAATTTTGGTATATGCCTGGGATTAAACAGCTTCTTCAAGAATCCAGACATTCTTTTTGGTAAGTAACGTAACTTGATTCCAAGCTCATTTTACACACAGCAGATAAATAAGCAATCATAAAGTATGTCATCATAAATAAAAGCCTTATTAAGCTCAGGCTATGAAAACCAATCAGTAGAGGACAATCATCCCCAGTGAAAGCAGCAGCTAATGCTCTGTGGTTCCTGGTGGATATTCTGTCATTGTATTTTAAAACCACAAGGAATTCCCTGTGTCATCAGCAATGACCACTTTATTGCTGGTGAATTAGGAAATGAGTAGGGCTAAAGGTGCATTTGAATTCCATGGACTTATTCATTTAACCCATCTTCCAATGCAGGAGACCATGTGGCTTTCTCTAGGGTTTGGACAGATTCAGAGAAAGAAAATCAGGCCCTTCCTTGAGTTTCAACATATACATGATACCAGAGAATGATAAGTTTTGTTCTTCCAGCTATAACAAGGCAATTAGAAGTTAATAAACAGTGAAAAAAAAAGAAAATAAAGACTGAGCTGATCAGCTGCCACATATTTATGTCTATTCCTCTGGTTGTTTTAGTCAAAAATTCAAACCCCAAGCAAAACTTCTGCAATTTTTCCAGAAGCATTACGCTTCCTAACATTTCCTAGATTGAATATATCTCTTTTCTAAAGAGTAACATTTTCTATTTCAAAGCAGTTCCATTCATTTTTCATGAGACAAGCTTTTTGAACATGAATGGTTCCAACTTGAAATGAATAATTTTGTCTATATTTAAAGAAGCTATTTCAATCAGCTTGGAAAACCATATAACACCTCCCCCCAGCCCCCTCACCCCCAGCATTTTTAATATAATGAAATATTTTTAATGAATAAGAAGTTTTAGCAAACTGAAAAATATATATGATAATTGTGCATTTCCACTATTTATCATGTGATGAATACCATGCTAACTACTATTAGATTATCAAATCAGACTCATTTAATCAAAAAATGATCAAACTTCATTTAAACAGTGCAATTTCTTTTGAAAGTATTAGAGGGGAGAAGAACAACAGATTCAAATCATTCATTTCTCTCTTGCTTAATGCATTATTGATTTGTGCTTTCCTTTTAAATGATAGTGCTCTGATGTGATAAACATTGATTTGAATCCTTATACAAATATTATATATCATCACCTTGTTATGGCAACAGAATAATACATACTAAAATAGACCTGAAGGGCTGGCATATTATGAAACAAAACCAGTATGAAGTGCCACAACTGTGTGCACGTACGTGTGAGGGTGCATATGTAAAATAACAAATGGAAATGAAAGTAATAAATAAATAATAAATAAATAAATTAAATCCAGGGGTATGGTAATGATGCAGAACTATAGAAAGCTTATATTTCGGTTAACGCTGAACAGACAACCTTGGAAATGAAAAATAATTACTTTCTGCTACTAGTGATTCTTTTAGCTTGACATTTCTTGCAACCACAAGTGCAAAGCTGTCACAGGTTTAAAGGGAGAGCTCGCTCACACCCTGCTTGCGTTCAGCAGCTTTAGCTGCGTGCACAGCTATTCACACCGAGGGGAACTACACAGTCAGAAGACAAAAGAAAAGTGCTGAGAGCAGTAAACACACGGATAATCCTGTCCACCAAACAATTTTGCATTTCCTTTATGCACCATTTATTTCGGACAAAAAAGCTGCTGAGAGATTTACGTCAAAGTGATTTCCACAGCTCAGCTGCTCAAGTCTGGGGAGATGATTGAAGCGCTGAGCTACACTTTCCCTGGGACCGTTGCACCCCCCTGTCCTGCCATGCCCAGAGCTGAGAGATCTCACGTGCTCTCCCTCAGACAAGTTTATTTCCAGCATCAGCTGAGTGGTTTTCTGGCAGCCTGGATGAGGGGACAGATCCTGTGGTTACTGAGAGACAAAGGGTGAAACTTCTTTCTGTTTTCCCTTGTACAGCAGTGGGACCCCAGCACTGGTTTTCCTTCCTTTGGGATGTCACTCCCAAGGAGTGAGAAGACATTTCATCATCCTTCTCCTGAGCTCTCTGCAAAGAAAGGAGCACCTCTTTCACATCCGTGGTGTAGATAGCTGTGCTCAGGGCACACACAGGGCCAAAATATTCCGATTTTTCATAACACAATCCAAAACATCTGTATCCTGCTGGAAAACACTCATGCTTGTCATGCAAAAGCCCTCAAATGAGTATGGCTGCACTGGGACAAGTGCTCATGCTATCCTACACTTTCACAGCGGATTATTCTTGCAACTAATGATCTATAACTACAACCCACCAGGGCTGCATTGAGATTTTGCCTGTAAGGCTACAAGGGATGAGGACTATATATCACTATTCAGGGACAAACCAGATCCAAACATGCAATCTCATTTCAGCAGATTGCAAAGTGGGACCAGGGAGACATGGAATCTGGGCTCCTTCTCCCTCTAGCATCACAAGTATCACACCCAGTGCAGCTGAGTGGGTACTGTCATTTATCCTGCTGTGTCCCAACAACAGGTTACGATCCCATAGGGTAGGAAACAGTCTGGCTTTCATGTAACCATCACCTCACAGGCAACATTATCTTGTTATAAACCCCTGGCTCGGTGAGGTACATGCAAGTAGAAGCTATGATAAGGTAAATCAGGCTAGATTAGGTGTGCAAATAAAGATATTCAAATAAGTTTGTAAGCAATATATATAACTTTTTTTTTCCCCATACACATACTTCTGTGCATGGCACCACTCTTTAAAAAAAGTACTGCTCAAGACTCAATCGACTCAATAGAATAAGATGCCCCTGAAATTTTTGCATGAGACTGTTTCCCAGGAGTAGGTGGTTAATTCAGAGTTGAAAACTTAGCCGCTTCTAGTCTCGCCAGAATCAGGCATCATATTTCTGTCACTCATTAAAAATTATTTCTCCATTCCCAGGAAATAGTTCTAATTTAGAGAATGAAACATTTTTTTTTTTGTGGTTATAGGTAAAAAAAAAAAAAAAAAAAAATACCAACCCAAATAGTCCATTTAAAACCTATTAGCAAGCGTAAGAATGCTAAAGAGGGCATAATTAATGTAATTTTTTTTTCCCCCTTTCCACAAATTTAACAGTGTTTTGGAACACAATCCATAACATACACAGCTCTGACTGTAAGGAGGCAGATCAACATCTTGCCCCAACGGTCTTACATATGGAATGGGAAAATGAAACCTGAACCTTCAGTTTACAAGTAACTGGGGAAAAAAATAACTAGATCACAGGCTTGAAAACTTGCAATTATTATGGCATTTGCATTATGACAAATTTAAAGCTGGTATTCCAGGTTATGGACAGGGCTATAAACTGGTATTCTACACTGTGCATTGCAAGCTCATTTAAAATGTACTCTTCCACGACATGATGAGAACACAAATTATAATTAGGAAAGTAACCCAAGCAGAAAATTAGTCTGGAAGACAAAGTCTGAATGTGCTCCTGCAGACAAAGCCATCCTGTGTCCTAACTTTACCGTCTCAGTACAGGGAAAGATTAATGCAGAAGATAAGGACAGATATGGCTTTCCAAGGGGGGGGGGGGGGGGGAAAGGCTTTGCAAGTATGATCTGTGGTGTTTCAGTTGTGCAAACACACACAAAGAGAAGCCCCAGCAGATCCCATCTTTGCAGAGTTACTCATAGCAAAGGCTATTACAGCTGCAGAGTATAGGTCTATACCTGGGTTTTTGTTCCCACAATCCTATTCATAGGCAAAAATCCACATTTATCAGCACAGATAAGGTCTGCTGACCCCATCCTGAACCCAAAGCCTACTTGCACAAGTAAATGTACCTAACATTTGTAACCAACAAAGGGTTAGCTGTAAAGGTAGTGATACGAGAAAAAAAAAAAAAGGTTCAAAATTTCATTCTGAAACAAAAGGACTCAAAAGAAGAAAAGGTGAAAAAGTAAAAATTCTTGCTACTGCAAACTGATAGAGCAAATAAATGATTTTGAAAAACTTATAAGCAAGACACATATCTGAAAACATTTGTATTTGAGGTTTTCTTTTCTGGAAAAGTTCTGTGAGGTTTAAAAGCCGAATGGTTCTGTGTAAATCAGTTGCTATGTCTATACTTTATCTAGACAGACTGGAAGAAATGCAGTGTTTGGAAAATTACACCTACCTTTTGTATGTCTCTCCTTGTGGAAAGGGGACCTGTATATTAGACAGTGATTACATTGCACTCGAAGGAAAGGATCATGATTTTCCATTAAAACCTATTTGCATAATTTTCTATTTAATCTTTCCACTTTATGTTAGAGTGACTTTTCTTGAGGTAACTGTTGCTACTTGATTTTCAGGGTGCCTATGACTTCCCTGTGCCTTATGGGATTTAGCAGATTTATCCTTGTTTAGAAAATTATCAAAAAGAAAAGAAAAGAAAAGAAAACAAAACAAACAAAAAAAAATTCACTGAGGTAAGGAGATAAAGCAAGAGTTGTCATGAAAAAAGAATTGTGCTCTGCTGCAAGGGACTAGATTTTGGTAAAAAATGCAATGTTTGGTGAGTGTGAAGCTATAAGTGCCTACACGTAGGATTTTAAAAAGTGAGAATTAAAAAGTGAGAAACCTTATTTTCTCCCAGGGTGGCCTGCTCCTTTCCCAACAGGAAAAGGAGCAGCAAAGACTTCAGCAAAACAGGCATTTTTTGGAAGGGTGTATAAAAATGTTAAGAACACCTGGTGCTGTACACTAAGTCAGGCTCTTCTCGGTGACCATCCATCATCATCTGGGGAATTCATCACAATTTCTGCAGGTGTTACCCAAAATATTTGCCCTTTGATCTCAAGTGTAGCTGCACAGTTTGGTGTTTGCTGTTGTCCTGATCCCTTTCTGTTCCCTGTCTCACCTGCCTCTGGCCAAACCGAGATGCGACTTGAAAGACACTCTCTGAGCATCATTTTTACTCTGTGTACCTTTAATACCCATTTTTAGCTCCTTTTTGGACGAACTGAGCAAAACAAGAGGAACAGGCTGTAAGTGAGAGTTGCTAGGGAAGAGTTACCCTCCTGTTTTTTGCAGGGCAGAAGTTACCTGGCACTTAGGGGAACATATAAACACACCAAGACACATCCAACCCAACACAGACTTAGATCCTAATCCACCAATCTGTACTCTGCAAAACCCCAAATTATCCACGGCAGCTCTTGCTGATCACTGGGCCTCCATCACATTTATCTAATCAGCAAATTTTATTTCATCTCCTACTCACCAGCAACTCAGAACATCTCACTTCAGTGGTGGAATGGCATGCAGATTCAGTCTCTTGTTGGTGACAGAGATAAGAAATTCAAACCAGAAAAGGCTCCAGGAAGAGTTGCTTGGACCTGAATGAAAGAACAGATTGTTTATGGTTAGTTTTTTTCTCATTTTAAGGCTGGGGTGAATTTAGTTTACTCATTTCATATTATTTCACATGCAAATTTAAAACCTTTTTCTCTGCCTCCCATATATCCAAGAGCTTGGGAAGAGGGAATTATGATTTCACACACAACTCATGGTTTGAGACAGGGTGTGTCTGAGTTTAGTGTATATTTAAGCCCAGTCCTGGTCAGAACGTTTCCCAGGAGGAATGTTTAATACAAGCTTCAATAACATGTTTCTGTTCATTTGGAGGTGACCTAAAACCATGTCTGGAGTAAACAGATGTTTATTAGTTGTTGTTCAGGGCACAAATATTTCTTGAATTGGGTTTTAGAAGAAGCCAGTAATTTCTGAAGCCAGAATTTTTCAAATCCAAAAGCAAAAATCAAAGTAATATCTTATGTTTGAAAAGCACATAAACTCCTCTGTGGCCAAAGCTCCTTCTCTAAACTTTATCCCTGGGATATGTGTGGTGAATTTTCAGAGCCCATTTTTAAACTCCCAGGTATAGCATTTTTTTTTTTAAATTCAAAATATCAAAAACATTTATAAAAGGAGAGCACCTTCTGTAAAGAAAAAATTGAGAAAGAAATACAAATTCATTTTTATTGCTTGTCAGAACCTTCATGTAGGTTTTAGTTTTGAAGAAAAGGAAAAAAAATACCCAATCATCAAAACCAAAACCAGTAGTGATGATGTAGAAGGTCTGGGCAAGTTTTATGGTTCATTACTTATTCCTGATTTTTCATTCCTCCCCTATATATTTTCAGATAAATTACTTTTGGAAAGTAACTATATATTATAAGCTAATTCAGCTTCAAAACTCTGGTTTGGTGACATTTACAGAATATTTAACACTTTCCAAAACTGTGACAAAATTTATATTCATGGATATAGTTTTAGGAACCTAATTTCAAGTTTAAAAATACTGACTCATAGGCTTCTCGAGATGTGTGAGAAATGTCCTTTAGAACATACATAAGATGACAAGAATAAAGGTGTTGGCCTAAAAAACTAGTCAGTGAAATAAAAACCCACCAGGAAAGATATTAATCTGCTCATGTCAAACTGCACAGAGCTTCCTGCAACCTCCTTCTCTTTTTCTTGGGATGTGCAAAGATTACTGAGCTGGAACTCAGAAAGTCCAGCTTTGTAAGCCCTCAGTAAGTCCAGTGTGACGATGCACATGCTAAGATGTAGCCAACAGGAAGAAAACTTGGTTATTAACACTTTTGTATTGAACTAGGCAATATCACTTTATAAAAATTCTATTCTTGGAGCTCCCTGAGTCCAAGAAACAGGCTATGCTTTCCCCATGAAGAGGATTTTCCGTGTTGGCAGCTTTCAGAGAACCCGGTGCTTGTCATTACAGACCTGGAATCAGGTGATCACACAATATCTGATTTTATTATGAATCAAAAAACTGACATAAACAAAAATACTTTAAGTACTAATTAGAATGGTTAAAAGTAAAAGAAACCACCAAAAAAACCCACCAAAACCTTAGAGTTGTGCTAGCAGAGGGCAAGGCAGACCCAAACCCATTCTTTGCCAAAAAGAAAAGTTGCTCGTCAGATGAACTTCTCTGCAAGATTTTAGAAATTACTGGGTTACTCAGTAGTTTCCTGAAAGCTTGAAAAATCACACTAGAAAAAAATTTTTGGCGAATTTTCCATCACTTGGTTGGATTGAAGAAATTAGAAACCTTCTGCTTTCCTGGGGCTTTTCAGCACCTCCTCCTTTCCACCCTCCTACAGCTTGAAAATGATATGATATAACAAGACCAGCCAGAAGAAAGAATATGCAGAAACACTTCTTGAAGCCTCAGGCATTCAGACTCCAGAAGACAGGGATGAAAGCTCCAGACACGTGTGCAGCCACGCTGCTAGAAGGTGTAGCTCCAAGATTATGTGTAAGGCCCAGTTGAAAAAATCATCCTTTCAATTTGAAACTCACAAGCTGCTCCCCTCTACCTCCTCCCCTGATGCTTAACTCCTCCAGTTTTAATTATCATGCACCTCCATTGCAAGACAAGACCTTGTTCGGGCAGTGTGCATGAGCATTTTGAAGGAGCCCTCCTGACAAATGAGAACTGTGATTGCTCTTTCCATGTTAAGTCCCCTTTAAAAAAAAAATGTGGACATATAGAGAGGTCATTGCAAACTTCTTAAGTGAAATCTGTACCTCCATTAATGGTCTTCAGCAGCTTGAAGAGGATTAAGTATAAAAAAAGTTCAGATTCATTTCTGTTCTTTCCTATCCAGCCTCTAAGTACAGTTCCTCTAGTACTTTGTCCATCAGTACCATTCAGTAGTCCCCCTGACTCACCAATGGTGCAAATACTAAATTTGGATATATGTGTTTCCTTTTAATTGTTTTGCCCTGAATAACTTGCTATGCTCCCAATAATTTTATTTAATTTTCAGTAACCCTGAACTGGTCAGGCAGCTGGATCATATCATCATTGTAGGTCCCTTGCAACTGAAGTATCCTGTCCTATCCTATCCTATCCTATCCTATCCTATCCTATCCTGTCCTGTCCTGTCCTGTCCTGTCCTGTCCTGTCCTATCCTATCCTATATCCTATCCTATATCCTATCCTATCCTATATCCTATGCTATATCCTATCCTATTCTATCCTATATCCTATTCTATCCTATATCCTATCCTGTCCTATATCCTATCCTATCCTATCCTATATCCTATCCTATATCCTATCCTATCCTATATCCTATCCTATATCCTATCCTATATCCTATCCTATATCCTATCCTATCCTATCATATCCTATCCTATCCTATCCTGTCCTATATCCTATCCTATTCTATCCTATATCCTATCCTATCCTATATCCTATCCTATCCTATCCTATCCTATCCTATCCTATCCTATATCCTATCCTATCCTATCCTATATCCTATCCTATCCTATATCCTATCCTATCCTATCCTATCCCATCCTAATTGCTAACCCCAGACTCAGGCTGGGACCTTATAAAAGGCTCCCCCTCAGTGATGTATGAGAAACCTCTTCTTCTGGAGCTCCTTGTCTTGGAGGACAGCTCTGGGAACTCAGCTTTAAGACTAGGCTTTATGAGTGTAGGAGCAAGGTACCCCAGCCTGATCTGAGAGGTTTTCTTGACATCCATCTGATATTGTCCCTTATCTCCATCTCCTGTAGCAACATATAGATCTTGCTACATCATTTTGGACCCTGACCACTATCAGTAGACTTCGATTTACTGATCGCCTTATCTCTGCCACAGCCCTATTAACCCAACGCACCCTGCAAGTTTTAAACCTCTCCTAGTCCCACAAGGATTCCTCAGGACAGTATGAGCTAATACCATGTCCAGGTGTGGCTGAAAAGTCCCAGACATGTAGGAAAAGATTATTCTCTGGCCTGTGACACAAGCTGCGTTGTTTACAGGAAAATTCATTTTGCTTTGCTGCACAGCAACTTCTGATTGCTCAAAGCTAAGCCATTTTTTTTCCCAAAGCAAAGGATGGGAAGCATGTCTGTAAATTGTTTTACTCTGCTTGTTCGCTGGTCACGATCATGAATCAGATGCTTTTAACTGAAAAAACAAAGCGTTGCCACTGTGGTTGTTACAGCAGAGAAGGGAGGTAGGGTAATCTATAGCACAATTCATGACTGGATTATCACAGATCAATGACTAAATGCGAATGACTAAATGCTGTCTTTTAGTCGTTTTTGCTTCCTGTTGTTTTTTTGTTCGTTTGTTTGTTTGTTTGGGATTTTTTATTTGGTTCTGTTTTGGTTATTTATTTATTTATTTATTTATTTCATGCTACCTTGGAGTTCAGGTGCAAGAGACGAATAGAAAATCCTTACTGAAATGTAAAATGGAAGAGTGCAAAGAAAGGAAGAAATATTTCTCGTGCTGGTTCATATAACACTGTTTTCCAGCATGTTGCAAATCTGCTGGTGCCCCTTTAAGAACACTCATAACTTAGTTTATAAAAGCTAACAGCATTAAAAATACAGTAATTAACATGTTCATAATGTAAATGCTAATAATTTAACATGTCAAGCATCCTCATCCCCTACTGAATCAATATAAATTTTTAAAACTGACTCTTTAAGACCTTTAAAATCAGCTCTCAAAGCATGCACTAAACAACCACACTGTTGGCATACAGGAGCACCAAGTTACAAATTCATGTGTTAGACTGTCTGACACACTCTTTCTCTTTGATGCAAAAGAACAAAAGCCAAAAAAACCTCCCCTCAAAATCTTATATTTGGAACTGCATAATCTGCATGAATAAATGAAATGTTTGGGTCTTTTTTTCTCAAAGATTTTCTAATTTTTTAAGACATAAACCTTACTGAGAGGTTACAGAATAAGTTTTTCCACAACAAAGTTGTGTGACAATCCAAAATGTTCTTGAAACAACAAGTATATAAAGATAATAAAAAATTAGTCTAATAAACTAAAAGTCAAACTTCCTGGGTTTAGACCACTTTCTGTCAAGATTGTTTTAGGTCATGAAGAAAACATTTAGAAATTGATTTTAAGTATTATAAAGACTAGCTCTTAAAATAAAGGTTATTCTCATGTTTACTGCAGAAAAGGCAAGAAAAAGGTTTGGTTTGTAGTTTTATTTTTTTTTTTCCAAACATCTGCAAAATAGAGATAGAATTATTAGGTAGATTCATCTTACCTCGCTACCTCGCTCACGACGCTTCGAGAAAGACTCATGAAGCATTTTTGTGTTTATATATGGAGAGACTGCCAAATGCCTGGAGCAGATGGTTGTTTCCTGGTCAACCCATTGAAAGAAGATGGCAGATATGACCTTTTTTATTTTTTTAATTTGTTACAGATACGAAATAAATGAGTTTTGCAATTGAGTACAAAACCCATCACATCATCTGTGGGTCTCAAATACTTATAAAATTGCACAATGCCTGTGTTAACATCTTGTTCTGCTTGAACAGTCAGATAATGGACTGGATGTCAATAGGCCAGAGGTTGTTCTTGCTTTGGGAAAATCTTCTGTGCCCATGAAGTTGAGCCAGAGGTGTTTTTCACTACAGCCATTCCAGAGTTTCAGTGGGAAGAAAGAGCTCAGCTTCCTCCACACTCCATATATCTGGATTAATTACACCTGCTGGGAATTTAGCCTTTCTTTTCTATATCTTAATCCTCCTGGTCTCAGGTATAAGTTGAAGTTCTACCTGGGCAATACTAAAGCCCTTCTTTGCTGTGAGAAAGGAGGAAACTAATTTCAGAGAGGTTAAAATTTTACAAAGTGTATGTACTCAGAAATAATTTATGAGGGGTTATATGTCTGATAGGAGATAAGAGCTCATGTACCTTGCTTTCCTAGCATGAAAAAAGGTCTTAACCTCCTACCACCCCCCTCTAAAAAAAAAAAAACAAAACCAAAAAAACAAACCAAACCCAGAAACCAAACCCAAAACAAGCAACCAACTAGGAAAAAGTTCAGTACATTTCCTCAGATGCTTCAAGATTAGCACAAATTACAGTCCAGTGGCAAATAGAAGATGGAGGATTCCAGATTTGGGGTAAAATAAGTCAGCTGCAGTTAGGGAAGCTTTTCACGCCTGTCAAAAGAAGTTACTTTATGTGTCTTGCAACCAGTCCCTTGTGTATGGTAAAAATGTTTCACAACAGGATGCAAAACAAGTATGAGAGATGTGGGCATGGTCTAGTGATTTCTAACTCATCCAATGAGAAATACTGCTTAAAACCACACCTCATAATCTCTTAAACCATTCCAGATACACTTAAATTATTTCTGAGAACTCAGAAGTATCATTATGGCAAGACCTTCTCTGAACTCCTATTTCAGTTTCCCAAACAGTTTGCTAAGGCTACACAGTGACTGGCTAGATTTGGTCACTCGATCCTCTGATATCTGCTTCTGGAGATAAACACATGACAGACTTCAAAGTTCTGTAAGAGACGGGAAAGCTGAAACAAAAATCTTTCTGTCTCTCTCTAACTTATCTTCTCATGATCTGAATGTGAGATAACTTTTCCTTCCTTTTATTTTCTTTCTTTTTTCTTCTTGCCTTTTTTTTTTTTTTTAAATCTTGTACACCTTCAACTAAGCTTCCAGAATTCAGAGATACAGAGTCCAAAGCTTCACATGAATGCAAACAGAATTGCAGGAATGCAAAATATAAATGCAACAGAATTGTGATGCCATTAACTTTTGCAGGATATTATTTCTATTGTTCTTTCACAACACAGTGCACATAAAGAGCAAGTGTTAGGGTGTAAGTGTACTAAAGTAGACAGGGAAAGGACACAAAAGAAAGAAATCAAGCACCAGGAGGAAGGCTTGGGGATAAAAGTGAACCCCCTTATTCTTCAGCGGTGCCAAGAAATATCACACAACCAGATTTTTACTTTTCTTGCTGATGGGATTGGACAACTGTCCAGAAGAGATAAGGTGAGGCTGAAGCCATGAAAAATGTGAAGGGAAAAGAGAAACAAAGCAGGGAGATGTTATAGGTGAAGGGGATGCACTTTGGAAGTGATGGTTGAGTTGGTCACTGTAAATACATCCAAATAGCATGATTCTTAAACCACTCCTGGACTGCAATTATGTAATAGAAATAACAGTCCTGAGGGAGAGGGAGAGTGCAGAAATCCCCCAGTGCAGGAAAACACAGATGTTGGCAACAAGAATCTTCTATAGCACATTACAAATCCTCCAAAAAAAAGGAGACCCTTGGGCCTGCCAGTGTAACACTAATCAGTGGTTAGGTGGAATACGTGAGACTAAATAAGAAAGGGTGGTTCAGTGGATTAATTTGCTCTTTTTAAGTCTACTGATATTTTGAGTTGTTGTCCAGTACTGACCCTCCCAGGAGCTTATATCACACTAATGTTGTCTTGCATTTGATGAAATGCTATAATTTAATTTTACACAGATGTAAATGGGCACAGCAGTATCAGAACATGGTAAAAGGATTATCATCTGGAAAATCTTACGCTAATGACATGAGAAGTAGACAGGGTAGAGAACAAGTTCTACTTGTTCTACAATAGAGTTGTGATGAGATTACTTCATCATGCATAAATCCAACCTGAGTCTCTTTAGCATAGGGAATTTTTCTTTAGGGAAACAAGCACTGAGCAACAGAACATATTGTTCATTTTTTTAATGTCCATAACTTTCCCCCCCAAGATTTGGTTTCTAAAATTACATCTTTCTAGTCTATAATGATGGTAATTTGTTCATTACCACATGGAAGGAAATTGGTCATGAAGCACAACCCTTAAGTATGCATGGCTATAATTTAAACAAATACAGTATCAAGGAAAGGTATTAATACACATAACAACTTGGTAACGTCCAAGTTTTGATTTTGCTACTCTTTTTTCCGTACAAAGAGGAACTAGAAAAAAACTTAGAGTTTTCCTTATGATTTGCTGTCAGCTTTGAGCATCTACTGACTTAGCAGAGCTATGGCCAATAGTTTGTTATGTCTCCAGGAGGGGTACAGTGAGTGATATTTCTATTATGGATGCAGACATAGCAAACTATACCACATCTGCAGTGACAAACTATCTGCTGAGAAGGAAAATCATGTGGTTGTCATGCATATCTGATCCTATAATTACACATGTACACGTAGACACTCTTAAAAGGAAGGGCTTCTCTAAGAGAATTCTTACAGCAGGGTTACACTTGCAAACCTCTGTCCATTTTAGGGTATGAAGACAAATCTTAAAAGTTTAGCTAACGGAATGGTATGGTGTTTTTAGAGATGGGAAATTAAAAAGAGGGACAGGGAAAGGAAGCGAAGTCAAACAAAAACTTGTTTAGAAGACTGGAGAAAAGAAAAGGTTGATGTCCTTCAAAGCTGGCCATAGATCTGAAGTAGACGAGCACAGAGAGGGAACCCAGAGATCTGCAAATTTGACTTTTAGCCAGTTTGTTTCTGGCCATGGTAGAACTTTTGACATCACTACCTTGGAATTTATTGTCAGCCAAAGAGGATCTGTCACCTCTTAATATCAACATGACTTTATTCCCTTCTCTTCAAGACCCTGTGCACAAAATTTGACTTACCTCAGGTATGATAGACTTCATCGGGCAAACATACAGAAAACTTAAATCCAAGATGTAAAACTCTTTTGATTCTTCTGTTACAGTGAGCAAAAGAATCAAACTGTCATCTCACCTGCAAGATTTATACTCAAAATAGTTATTCACAGTATGTTGAACAAGTGCTTGGTCATTAATATTGGGACAGAGGGACAGAAGGAAGAATATATTCCAGCAGAGTTGTGTATCTCATGGTTCTACCTTTCCTGGAAAAACTCTCATCGACCATCATCGTCACCATGAGCTGTGATGATCACTCTTCCAGAATGTGACATGGAAAGCAGACTCATTCCTACGTCTGATGCTGTTTGGACTATGGAAAAAGATATGAACAAGTTCTTACTATCATCCCTCCTGACTGATCTAAGGGAAGGTGCTTATGCCATTTCTGAAAAATGTTGCTTTTAGAGAGGTTGGGACTGAACGAGTGTCAGGGCAGTCACTGCACTTACACATTGGGAAAAAGGAGACATGGAGAAATGTCTGATGTAGTTGAAAGATAGGGAACCACTCCTGTTTGAACCTAGGCTTGGCTGGGATTCCTTAGGTCCCTTCCCAGTCATCAATGATTTTAGTACTTGCTTGTGTGAAAATAAAACTAAAATCCCTCCTGAGCTCTTTGGCAGTTTCCAGCTTATCACAGCAAGTCCAAGTATCCACATTTCCATCAGCAAGAGTTCAGGCCTCAATTCTTGCAGGCAGACCAGCCTGTAAACCCACTCTGGCTCCTCTCTGGTCCAGTCTAATGAGGAGTCAAGGGTGCTAAGCCACAAAAAGTTGCAAGATGAGCTGCAGAGAGTGGAAGAGTTTGGGGACAGTCTTCAGTACAGATTTGCAATCCCTTAGGACTTGTGCACATGTGCTCTGGATACTCTGAACTACTGGACTGTCATGACCTTGATCTTGCCCAAATCCACCACAGTCAGGTCTATAGCTGCAGATGTAAGAGGGAGCAAGGGAAGCCAAAGAAGAGGAGTTACCCTGATTGAGATCAGAGACCTGGTCCTGGGATGTCCATACATTGCAGACAGTTGATGGCAGAGAAAAGAAACAACACATATATCTGTTTGAGTCCATCACTACATGAAAGATGTTGAGGTGCTGGTGAAGGGTCTAGGAGGGGAGACTTTCTTGCTCTCTACAACTCCCTGATAAAAGATTGTAACCAGGTGGGGGTTAGTCTCTTCTCCCAGGTAACAAGTGGCAGGACCAGTGGAAATGAACTCACGTTATGCCAGGGGAGGTTTAGACTGGATATTCATGAAGCTTTCTTCACCAAGAGGATTGTCAAGCCCTGGCACAGGCTTCCCAGGGCAGTAGTGGAGGCACCATCCCTGGAAGTGTTTAAAAGCCATGTAGATGTGGCCTTTGGGGACATGGTTAGTGGTGAACACAGTAGTGCTGGGTTAATGGTTGGACTTGATGATCTTAGAGGGTTTTTCCAGCCCTGACGATTCTATGATTATTTCATGCCCATTTTTCTTGGCCAACTGTGGTGGTAGTGAGAGACTTTTTGGACAAGGTTGCAGGAAGCATAGGAAATCACAAGTTTTTCAATTTTATAGAGCATCAGCAGGCAGAGTGGCAGCTCAAAACTGGAAGAAATGTACCACGCTGACACTCATCTGCCTCCTGTGAGTCGGACTCCTTTATTCTGTATGAAACAAATGTTCATTGTAGGATCAGTCAGCAGGGCAAGGAGACATTAAATACCTCCTGCCACTTCCCAGAAACACAAGCCTGACAAAGAGGGATCATCTCGAAATCACTCCTCCTGCATGGAAAATATTTCTCCCTGTGCTCATCTTTGTATTTTTTTTCCCCTGTGGAAACGCTGTTATTTGAAGAAGAGGAGCCTGCATTAAACCATTTGTTCTGCTCTTACTGTGACAGAGTTTTGTCTACCTGTCTTACTACTTTTCATGCAAGTTTTCTGTCTGCCTTGTCTTTAAATTCACAGTCCTTAACATGAGCCTCACAGCTAGGAAGTAGCCAACATGTGAGAATACAAAGTTATTGCATCTCTGACTGTAACCAGGTTTGTCCTCACTCCCCTTCCCTTGCAATTCCACTTCCATCACCAAATCCTTTGCTGAAATACGAGCCCTAAAGACACAGAGCCTCACACTGTAACAGAAAAACAGTGTGCTTCTCTTGAACCATCCATGTGTGACCATTCTGGTGTTTCACTTCTTGGTGATTTTTCAGCTGAAAATATCAGGTAAATAATATCAGCCTATTCAGGCTGTGATGATGCCACCCATGAAGGTTATTTCTATATGAGACATTGGTACAAATGAAATGTGTACAGTGATTGAATAGACTTTGCTAAAACACAGTGTTGAGCTCAGTTTATCATCTGTCTGCGGTTTTCTAGGAAAGTTTTATTTTATTTTGGTTTTCATAGTGTCATAGAATAGTTTGGGTTGTAAGGGACCCTAAAGACCAGCCACTTGCAATGGACAGAGTCACCTTTCACTAGGCCAGGTACTCCAAGCCCTGTCCAACCTGGCTTTGTTGAAACATCTCTTTCACCTTTACCTTTCATTTAGACTCCCACAGTACCAATAAAACACACATGGGAAGGATACAGGATTCCAAGAAACAAAATCTTTATGACTTTGCCTGTCCTAAACCAAACAACTCAACGACAACAACTTTGGTTTTCAACCAAAGACTTATTGAGATTTAAAACTCCCACCCACATTTTGCTGAATTTGGCTGGTGTCTATCCCAGCTGCATAGCTGGGAGTCTGGCACCAGCAGGGTTTTATTTTCTGCTCAGCCTCCAGCAAAATTCTTCTCTTGACTATTTTAACACTTTTGTCTTCAGGGATTGCTGTATTGTTTTTGACTCTAAGGAAGGATGGGCAGTTTATAGAAGAGGGCCCCAGGGGCTGTGTGTTTGGCACTTGGCTGCATGGTAGTATTTGTTATGTGGGTGCTACTATGAGGGGTAACTTCCCTCTGCCTGCACCTTCTGTCTCTAAAAGAGGAGACATGCAGCTGTCATCATTAAGCTGCAGAAGAGCTATCAATTAGAGCAAGTCATGAAATCCGTACAAGCACCTCACAGAAAGCTGGAACAAGCACATTTCTTCCAATTTGCCATTCTGTTTTCATGAACAAACACACTTCTTCCTATTTTCCATTCTGTTTCCACGTCCGCCAACTACAGAGGCTACTGAAAAAAAAACAGAAACACAACTGTTCTCTCACTTTGAGTGAGATCATTCTGTCCTGTAGGCAAAGGAAACAAACAGCTGAGAGAGCACTGAAGTGGAGGTGTATGTTTCCTTTGGAGCTGCTGTTTATAATGTGTATGCTGGGGAAGATGCTTATTTACTGCCTTTGGAGCAGCTCTTGCACTCAGAGTGGTTTTTGTTGTGTTGCCCTAACAGTCCTCGGAGAATAGCAGGGAGTATCTACTTTTTTTCACACAAACCTTTTTGAGAAGCCCATTGAGATTCAGGCCTTCTTTAACAATCCTTCTCCACGTCTCGGGTGCAGGAGGACATGTACCACCACCTCCCTCTCCTTAACATCTGTAAATTTTATAAATTAAGAAAAACTCTCTCATTTTTTTTTTAACTAACCATGTATCCTCCTTCTGCTAGAACAGTAGATAATAGTTTAGTGGCTTCAGATAGTAGTTAAGATAGAACACTTGAGAAATTTCATTATGTTGCATCCTCCTCTCCCCCTCCCTCAAAGTTTCTTAGGCTTTAGGTGCACGTGGCTACTCGGAACATCTTTTCTGATACTTTCTGCTCTACAACTGGAACTCTGTGCAGACCTGCAGGACACAGCAGAAACACTGTTGTAAATTAAACCAATGGAAATATAGGGTCAAAAATAATCCCTCATGGGTATGAGTGGTCACGGCAGCTCCTAGGTAGGTCTGTGGAAAGAGACGGACTAGATCATCTTTGGAAGTCTCCTGCCATCTTTCTTTCCTTAAGCGACATGTTGCTCTGTATCTGGGCTTCATTTCCTGAGAGACAATACTACCAGGGCTCTTCTTAACCTGAATATCAAATTTGAGGTATAAGGAGATATTTTACCAGCTGATGTTGGCAGCCTTGTTAGCAAGACTTTACAGGACTTTCAAAAAATTACTTGACTTAGCACAAATACTTCCTCTTGTAACATAAGAATCTTTGTGTGTACACAGAGAAGTGGTAAAGGATGTACTGTGCTGGCACATGTATGAGAGAGCAAGCTTGGCACCCAAACAAAGGTATCCCACAGCCTGGTTGGCATTCAGGAGCCTGATAAATCTGCCAAACATCTGAGAAGAAGATGCTGTGTTGAATGCCCCCTGTATTGCTGAGGAGGAATACTCCCCTTAGAAATGTAGCCTGAATGGGAGGCAAGAAGACTGCAAAAATTAGTCCTGATGTCACTCTCCTTGTCTGATGTATGTTAACTTAGGGAGAACAGCTCCATTAACAAAATAAAAAGATGCTTTGCCTTGCCCTGTAGTCATAACTACGGTGCAGCAGAGAATCAGGGGTGTGCCTCTGAGCACATCGAATGCTCTTTGTCATCAATTCCCTGCCTTGTCCTCCAGATTGTTTGAGCAGCTGAGACACAGGAGTAATTTGAGAGGATGGACTGACCTGGGACAAGGTGGTTGACTTAACTCTTCCCCTTTGCAAGAAAATATTTGGCTAATTGGTGCAGCAGCTCTCCCCAGGTGGGAATTTTAGATGGTTCTGGAGATATCCCAGCTCAAACAGCCACTGCTGTGCCCAGACTAATTCACAGACACCATTTGTGTGCAACTTCACATAAACAAGGCAGTTGTAAATTGTCAACAGGATCTGTTCCTACAGACACAGAAATAGTCACGTAATGCAGTGTTTTGCACATAATTTGGAGACACAGTGTACATAGTTTCATCACATCAACAGCAATGGACCTGGTGTGGTCATGCAGGACCATGGGCTGGCTGGGTACAAGGACTTGACAAGAGCAGCAATTTGGTGACCAAACTGCTCATCAGGGTCATCATTCCTGCGACTATTAGAGTCACTCTTAAAATCACGGGGAGTTTTTTCCTTTTTCTTTTAGAAAGTAGCATGCCACCAAACTCCTTTATCCAACCTCAGGTTACTTCATCCAGTGTGTCTTTATCTTACGGATTGCAGGTACTATTTTCTGTGTAGTGCTTTAGAAAGCAGGAAAGAAGTGTGAAGATTTTCAGACTTAAAGACTGAAGCTACTTGCAAGGTACTATGAAAGTATACATGAATTTCCTGAAGCACCCTGTATGTTCAAGAGGTTCTGTCAGTCTGATGGGAAAGGCAAGTGCACACGTGTGTTTGTGGGGGGGTACAAGTGGTGGGAGATAATAATAATATATATGGGTAAAAAAAGAGAAGGGGGATTCCTTTTCCTAAAAAAGAAGGATCTGCATTTCATCAGGGCCGTGGTATTCCAGCTCAGAACAAGCTGAATTCAGTAAAAAACTCTTTCTTCTTCTTTCTTTTTTTTTTTTTTCCTTCTTGGCCTGGAACCTTTCAAAAGTGTTTAGGAAACAACAGGAAGGAATTTGAATGCATGGAGTTCTCTAAAAAATGAAACGAGATGTTTCACACTCCCATGTGAAGAAAGCTTACTGTATCTGCTCTAGGGGTGATGGAATATGTAACACATACATTCCTGCAAGAGATGAAATTCATTTTAATTAACGGACACCTCAAAAATCAGGTACCAGAGACATTAATCAGCTACACATCTTTCCATGGTGTTGGTTTTCCCACTAGCCAGTCCTCCTTTAATAATTCCATTTAGTGTGTGTAACATTTAACAGGTGGGATACCAGGACTCAAGTCAGAAAACTGCTGGCAATAGAAGGTACTGGATCCTTTCATTAAATCAAAGCGTTGGTTCCATTCCTATTACCCAGAGGATGCTAAAGGATGGTTTGTTTTTTTTTTTTTTTGACAGGGAAATATAAATAAAATAAATAAACTGCCAGAACTGACTTTCTTTCTTTCATGGTTTGTGTTAATATATGAAAACAAGATGAAATTAAATGGAAATGTGGTTGTGACATGACACTCTGCCTCTGTCAGTCACAGGTAGTGTGTGATGTAACATATTTATGAATATTTATCATATTTATGAGTTTAAGATGAATGAGGAATAATCTGAGGATCAGAACCCCTGAATTCAAATTACAAAATTTTTTATCTCCTGCCCACTGTGTTAAATAATGCATATTTCTAAATGAACCTTTCCTAGATACCACAGAATCCACACAATCCCCTTCACTTAGCAAAGGCCTCTTTGCTGTCTTGAGTTTAGAGTATTTCTGATTTTATCTCTTTTTTTTTCTTTTTTTTTTTTTTTTTTTTTTTAGTACTTCTTCTAGGTCTGAGTGTTGAATTTTTTGATTTTTTTCTCTTTCAAGGAGTACTAATCTGGCACCTTCTACCACTCAGTCACTTTTCACCAAGAATGCAGCGAGGACTGAGTAGCTCTGTCAGCATCATCCTCTGTCAGATCTGCAGCTGATGAATGGATCCAGCAGTTATTAGGTGGGACTGACAGGCACAATGATCATTCAAGCCCCATTTCCTGAAGAAACCAGGCTAAAAATTGTTCAGTAATTATCCCTAATTGGCCAGGATGCATCTCCAGTATTCAATGAGGAACACTTAATCTGTTTTTTTTTTTCCCTTTCAACTATAAAACCATAATTTATCCCTACCTCACACCTTCCCAGTGGTTCCTCCAAAGACCTGCCTCCCGAGAGCAGCCACCTAGGGTGTTTCTCTGTCTAGATTCCTTGAATATGAGTGCTCAGGGTCTTTTTATAAACAAGATAATACTTCTTGGCTAACAAGAAGTTAACTTATGGATGATTCAGGTAACTATCAGATTCTGGCAATAACAAAACATTTTCCTCAGGTAGTCAAAATAATTGAGTAACTGGCCCTCCTAACAACCCAAGTGAGAGTGAACTTGATTCTCAAAGCCATCAGAACCTGGACATGGAGTTAATTGTCTTTATCAATTCTTGAGCAAGCTGAAACCATTCACCCAAAGGTTTTGAGTCTCATTTTGTTTCACTAGACCATGAAAAAGAGCAAGTTTCTCAGATGTTAACAGCTCAAACTTACTGCGATATAAAGCAGCAGGCACACCTGTGCTCTCAGGAAACACTCTCTGAGTAAGTCATGGAATCATAGGGGCAAAGAATCATAGGAGGGTTTGGGTTGAAAGAGACGTCAAAGGCCAACCACTGCCACAGGCAGGGACACCTTTCACTAGGTCAGGTTGCTCAGAGCCCAGTTCAGCCTGAATTTGAACACTTCCAGGGATGGGGCAGGATCAGTCATAAACTTCCTGTGTACATTTGTGAATTTAAATGTGCTCAAATTACCTTTCACAGGTTGAAATTCAGTAGAGGCTGAATGGCTAACATCAGTTGTATGTTTCTGGGCATTGCCACCGTTTCACAGAGTAACAGGAAAAAAAAACCGAAAAAGGCTTTGTGATTGCAAAGTCTAAAATACATGACTTTATCAAGAACTCTGCTTAAAATTCAAAAGGGAAGAGAACGAAATCTCCCAGTCCAGGCATTTCTATTACCTTTGGAGATGGCCATACATCTAGTGATGGGGAGGAGTAGGAGAGAGGGATGATTATTCATGTGGGTGGAAGGGAAGACATGACCCTTCAGTGGGACGCACTGCTATATGTGTACATCTCAACTCTGTAAAATGGGTTTCTAAAGTGGTGTTAGGGTTAAACTCCGATCTTTGTTTGCATTTAGTCCATCATTTAACAGCTTCTGACACATTAAGATTTCATGCTACAAAGAGAATGACATTACATGGCTTGATTGCACTGCAAAGGACCTCAATAGGACTCCTCTAAAAGTTCTGATTCTCTGATATTCTGTTAAGTAAATTCAAAGAACTCTAACGAGTTATTTCCTTGGGGAAATCTGAGGGGAAACAGAGGGGTTAAAGATATTTGGTGGTAAAGGGAGAGAGATCAGAATAATCTCTTCCAAAGGGACTGTTCCAGGGCAGCAGTACTTCACCATAGTCAAACCAAGGTGGTCACGGCTGCAAAGAACACATGGGAGAGATTTTTAATAAAAAAATAATATCTACATGAACATAAATTTTTTTTTTTTGGCCTTGCAAAGAAGAGGACATGGCAGGGATTTAGTGTGGTAAAAGAGCAAGGAATTAGAGAGAAATTATTTTTGTGGGCCTGTTTCAGTTGTTCAGTTGGTTACAAGGCTAATGTTTCCAGGAGAGGATTCCTGGCTATGACAAAAAGGTACTTAATCATATTCTCTGGATTTCAGCCTAGCTCAAAGTGAACAAAAGTGCTGAATACAGAAGAGAAATACATATTTTAAGTGTAATTTTACCATTTCTATATTTCTTTATTTCTAAAAAGATAAGAGTCCAACAAGTAACCTATTATTTTCTTTGAGAGACTTGGCTTACGACATTTTCATATAACTCAAAATTTTCAACATCTGTCTCTAATTAAGAAGCATTTTTCTACTAGGAACAACGATTACAGTGTCTGAAAGTCCTGTTATGTAGATATGATTCATATCTCCCTCCTAAGAAGCTCGTCTTATGTCCTGAAATTCGAGATTTGTAAATCCTTTAGCTAAACATTTATATCTGCTCTGATTGTGCAGGTGCTTAACTTTGCAATGTTTTGCTGAGCTTGATCTGTAAATGCATAACAGACATTTGAGTGTTCTGCAAGCCTGGGAACTTTTCTGTCAAGACTTTTCCAGTTTCAGGTACTGTATTGAATTCTCTCTCCTATGCCATACATTTTACAGTGAAAAAAAAAAAAAAAGCCCCATGTGAAAAATTAACTTCCTGCCCTGACTGCCAACCACTTTCCTCAAATTATAAAATAAACAAAGAAAGATGTTTGATTGAAAACAACATAAATAGAGGAAAACTGGTTGTTTAAATTTTAATTTTAGGTAAACATTAAGGTCTGTTGGTTTGGTTCTGGTCTTTTTTTTGTCAGGTACTAAAAAGTACCCTTTCTTATATTTTATTTATGTATATATGTATGTATGTCTATGGGAACTTTGTATATATATATGATGTGTATATATATATATACACATATATATATACACTCATATGATGTGTATATACATATATGAATATATTTCCTATATTTTCCTATATCATATTAAGGTCCCTTCCAGCCCAAGCCACTCTATGAGTCTATGAGTACATATTTCTATGGCTCCATGATAATTATGGATTGTGGAAAACAGGATCAGGATTATAACCTGGGTTCTATTTGTTTCTGCATACAATTCTCTGGGGTGAATTTATCCAGAGATTAAGAAGACCTCTTCCCTGACAATTCAATGCTTCTTGCCAGAAATTTAATGGGACAGTGATGCATGACAGTCCCGTGTCCTTCCCTCACCTAAGATAGTACATAATCGCTGTATACAACCTTGGGAAGGACACTGTTGTGCTTTAAGTACATATGTGTACTATTTTAATTAAAGAGAAAATAGGGTAGGTTACTAGAGTGGTTTACTACAGTGGTTTAGTGCAGTGCTCTGAAAGGATTAAAAAAAAAAAGGTAAAAGTCACTTATTATAATACACAAAGCAAAGGGGAAAGCCACTGTCAATACAAGCAAGAGTCCTCTATTTAACTCTGAGGGCTGGGTGGGCTTCATGTACCATTTTTTATCGTGTTTGAGCACATGATAAAAGTTACAGCATGGAACTACAAGTCAGTTTAGGTTTATCAAGTGTTTCCTTTCTCATTCAGGAGGGGACAGGTTCAGTGGAGAGACTTGGAAGTAACTGTGTTCCCTCACACCTGCATATCTACTGACACCATATCAGCTTACAACCACGAGCCTTGAAGCTCAGCAGAGGCTCACTGTTAAGGAGCTTCTCTTTCCTTAGTTGTGTCTTATGTTGTGATGATTGAAGCTTTTTTTCCCTGAAGACCTGGTGAAAAACGCAAAAGAAAATCTCTTACTGTTTCTCGGTGGGATGCTTACCTTTAAAATGGATTAAGAAAGAATGACTCTGAGGAGCACATGAAAATCAGAGAAAAATAGTAATATTTGGCCTTGCTGAACAAGAATTGCCAGTAGTTTTCTATATGTAGCTTAACATGACCAAGGGTGATTTTTTTTCTGAACCAAAAGCAAATATTTTTTATCAGTGTTGTATTATCTTGCAGAAACAAAACATAAAAAAAAAAAAAGTTATTTGGCTTTTTTTGGCCTAAGATACTGTCTCTTCCCATTCATCTTTGCTTTATGGGTGGGTTAAGTCACTCCAAGTTATCTCCAAACAGATGAACCCTTCTTGTGACCGTGTGACAATATTGGGTGCTCAAAGGGCTTTATGAAACACCAGAATCAATTGCAGTGATTTTATTTCAAATCATTTCTACAAGCTTCATGAAAAAAAAAATGTAATGCTAGGGAAAAGAGACATCAAAATATTTTAATATAAGGAGATTGAATTGTACTCTGTGAACCTGTGGGAATCTGGGATCTTCTCAGCAGGCAGAATTTCCTATTCCTGGAACCTGAGGGGATTGTGAGTTAGTTTGAATTTGAGGTGGGGTTTTTCTGGTCAAATATTTAAACATTGTCAAAATACCCTATTGGACATTTACGGAAAGGAAATATAAGGAATTTTATTAACCTATATTTTTACTTTGAAATTTGAATACATTTGTACTTTAAAACAATGTAAGAGAATGTCACATTTCAGAGCTGTTAAAAGAAAATTCTTCATTTGAGGTGTACTGATGCATTTTTCATTTCAATTTGCAAATATATTTGAAGTTTTGAGGATTTTAGCCCTCTCTGGAATGAAAATAATGAAGAAAATAGCATTAATGCAGTCTCTCACCAGCTCTATGCACGACATATTACTGCAGATTAATTCACCTGAAGAATTTATGCTTTAAACAAAACAAAGATGGCTTTTTTTCAGGAAAGATTTTCTCTTAAATAGCTTTTTTTACCCCTCTGGTAAACATTCTCCCTCAAGTTTGATGGTAACATTCTCCCTCAAGTTACTAAACACATTGTCTTCCAGGGGCATCAAGAAGACAAACACTCTTAAATGAACTCAGATAAGAGATGAGTTAAGGTGAAGAATTGTTTAGTTTGTGGTGTTTTCTAGTTTTATGATCTTACTGTAACTTTAGGCCTGTCCTCTCTCTCCATTTACTTATTTTTCAAACATATTAGTGAAAGAGAGAGAAAGAGGTAACCCTGGGCACCACTTTATAATCTAAATAGCAACAAAATAAGGTTGCAAAGGAATAAATCTCCTCTTTAGAATATTAATGTTGAGGAGGAAAGACCTACGAGTGTTTCAGAGCTGACTACACCTGGTGGAAATTCAGAAATGAAGTTTGTGTCTGTAGCAATCATTAAAACAGAAGAGATCTTTTCAAGATTTTTTGACATACTTTGCCTAAAACTTAGAAAGTCATTCTGTTGGTTCAAATCAAACTGATCATTTAGGTAAAACTAAGAGACGTGGTGGAAACCACCAGTCATGAGTATTAGGCCCTCTCCCGTGGAAGAATGAAGCTGAAAGGTAGAAATCTGGACTATAAAACTAGCTGATGACATTTTAGACTCAGTAACTTCCCTCCACTTACTTAACTGTGACCATTTCAATGTGACCATGCTCTAATATGATTATTGTCATTTAGGTTGATCAGACGCACTCGCAAGGAGTCGACGTGTCTTCAGTGCTGTTCTGTTTTGGCCCCTGCCAGGTGCTGACCCACATCAAAGCCTTGAACTCGGGTGCCAAAAGCTCCAGACGTGATAAAGTGTATGTGGAAAATATGCAAATCACCTCGAGGAAGAAATTTCCATTTCTGTACTGGTAGTTTCCACTTTAATCCTTTCGCCTTGAAGATTTCATTTCCTCGGAAGAAGGGGGAGAAAGGGGACGGATAATCACTCTCTAGTTCCATTTCTGTTGCACAGCTCTGATGCTGAGATCCCATTTCTCAAGCTTTTCTGACTTTGATAAAAGCCTGTGACTTGCTGAACTTGCTCTCACTTTAGGTACAGCTATAGAATTATGGATTTCCTGACATCATAATTAATTCTCTGCCTTGCTCTCTCTTTACGTGTGTGGGGGAACCCAATAAACTCACTTATAAAATGTTTCTATGCAGCTTCTGTTTAAAAACAGTATCATTTTGTCTCATAAAGTTCCAGGAGAAATGGCCCAGATGATCTCTGCCTTGCTGTGATAGACACAAGAAGTCACCACGAGTTCTGCCATTGTACAAGTCACTCTAATTAAGATTCTTGCAAGAGAGCTCAGCAATGAGGCTAAGAAACAGATGGGCAACTGGAATTAAATCTCTCTTTGGATAAAACAACTGATAACCGGAGAGGAATATATTCAGATTACACCCTAACCTTTTTTGATCCCTACTGTTACTTCATTTAGGGAAAGACTATAAAAATTCAGTTTAGCCTCAAATTGTGAGATATAGTGAAGATGTGGTTCCACCTCTTCAGTACTGTATTTGATGACCACAGTATATCTTGAATAGGAAAGAAAGAATGACTTATGACCTTGATGCATTTATTATATTCTTTATCATAATTTGAAAATATATTGCAACCAAATACTGGATGCAGATATTTGTGTGGTAGCTGGAGAATCACTTAATCATTTTGAGGACTTAGAAACTGGAGCCAAACTTCTCAAGTCACATGGGAAAGCTGTGGTAAAACCAAGAAATGTATCTCTCAGTGAAATTTTATGAGCCAGGCATTTAAAAGAACATACCACAGTTTAACAAATTTCTGTGGGTCAGCTGCGCTGTGGTTATTACCCACATTATTGTGTACAATTTTGGCCCACATGCAATAAAAAGTAATTCAAGTTGTCCTAATGCTCTTCTTTGCTAAGACAAGATAGAGGATCCCACACCAGCAGCAGACCAGGAGCAAACACGAGGGTGGTCACTGTACAGTAACTCTGTAAGCCATGGAAAATCGGTTTTATGTCTGAACCCTCAGGCTGGTGAGTAGAGCGTGAGACTGCTTCTCCTTTCTTTTGCCAGGCACCCCCAAGGGAGATCTCCTAGCTCTGGTGTTGTCATCACCTCTCGGAGTAGGGAAAGAATGTCCTGACGGCTGTTGACCCATGTGCGAAATAAAATCTAAACTGATATTGCAATAGTGAAATGCCAAGAGGTTTCAGTAACAATTCTGTGTCAGTGTTCATGTTTTCCAGGCATGGAAATGCTGCCCTTCATGACTTGCAAGAACTCCCCTTCCCTCCTCTTACACACACAAACAAGAAAACGTTAGATATATGATGATAGTATTGGTAAGCTCTTTCCTTTTTTCATTGAAATGAAATAATAATTAAAAAATTAACATAATAATGGTTAGATTCAGGAATTATGGAGGAGGGAATATCAATAAAAATTAATGATACAGATGCAATGGGTTTCCCTCCAATACCAGAGGTTCCCTTTACATATAGGTCCAAATTTCAGTGCTTGAGGTACCAAGGTTAATAGTCTCCTCATCTGATCTGTTTCTCACAAGTACACAAGCAGGAAAACAAGGACAGTGAAGGACAAGAGCTGTACCATGTCGAGGAAATCAGAATACTTCAGGCTTTTCCTGAGGAACCAATTTCCCAGTTTTTCTGTCTCTCTAGCACACACCCATAATTTTCCATTCCATATAAGATTGCCACATCCAGCTACATCACACTGCCTTTCTCCCCCTCCAACATTAGGCACTTTTGTAGGGAGAACAAACCACAGAAAATGCCCTGACCTACACTGTATGATCCCTTCCTCATCATCTTTTATCTGTCAGAGTGTCTTCTGTTTACTAATTAATTTCTTTCTGTCCTGAGATCCTCTGGAGATTTGTGGTTGACAAGGATTTTTTTGACACAAAAAGCCTTTGCAAAGGGATTTTGGAGTAAATTTTTTGTCACCAAAAGAATGAAAGAATAGAATGAAGTCGGTGCTAAAAGAAGCCAAAGGCTTGTGTGGAAAAGTTCCAGCTTTCTGTTTTGTGGCTACAAAACAGAGTTTTAACAGGAACACAGGAAGAATTAAACCAATGGACAAAAAAATTGCATTTTTAAAAAAGACTTAAAAAATAAAACACCACCTTAACAATAGTTTTTCATAATCTGAACATAACAGTTAACTCTACTGAAGATTTATTTGAGAGTTTAAACCTTTTAAATAACATTATGAATGACTGGACTGTATGTCTCCTCTGAACCAGATAAAATCCATAGTGGTCTTATTGATATTAGAGAAAACAACTTTTTCAACCCAGATCTAAGATATCACCTTCACAGCAATGGCAGAACTTTATTTTATGATTATTTTAAATTCTGGGTGTAAGCAGGCAGTTATAGATACTCTTATCTGCAAACATCAGAAAGTAGCTACGTAGGAGGAACAAATTTTAACTAACCCAGGGTCTGCTCCTTGTAGCTCCTGTTGTAAGAGCTAGTAACTGGTCAAGCTGTACAGAGTAAAGTTCTCTTCAGATCAAAGACACAGCTCTATGATAGTTTATAGAATCTTAGAATACTTTGGGTTGGAAGCGATCTTAAAGATCATCTCCTTCCAACCCCCGTGCCATGGGCAGGGACACCTTCCACTAGACCAGGTTGCTGCAAGTCCCATCCAAGGTGGCCTTGGAGGATTATTCTTTCCCTTCCTCAGTGTCAAAGAGTCATCCACTGTACCCTGCAGTAGGGTTAAGTGTGAATTTCTCCTGTGACAGCAAGATAACACCCTGGATGGGTTCTTATTGCAGTTCTTTCAGGAAGTTTGAAGTCAGAAGAAAAAATATGCTCTTTTAGTATCTTATTCATTGTGCCTCATGGGAGAGTGCGTTTGTGAGTTTGTATCTTTTTGTCTTGGGTTGGGTGGGAATGAAGTAATTGGAAGTTTGGATGATATAATCTCACTGCCCTTTATAGGTTAGAAGGTTGAGTTTGTATCAGTTCAAGCCCTTTTAAGTTGCTTTGCAATCTGTGGCTTGTCCTGGGGAAATAAATCAATCATAACAAAATCTCTAGGTATAGGCATGAAAAAGTCTCTACAATTCAATATTGAGAGTTGGACCAGGCTTCTGTTGAAGACTTCTACAAGTTTTTGTATTGGCAAAACAGCAATTTGATCTTTCAAGCTGATGGTTTAAGTATGGAGATGACGTGATATGACTAAATTCCCACTCTCGTGTAATTAACATATCTCTCTGCCAATAAATTAGGGTTTATTAAAATTTAATAGTTTGGTAGGCTTTGATTTCTCAAGTATTACATTGCTTCCCTTATAGTATCCCAGCAGTAATGTCTAGCAGTTCATCTATTTCCTAGATGTCCAAGTATTAGTCTATTTTTATTAACTTGGAATGAATTGGTCGCTTCCCTGCCCTGCTTCTGATCATCTTCTGGGAGGCTTTGCACTTGAGGTATCTCTTTTCTTTGCCTGCTCTGTTTTTGCCCAAGTACCTCCCATACTAACCAGGTCTCTGATGTCCTTGGCTGTATTTAGCCAGGATATTGGTTTTGTAGTCTCCGGTTTTGCATCCCTCAGATATCCTCTGCTTTCAGTGATCTGTGTTGCAATTCGACTGACTACACCTGCAATGGTACCATATATCCTTTATTCACACATCACAGGGTTTCCAGTATTTCTGAGAGCTAACTTGGCCTTCTTCTGTGTGACTGTCAGCTCTAATAGAAGAGCACATCAACAGCTGGGTGTATCTCTTGGTAGATAATAATAAATAATATCTTTCACACGCAAGCCAGCTTGGCTGAGAATTTCCATATCTTTTTAATTTTTTTTTTAGTTTCCTTTAGTTGAGAATCTCATATGCTAGTTTATTTTCGTATTTTCAATGTGTACAGTTGTCTAGATGAGAAAACAACTTTATACATCTCATTTCATTACACGTGATACTGCAGACTCTGTAGCATGCGCTGAATTCACACTGAAAATGGCTTTTAGCCATTTTACAGAATCCCAGAATGGTTTGGCTTGGAAAGGACCTTAAAGCTCATCTTGTTCTACCCCCTGTTATGGGCAGGGACACCTTCCACTAGACTGGGTTGCTCCAAGCCCCGTCCAACCTGGCCTTGAACACTTCCAGGGAAGTGTTTTCATTTCAAAAGGTTCCCCTTCCCTGGAAAGAACACACTTTCCTTGGGTTCAGGCACAGTAACATCCATACAATCTTACCAGATGTTGCTTGGAGACAATAATATCACCTACTTCATTTAGGCCATGCTGTGTATCTTCTTTCTCCATATCATCTCAGCATGGATAGAAAACCAGTAGTTCTTTTGAGACACAAGTTAGGTGAATCAATTAACCTTTTCACGGACCACCTTTATTATTAATTATGGACACAACAAGGATTCAATGACATTTAAGAAGCTTAGAAGATGCACACTTTAAAAATCCTAAAATTAACAACAAATTAAAAGTATTTCTGAGAAGATATTAGCTACAAAGTCCTGTATTTGGGGTAGTTTTGGAAGTTTTTGGATCAGAGGAAGTGTTCAATCTCTCGTACCTCAGACCATTGCACTCTTGTCTTAATTTTGTTTGTATTAAATTTCAAATGTATTCAGTGACTCGTTGTTGTGAACAGATGGGGTTGTGATTGTGACCTGCCACAGCTTCTGTCACGCTGCCTCTGTGGGTTATGCATGGATGTAGGTGGATTTACATACATACATAAGTGCTCAGCTAGAGACAGTGATGAGTGACTCAGAGCAACTCCCAGCCAGGGCTTCTAGCGCCTGTTTTCCTGTGGAAACAAGCAGGAACCAAACTGTTGTAGGAGATTAACAGAGGTATGGAAATATTTCTCTGGTAAAGGTAAGGAAATAAAAGTCATTAAAAGCCATTATAGACAAAGACTCTGAGGGAGACATATCTGCAACACTGGATATAGCTTTGCAGCATTCACAGCAGGCATGTAGGCAATGCATTTGCTTCTTCCACCCTCCAGCACTGCTTGTTAGTGAGATGATATCCCATTATTTCCTCCAGACAAAAGAAGGCAAAGAGAATAAGAACTAAAACATACCCCCAAGGAGAGCTTTAGAGTAAGAAAATGGAAATGGATCTTGAACCTGCAAAGCCAAGACTGGTCCCAAACAAGTCAGGGCACAGAAGACAGAAAAAAACCTCACCTCAACCTGTGCCTGCTTAAATCTGCAAATAAACAAGTCTTGGTGCACAAGAATGAGCTGTAAAAGAAGGCAAGAAAAAAAAACAAAGAAGTGTGCAAGCACAGAGAGGAAACAGGATGGTCAAATTCAATACTACAGTTTGAAAGAGTTTAGAAGTCACAGAATGGTGAATAAGGTACTGTTTCTGAATAAGGACGAGGTTATAGATTTGATGTACTATTCTGGAAAAGTGAAAATTTTGAGGAACTTAAGCTTGGGAAAAAGTAAAATCACTGTCAGATGAAAAGCTAAGGGTAGCATAGGAAGAATTGAAAGAGTAACCAGTTTGGGGGGACTCAAGGGAGACAGAACAACTCCCAGAGGAAGCAGATTTAATTCCGGTATTTGTTTGAAGGTGTATACATGTGAGTTAGGTACCATAAGTAATTGGAAAGGGATTCAATACATTCAACAGAGGCCTGTACGAGATTCAACTCATTGTATGGGTGCACTGATTGCATGAACAGAGTCTGGTCAGCCAAATACTGGTGAGAGCCTGCATTCACTTGCCAAAACACGGGCCTTTTGTACCATGTGAGTTGCCCTATATTATTTGATAAATTCTCTGGGGCTGGCAGGCATGACCCAGGACCTATGGAATATACACGCTTCTCTAGATCAAAAATTAGAGGCTATTTTATACTCCGGAAAGTCCCAGGTAACCTCCTGTACCTACATTTAATCAACAGAACTGGGTTTTGGATTGTGCAGGGATCTCATTTTACACACCTAAATGTACGTGTCCCAGCCTGTGATCTGAATCCCATCTTAAGTAATCTGTTATACTGAGATTAATTGGAACACTGGACTTCTCATGCAACTGGGACTTGTACAAGGAGGAGCATTTAAGCCTCACACCAGGATGTCTTTCTGATCAGTTGGTGTGTGAGTCATAGCCACAGCACAACACATAAAGGAGAACAAAGAAAATGTGTGAGGTACCTGTATCTGTGTCTTTGGAAAATAGAATTTGCATTGATGCTGCCTAATTTATTTATTTAGAAAGCAATCGTGTGATATGGACACTCAAGGAGACAGAAGTGTCTAGGCAGGAACTAAATAATTTAGACAGCCTGAAAATCAGGAAAAGGGGAAAATGTTTGTTCGGTTTGGAAAAAAATCAAGCAAAAAAAACCAGAAAAAAGACAGGAAGTCATTGTCTACTCCTTTACCCATTAAAGTATTTTTTAAAGGGAACAAAAGTCATACTGCCTATGCGAAAAATTTTAGTTTTGTTGTAAAACTGATTTTCACAAGAAAAGTAAAATAAGGAAAATTGAAAATTGCAATATTCTTTTGGGACAGTTCTGATGTTTTCTACAGGTAGTTTAGGGAAGATTATTTCCACAAACTGAAAAATGACAACTGTGAGAATTTTTTTTTTCCCAACACTGCTTTGGGGAGTATCTCTCCCTTCTAAAAGAAATAAAACTAAGAATCTTTGTCTTGGGAAAAAAAAAAAGAAATGTTTTTTCTCTTTCTCAAACAGCTTTACTGGTCAGTATTGTTGTCATTCTGTTTTGTCAGTGCCGTCAGATGGCAACAAGTGAAACATGATTTATATTTATAATTATTATGTGCTACTGCTGAGGAAGGAATAGTTAGATTCCCCCAGTTCATAATGTTCCCTGCCTGTGACATGTCCTGTCCCTTGGCTTCCCTTCAGCAGTTTTGAACAGGTTATTTTTAGTCTTATTATTTTTTTTTCTTGCTGCCTGTGCTTTCAAGTTTCCCTCTGACTTTAATTAAAGTGTCCTTAGGCTTGTGCATGTAGAAAGCTAACAAGTTCACCCAGTCAAGATCTCTCCTAATTACAATGCAAAGTAGGAGTTCAAGTGAGGAGAACATCAAACAGCTTTTATGTGACATGTGAGAGCTTGACACTGTATTTTGACAGGCTTGTTGTAGAATACATGATGCCACTAAAATACTTTTAAAAGTAATATCCCAGCTTACACGTCATCCACAAAACAAGCCTATGGTGCAGAGAGCAAGCTGTACAACATGCTGCATAGAGCAAAAGACAGTGTTTGGGGTGTTACTGATGTGTTATATAAACAGTGGTAAGATCCAAAATGTGACGACTTTTGGTTTGGCTTCTTACGCGTGGTGGCACTTACAGATTTACCAAATCTATAGGCCAGTTCTTCAGATCTTGGGGTCTGCGATGTAGCTGCTTGATGAAAGATAAAACATTTGACCCCCTCCATTAACAAATGCAACCTGCTGTAGCACGAGCTAAACTGTGCAGTCTTTCTGGGCAGTGCAGGAAAAACATATTTTCTGTGGGCGTGGCACAGAGAAAAGGCATAATACAACCTCATCAGACAGGGACTCTATGCAGAAAAATAGATTCTTTTCACCCCAATTACCTCTACAGAATCACAAAAGCATTAAGATTTCAAAAGACCTTGGAGATCATCAAGCCCAGAAGTCAACCCAGCACCACCACCTTGTTCACCACCAAATTATGTTCTCAAGTGCCATATCCACACATCTTTTAAGTCCCTCCAGGGATTGTGACCACCACCACCTTGGGTAGCCCATTCCAACGCTTGACAACCCTTTCCATGAAGCAATTTTCCCTGTTATCCAATCTAAACCTCCCCTGGTGCAACTGGAGGCCATTTCCTCTCGTTCTGCCACCTGTTATCTGGGAGAAGACATCTAGACTCCCCCGGCTCCCCCCTCCTGTCAGGGAGCTGCAGAGCCAGAAGGTCCCCCCTGAGCCTCCTTTTCTCCAGGATGAGCCCCCCCAGCTCCCTCAGACGCTCCTGCTGCTCCAGACCCTTCCCCAGCTCCGTTCCCTTCCCTGCACACGCTCCAGCCCCTCAATGTCTCTCTTGTCTGAGGGCCCAGAACTGCCCCAGCACTGGAGGTGCCTCAGCAGTGCCAGCACAGGGAGGGCACTGCCCTGGCCCTGCTGCCACACCACGGCTGGGACAGCCCCGGGGCCATTGGCCTCTTGCCCCCCTGGGCACACTGCTGGCCATGATCACTGTAATTATGAATCACAATAACCTGTAGGTCTCACACTACTTAGAGGATGTGAACCCGTCATATGCCTTCCTTTTAGGCTGCAGTTTGTCCACTGTAGGCTGAGCCTAATCATGCCAAGAGGTTTCATTTTTTCTCGCTGGTTATAAGAGGAGCCAGGGATGACTAGCTTAGATAATAATGCTGCAGACATAGCATTAGAGATTTATAGAATGGTTTGGGTTGGATAAGACTTTACAGATCATCTCGTAGTTACAACACGTAAACTAGTTGAGGGAGAAGATAAACTGGGACTGGGAGAAAGAAGGAAGGAAGGGTGAATATGATTAGTGTACATTATCAGAGCAAAAAAAATACATGCATTTTAGACTGAGAGCTTGAGAGCTTTCGTCTTTCCGTGGAGTGTTTGTAGCTGTTCTTAAAATCAGAGTTTTCTTGGGGAAAAATATATTGTTTGGTTGGAGTTTTGAGATATTGCAAATAAGACTGAGAAACAAACTCAGACGTGTGAGGAAAACTTCAGTGAGAAGTACGAGAGGCTCATTTCCTGACTTAGAGCTCGAGTCATAACTCACCATCGTCAGCACTGCCGTGAGTCCCCTGCAGTCAGAGCAGGCACGAGGAGAGTAGAAACGGGTGAGTCAAGCCCTGTGGGCGTGTGGATGACTGTGCAGGACTCCTGCATGACAAGCACCTTTTATTTCACCATTCACGGTGCCACTCAGCACTCAGCGGTAACTTTTCCAGTCGCAGGATCAATATCCTGAGTGAGAAGAGGTGCAGAAAGGAGAAATGAAAGAGAGAGAAAAAGCAGAAATGCACAGAATAACAGAGAAGGGAAGGAACACCATCTACAATGTGAAAAAGAATGAGCTGGGCTTTTTTAATAGTTGCACAGGGGCAGTCACACACCTTTTTGGTCATGGGTGACATTTCTGCGAGATTCTTACAGCACCTCAGCTGCAATTCCTCCCTGCCACTGTCAATAAGAAAGCAACATTAACAGAAAAAATTATTTCATACAGTATATTGAAGCTTAAATATTTAAAGCAGCTTAACTACAGAGGATCTGAACTGCCAAGCAGTCACCTGTCTGAGAAAAATTTAGGGCTGAATAGCAGACGTATTCTGCATGGCCTCACAATTCAGGCCAAAAGGAGGCAACAACCACCAAATTTTGCTTTCCGTTCAGCCCTGCCTGAGAAAAGCAACAATTTTGTTAGAATTGAATGGAAGTACAAAATATGCTCGGAGGCAAAATAATGTGCAGAGACTAGAAACGTAGTGTCTCATATCTTAGAGTATCTTAGGCATCCATTATTAGAGCTGCATTTACCTAAATGTACTTCAACGTGAATTGTCTTGTAAGGAGGGTATGTAGAGAGTGTTGTAGTTATTGTAACAGCCACAGGGCCTCCCTGAATAGCACAGCACAACATACTGTACTTAATGTTGACACTGTTCAGTGAAACAATTATTACAATCAATTTGACTTCTAATGCGACTTCTCTTGTAAATCTCTGGGTCATTAACCTTAACAACATCAATGTACTGTCAGTATCCAGTTCCACCAAATTAGTGTCCGAGGTAATAGGAGAAGGAATGTATTAATGTGTTATTGGTGACTAATAAAGACAGCAATCCTCTAATGTGCTATGAAGAGGAGCTGAAGCATGCAAGGGAAGAGGAAATACACAAAGTCAGGGCAGCAGGCACATTTGGTGGTGTATGGCAGGCCATCCAATTAGGTGTCAAACAGCTTGACCTCTTTAGCACTGAATAAGGCGGAGCAGGGATGGGGATGAGTCCCTGGCATACGGTCTGAGGCCAATTGTATGAGGTTCAACAAGAGCAAGTGCCGGGTCCGGCACTTGGGTCACGACAACCCCCTGCAGGAGTACAGGCCTGGGGCAGAGTGGCTGGAAAGCTGGAAAGGGCAGTGGTGGAGTCACCATCCCTGAAGGGGATTAAAAGTCGTGAAGATGTGGTATCTGGGGACATGGGTTAGTGGTGGGCTCGTCAGTGCCGGGGAAACAGTTGGATTTGATGACCTTAGAGATCTTTTCAAAACTCAAAGTTTCTGTTATTCTGTGATTCTATATGACAAATGAACAACGCAGTTCATTTTGGAGTGGTCAAAAGAACCCTTCTTCGCAAAGCACTGCCCTGTGTTCCAGCAGATAGAGAGCAGCATCGTGTAAAATCCTACAGTTGCACTAGAACAAGAGGGGTAACACTCGTAACCATGAAAGCATGTAATTTTTTAGCCCCCATCAAGCACCACACTGTAGCTTGCACTTCAGAGAACCCAAGTTATGCTAGACTGATATAAATAGACCGTTGCATCAGTGCCATCCAGTTTATCTTCCAGCTGTCAGGCTCTAAGTGACGTCTCCTGGCATTGTTTGAGACATTCTCTTTGCTGAGACGAGGGGTGTCACAGCCCATCACGTCCAGCACCATGAAAGGAGCACTGAGCGTTCACAACCCAGCAGAAGGGGTAGAGGGAGGCTCCAGAGGGAGTGATGGAGTGAGTGCTGGAAATCCCGCTGACATCCAGGTGTCGAAGAAACACCCTGTTTGAGGGTGACTCCTGCCATCTTGCACTAACAAAGAATGGTGTACTGGGTGGACGTGGCATGACACAGACACAATTTTAATCCCCTCTAGTGCCCTGAAATGTCAGTCTTTACCTGTAATTACTGATGGTCAATACGTTCCTCTCCCAAGAAAAGCTCTATCCAGAGGGTTGACACAACACAGAATAATGTTTCAGCAGACATCGCTCAATAACAATAAAGAAAAACTAAGATAAGATTGCATCTGCTTATAATCCTAAAGATCTTATAGGTTATAAACAAAAGTTACCAATTCTACATCAAAACAGAAATCCTTTCAAATCAAACTTTCCGGGCAGAAGAAAGGGACATGAAGAATTAATGACAAGTTTAATCATGAAGGCAGCATTTCTCCAGCAAAATAAATTAGGCACTTCATTTGGGGATTGGTAGGATCACCAGGTTAATACCTTTTCCTATAGAAAATGTGCTACAGAATTTTAAATTGTATCCTATAATTAGGATTCTTGTCTTAGGGCTGAAAAACACCATTCTGTCTTCTAGTAGGGCACTGTCCCTGATGCTTAATTTCTATTCTTCAAATCCATACACAAAGGTAAAGAAAATCAATAGTAATAATAAAGTAATTCTTATATTTTGGTAAAGCTGATACTAACTGGGTAAAAATACGAATGACTGCAGCAAATTTTGTATTGCTGAGAACTTTTGTCCTGCACTGCTGGTCAAACCCAGTGCTTATTTATTTGCTAAAAATTCCAATTTTCTCCCAGCATGGAAACCTGATGAAACGTGTAATTGAAAACTCATAATGAATGAAATTTTAACCATCTCTACTCTCTAAAAAAAAAAAAAAAAAGGGTGAAACAAAAAACTCTGCTGTGATAGCTCGACCCCAAATCTATCAAATACTTCCCCAAAGTATTGATAAATTCAGTAAGAGGCTTTTGTATATGGTTAAGTTTATGACATCAGTCATCTAATAGGTTAGGTGTTTCAACCAGGATATCAAAATAATCATCTTCTATAAGCAATAGCTTTAGATAAATCTCCTTGGGGGGCAGAAGGGGTTGCAGTTACCTGAGGTAGGTAAGTAGCCTGAGGGAAAGGTAACTTTCAATATTGACAGAGGAAGGAACTGAGATGCCTATTTTAAAGCTGATTAAATCTTTTACTTAAGGATGACTAAATTCATCAGTGAGACGAGTCATAAGCCTGATCAATTACCTTGTGAGGTGTGCCAGCAGAATGCCACAGAGTGTTCTGCCGACAGTCACAAAAACATATGTGCACATAATTAAAAATTATATAGAAAGGAGAATTAAAGATGGGACACCCCTTCTTGTTTTATTGTGCTGCCGCGGGTTATCATTTTGATTTTCTCCCTTTCCTGGGTGCTGAAGTAGCACAGAGTTTACCTCATCTTCGCCTTTCTCTCCTTGCGTTTTTTAATGCTGCATGAACACGGAGTTTGACACTTGTATTGTTTTGCCTTGGGCTCTGTCTGTGAGAGAAAATGGAGGCAATAGTTCTGCTTTCAGCAATGGGTACAATAAGAACTCTTTTTATTCAGGAGGATCTGATGATGCAGAAAGCTGAGGTTTTTTTAGGCCATGTTCATGGCATGAATTAGTAATAGCAGGGAAATGTGGCTATTACACATTTGAGAACGTGTTACTGCATAAGACCCAAAAGTGGGGAGACGGAGTATGATACTCGATTTTAAATTATGTGAAGAAACAGAGTGAATTTTCAGCATGTGTACAGACTATTGTTTTGGTTTGTATTTCTGTCATTTAGACAAAACAATTTAGTTTTGTTTCATGAAAACATACAGGATATCTTATCTATTAATTAATTGGCATGCCAAATGTCATAATACCCAGCGTGTGATAGCAGTTTCCCTTAATATAATACTTTATGAACATTGAGTGGCATTTCCTCTTGAGATTCAGCCTCTTTGCACCACTGAGCTGCAAAAAGACCTGAAACCAGCAGAAAAGGGCAAATAATGCAAAACAGCAGATTCACACATGCCAACCTAAACTGGCATAAACCAACACTGTTGTTGAAAGAGCTAGTCACATCTCCCATCATTTATTCCTACTCAGGCAGTACAACCCAGCCAACAAAAACCCAAGCATTGAACTGATTTAATTTTAATCATCTCCCTTAACCTGCTCGGCGTGTGGTTGCACAATGCTTGTGTTGGCATATGGAAGGAGGTGCCACAGGGACAGGAGAGGATCAGAATCACTCCTGAATTGCTGTTTTAGCTCATGCTGACTTAAAGCTGAACACGAAATTATGTCAGACTATGAGAGATCCACCAATAGTGGGCACTACACTTCCACCTCTACCACAGGGGTTGTGAGTGGGGAAGCAGCTGTAAGGGAGCACTTCTCCCATCCTGTATATTGGCCAAGCTGCAATTTGCTGTCTGTTCAGAAGAGAAGTGGACTCTCCCAGTACTGAATCTTCAAGGCCAAGGAGGGCTGCTCTACTGAAATAACTCTCTTAGTCAAACACAAATTAGTGGACTCCATGCAGCTGCAACTGAACATTTTTTTATTGCCTGTGTTGTGCCAAAGGTCAGACTCAATGAGATAATCCTCTTTTATGGCCTTAAAGTGTATAAAAACAGATAAAATTAATCCAGAGGACACTCTTGTGCCTGTTGATGCCTAGTAAGATATCTGCTCTATCTGACTTTTGGTATTTAGGGTCATTTTAATTCACAGGCTTTTATTTTTCTTCCATTATTGGATTTTCTGTCCAAGCAGCTCCCAGCCTTTATGGGCTCATAGGCAAAGAAATGAGCAAGTAATGTGAGCAGCATCTTTCTTTGCTCTCCCTGCCACCCTGGACTACAGCCACGGTCTCTACAGTTTTAAGGGATTTTAATTTTCTATGGCTGTGAGGAAAGTCAGAACACTCTCTGGGCAGAATACAGTCTACAACACACAGGTCAGGGGCCATTGCTCGAATACACAGCTTCTCTGGAAGAAGGATCACAAATAGGTACAGAGCCCAATTTTCCTTTCCTGGATTAATACAAAAGGAAGATTTTTCATCTCCATCATGCTCCAACAAAAAATTCTGAATGGTCAGGTCTGAGACAATGAGAGTGTCCCAGAGAAAAGCTGAGGGGGATCACCATAGTTCTTTTCAGGTTATTTCTGTTTCCACAGAGAGTAAAAATATTTGTTTAATCATAAAGTATATTTTTTAAAATATTTTCTTTTAATATTTGATATTTTATTGTATACTTGCACCTCATCACAGCAGCATATGAATAATAATGCTTCCTGACAGGTTGTTTGTTTTTTTTTGTTTTGTTTTGGGTTTTTTTGTTTGGTTTTTTTGTTGGTGGTTTGGGTTGTTGTTGTTGTTGTTGTTTTGTTGTTGTTGTTGTTATTTGGTTTTTTTTTAATGGAAATCAAGGAATAGATGTCTTGCCTCATCATACACTTTAAGTCAGTCAGAGAGTTGGGAGCCAAACATAGATGAACTTGACTCTGTCTGGACCTGTAATTAAAGCACCAACTGCCATCAATTGAAATCTTAATAAAAATACATGTGAAACATAGGTGTCTGGGAATGGATGAAGCAAAATGTATCTGGAAGTTTCTACAACACTTTTTCTTTCTTTCTGGTTTTAGATCTTTCCACCAGAAATGCATGACCCCTTTCCCCAGTACAAAAAGAAATGTGGACAGTCACAGAATACCAGCTCATGGAAATAAATGGGAGGGGAGCCTTGGCTCTCAATTACACAGGTCCTTTGTCACAGCTCAAGTGTGTTCTTTAGGTCTGTGAATGAGATGGTTTTCTTACTAAGTCAGGCACTGGCAGAGTTTTTATCTTCATCACTTTAATGGAGCATGTCCATTATTCAATGAGTTAATTTCAGAAAGGGGGCCAAGTTTGGAAGGATTAACTGCCAGCTAAAGAAACAAAGCTTTCATGATCTCCTGTCTATATTGCTTGGGGAGGGGTGGGGGGAGGAAATTGGTGCAGCTTTCTGTGTGTGCGCTCATTTCCAAGTGCCTTCATGAGACATGATGTGACAAAGGCTGCCAAGTGTTTAGCACAATAAATGGAACCACATTTTAAACACAATAAAAACCTAATGAAACCAGCCTCTTCTAAAGCCACCCACCTTTAGCACAACATATTAGAGACTTTGTAATACAAAAGCAAAAGGAAAGAAAACCTTTCTTTGTGTGTATATATATATATACACATATATAAAATCCCAAACTTCTATATAGGCATGCAAATGCAGGACCTTTAGTGTAAATAAAACCTAGCAGATTTAAAGTTATTGCTTAAAAGGCAGCAGTAATAGAAAAAGATATGTTTTCAAAGGAAGAAATCTCCATGGTGGAGCTAAAGATCTTAGGGAAGGAGCAGGCAACACCTGAAGGTGAGCTGTACCCCTAGAAGAAATGTGGAGGATCAGACTGGTGACCAGCTTCTTGGGAACCAAAGCCAGTATTAAATCCTTATGAGGCTTCTTTCTGCAACAAGGGGGAAGCTTCTGCCTCTGGCCACTCTTTGGAGTGGTCCAGCACTGTCTAGTGAAGGAGATGGTTGAGCACCAAGGATAAAGATCTTTTTTCTCTGTCTCTGAGGATGATTCAGAGATGCTGTTTGTTTTGAGACTGCACAAATACCTTATCTTCTAGAAGAACCCAGTGCACAAATGAGACAAGAGGTGAGGGTCATGGGAGATGAGGGAGGAGGGTCTTTGAAGTGGTGTCCACTGACAAGACAAGGGCAACAGGCAGAAACCATAACACGGGAAGTTCTGCCTGAATATGAGGAAGAGCTTTACTGTAAGCACTGGAACAGGCTGCCCAGACAGGTTGTGAAGTCTCCTTCTCTGGAGATATTAAAACACCATCTGGGCACGATCCTGTGCAACCTGCTCTAGGGCAGTCTCCTTTAGAAGGGAGTTTGAACTGGATGATCTCCAGAGGTCCCTTCCAACACCAACCATTCCGTGATTCTGTGGTGATTCTGTGATTCTGTGATCTGTGCCCTTGGAGAGGACTTTTCAGTACAGCTGCACTGGCTAGTCATAGAGCCACAGCCCAGGGAAACATTACTGTTGATGCTCAGAGTTTTCCTCAAAAAACAGGAAGTTCCCAAAGACGTGTTGGAGTAGACAAATTAAACAGTTTCAGTATGTGTTTAACTCCAGGCAGAATGACCTTATCTCCAAGTTAAGATACTAGAAATGCTGAAACTGAAGTGTATATATATATATATATATATTACTGAGAGGTATTCTTATGTTGCTGGTTCAGACAGCAAATGAGACATTTCAGTTCTCTGAAAGCAAGTCTTTTCAGTTTAAATGTATATATTTGTGTATATTTAGAAGAACATGTGAATGATACACTTCTCTGGTCTTACCTTCAGCTAAAGGGGAAGGAAGGATGCTGCTAGAAGCAATACATTTGTCTTAATCTTCTACTAGGGAAAGGTTTCTCAGAGAAACTTATAAACATTTTTGTAAGTTAAAAGGGCTCCAGTGCACCTCTAACATAACACTAATGGCCCAGACTGGAGAGCCATAAATTGCTTCTCTCTTTCTTTCACTTCTCTTTAAAAATTGCAGAAAAGTGTGATGTACCTATGAAAGGTTTGAAATGTGCGTGGCTTCTGAAAAGAAATATTTTACCAGAAAATTTAGAGGAGTTGCACAGTGAAGAAAACTTTTTCATATATTCATAGTATAGAAATGGGAAAGTTTTTAAAGCTGCCTTCACTGCACCTCATTCCCAGTGGATACGAGAAGGTAAAACAGGCCACTGGGTGGGTGTACTCTGGTACTTTCCTCTCCTTCAATAATTTCTTATTAATACTAACTTTGGAGCTCAATGAGCTCCAAAGAAAAGTCCAATGAGCTCCAATAGAGAAAGTCTTTCTCTATTTGAATCATAGAATCATAGAATGGTTTGGGTTGGAAGGGAGCTTAAAGACCATCTGATTCCAAGCCCCTGACATGGGCAGGGACAGCTCTACCAGACCAGATATTTTCCTAATATCTCTGTGTAATTCATGTTCTATCATACATCAGAGATATTAGTCAAATAAAATCTAAGCCTATCTGAGTCCTAACCAGAAGATATGATGATACTATCTGCTTCTTTAAGATCTTTTTTTCTATTTGTGGTAATCTATTTTTGTGTGGCCTGAGGGAAGCAGTGAGTAGTTAGCTCTCCACAGAAGCTTGGATACATCAAAAGTTCCCAGACTGACATGGAGCTTCAGTCACATTCCGTCTGGTTTAGTGACAATGACATTTTTTGTTGTTGTTGAGGTGACTTTAACTTTATTCTTTTCAGAAGAACCAGTTTCCTGGAAAGGACTGGATTGAATATAAATCAATGTCCTGAAGCAGTCTGCAAATTTTCCAGACATCTAGTCTGACACTTTTAGGCTCCCGGGTGTCATCTCTTAGGAAAAAAACAGCAGTAAAGATGCCTGCAGTTTGTAAACAATGGCAAGAAGAACATCCTGACAGGAGGCTGTAATATGGTCTTTTTCTCTTAGTTATTTACTTGCTGAAGAGTGAGATTTTTTTCCTCCGGCCCCTTCCGTGACAGAAGGATCCCACTCTATGCACCACAATAGCATTCAACACTTGCCATTTCCACATAGCTCTGCCTCCACGAAGTGAGCAAGGAGAAGCCCTTGGGGCTGCTGCCTTGGTACCCTCCCCTGCAAGAGGAACCTACAGAGACACAGCACCATGCAGCAGAATTTGGCATTTCCCTCACCATTTCAGTGCAGCAGCAGCATTACATATCCAGGTCTCCAAGCCACAAAGAAGATAGGAGCCTTTCCAAACCGTGGTTAGTGTAAGGAATCTGTGAATGATCCAGAAGTAAAGGAATCAGGACAGTGATGATTTCATTTAATGTGTGATGGAAACGTAAAGTTTTTCTCAATGCTGGAGACAGTTGTGTGTGTGGCCTTGTTGTTTGCCAGGGAGATCCCAACACTGGTTGTGCAATATAATTCTGCCTTCAGAAGACAGACGAGGACAACATCCAGCCTGTGCTTTCAGCTGGAAGGAGTATGGATTCAAAGACACAACCTGATATATCACACACTGTGCTCACTGCAAGGGTGTTGGACAAAAGTATCCCTTCCAACCCAAGGATAGAATCTTGTGATTCTGTGATCCTGTGATTCTATGATTCCATGATTACATGATTCAGTGAAATGTGCCTCTTTTCAGAGTCTAGCAGGCTTTTCTGAGCTGCTGCACGAGCTATTCCTTCAGCTTCCAGCCACTATCTTTAACTATCTTTAACCAGGGATTTTGCTTACAAATATTTCAACATAAGGCTTTTCAGTTGTTATGAAATGAGTCAAATGTGACTAGATAGAGCCAGCTGTCATGCAAGCTTCTCCCCATGCTTTTGCCAGGCTGTCACTATGTGCGGTACCTATACACCACCATACAGTATGTTGGCTGTTACAGTTCTGTGTAGCAAGGCTGAAGATATGAGCTGGCCCTGAATGCCTTCAGTCTTGAGGCACACGTATAGAGTTCCAAACACAGCAGATGAAAAGTAATTGTCACCTTAAAGAAGACATGTTGAGCTGATGAGTCGATGGCATTGCTAACTGCTCCGTGGTCTGGGGACAGCCGGATCTTCCCCTTCTTGGCTGGTGTATTTATTATCTGCCTGTCCAAATCCCTGAGAGACCCTCACGATGCAATTTCACAGACAACGTTTCAGAGTGACCAATTCAGCGCTCTAAGTCTGGTCACACTGTAACTTTCACGACTCCAGACTCACAAACAGTGTAGTTGCAACACTGTGAGCCTGGTCACATTCACAATTGCAGATTCACAAGTGACTGCTGTAACAGAGTAAGGTTAAGAAACTGCCACTGATAAATGCACTGATATTAGAATACACAAGCAACAGTATTACTGTGGAATAAAGCTTACCCAATAGGTGTCCCTGTGGGAGAGGAGATGGGTACAGTCCATCGACCGTCCCAGGATACCAAGGTGGAGTCTCCTCTAAGCTCCCTTCCCTCTTCAGCTATATTTATATTGTTTCCTTTAAGGGTGGGGAAAAGGTAAAGTTTCAGTTGATGTCACTTCACGATTAGGTGGAGTTTTGGTGACTTAAGTCACACATGTAGAGCATGTATGGATTTTACTTCATTAGCATATGCAAGGGTGTGAAAAGTAAAATGTATTTTTGGGTAAATGAACCAACATTCAGCTTATGGTCACTGGTTAGAGCATTCATTTGGCTTAGTTCCCGTAAGCTGCATTGTTCAAACAAAGCATGACTGCAACACCTCTGTGCCACTCTATCCTTTGTTTCATTCCTCTCTCAGGGAAGTACACCAAGCTTCCCGTGTTCCTCAAGTTGCAGACAGTTTGTTTCTGGTGAATTATTGCCGACGTGGACTTCTCCTTGCTGAGCTTTGTCTTACAGTATTTTTCCACACAGTGTGAGTTTATTTAATGGAAACAAACATGCACATTTTCTGTGGTCAAGAACTTAAATTGCTTTGTATCACTTTGAAGACTTTTTACAGACCTGTCATTCAAGGAACCTCATAGACAACCATGTCAGGTGATCAACAAAGAACCACCTCATTTGCTCCAAGCCCAGACTTTCTTTAATGGATCTTATTTTTAACAGTTTCTTCTTCTCTGTTCTTTCCTGAGACTGTAAATTCAGCTTCCATCTATGCTTAAAAACACCATGACAGATGTTTCACTTTTGCAAAAAAAAGGTTTGTAGAAACACAAATTTTGATTTTTGGGCTTAAACTAACTGGTGAAAGGGATGGTGAGGAAATGTAGTGCTTTCCACTTTAGAAAAGGAGGAGCTTTTGTGGTCATAGAATAGTATCATAGAATATCCTGAGCTGGATCCCAGTAGGATCACCAAGTCCAACTCCTGGCACAGGATTATACCAAGAATCACACCACATGCCTGGTCAAATGTTTGCAATTATATTTAGCCTTTGCTCTCAATGGTCAATTAATATTTTATACCTTTTAGTAGAGTCCTTCCAATAGGCATCTCTGAGGTCTCCCTAAAGGCCTTTGGGAGAAGCTGGGACACTCTACTGTTTGTGAGAATGTTGATGGTGACTCTAATGTCAGACCAGAACTCAGTTCAGAGTCAGAAGAGGTCTGTTAAACCACTGACCTCTGGCCTGTGCTATTCAATTGTCCCAGATTATTAACAGGAATATGTTGTCACCACCTTATGTCTGTGAGTAGGCTCTGAAGTGAAGTAAAAAATGCTCAGCAGGCATTTTATAGAGTCATAGAATTTTAAGGGGTTGGGAAGAATCTTAAAGTTCATCTAATCCTAATACACCCTACCATTCATTTTGCTTTCTCTCTCTCTCATTTGGCAGCTGAAACATCACAAAAAACCACCACTAGGAGCCAACTCATCACTTACCTACCTTGATAGAGAGGCCAGAGGAAAAGGAATATAAAGACCAAGCAATCCTCCCCCGGGTAAGGGTTCAGGTCAGGGTTGAAAGCACTTTGGTTGGAGGCCAAGTAAGCCAGGCAGGCTCGTGGGAGTAGCATGATTGTGCCCCTGATCAGTCCCTGTGAGTTCTTTGGGGAAATTCAGGACTTGTAGGTCCAGAGTTGCAAGTCCAGAGCCATCAGCACAGGAAAAAACCCCTTGGTTCCCTCACTTGCCACTTCGCCGTGAATCTCTGGAGCCTGCTGAAACTTTTATAGCAGCTGCCTGCTTGATCCTGAAAACCAGAGCTATGCTTCATACGCTGCTCAGGTGGAGTGGGCCAAATCCCCTGCTAGTGTAAAACCAGGGGCAACACTTTGCCTTGCATGACATTTACATTAACCTCTAGGAACCTGCCCCAGCAGGAGACATGGCCCTTTAGCCTTGGGAGCTTTTAAAGAACACACATTTATGAAAATAAAATAAGACAACAGCAACATGAAAGTGCAGGTAGTCTTGCAGATTTCAAACCCTTTCTTACTGCAAACAGAGCACAAAGGGAAAGATAAGTGGCAATTTGTTGCGAGTGGGGAATAGTTGATAAATGTGTAGGGTTTGTGATCTAATGTAAGAAAATGTTTATTTTCTCTGCCTGGGGAAAAGAAAATAAAATAGATCAGCTAACTAACAGCTCAGCCATTTTTCTCTACACTCAGTTGCCCTCAACTGATTTCATTATGGCAAGACTGGCTCAGGTCAGAGAAACTGCTCGTTCCCAGGAACCACTTCTCTGCAGGAGGGCAGGTTAAAGATACTGTTGTTGTTTCCTATTCTTCCCCTCTAAGGTGCCTCCTTCTGGTGTACCAGCTTGGTGATGCTCTGTTTGTGTACATGGCATTTTGTTTCCCTGCTCTGTGCTCTAAGATGGATACCCCTAACGAGATTGTTTGGACTTGGATTTCAGTTGGCTCTGGTGACCCTCAAGCACAAAAGTCTGAAGATAGAAGAACCCTTTTCTTTTTTTTTTTTTTTTTTTTTTGCTTCACTTGTTTTGTCGGGGTTTTTGTTGCTGTTGTTGCTGTTTTTGAGGGAAGAGAGATTAGGGGGAAAAAAAGAAAGTAAATTTATTTTCATGTGAAATTGAAAATCTGGCTTAACTGAAGTCTTAAAAGTTGAGAGGATGGTTTATTTTAGAAATCAGAGCTGAACTTTTCACTTAGTCATTGGAATACCATCATGACATTTCTTTCTTGTCCACATTTTGTACTGTTTCTTTTCTCCTTCTTCCCTTTTCGATCCACAAGAAATTTCTTTTTGGAGAGGAACCTGTGGATTAACTGTGCCAGGCTTCTCTTAATGAGTGGTGGGATGTTCCACCCTCCCCACTCCCCACCCCCCATTAGTGATTCTTTGATTCCAGGCCTGTTAAAGAGTTTCTGTAAGTCCGTGCTGACTACTGTCAATCTGGTTAGACCTTGGACATAATATATTGGGGAGTGAATAGAATTCTCATCCTGGTCCCTAGCTGACAATGAGCCTACCATGGAAGAGGAGATGACAATTAGCTTCTCTGCTGGCATCCTTAGAAGGAGAAGAAGCAGCAGGGATTGATTGGGCTCTGTAGCCCAAATTCCCTACTTGCCTCTAAAAGAAAGATCAGGGTATTGTTTCAGAATGATGTAAGAGAGGCTGGTGCTGCTCCCACTCAGGCAGCTTGGAGTGAGATGGATCATGTGTGGTGTAGGCAAGCAGTGGTCCATTGAAGAGAAATTCAATGGGTGATCTTGTCTGGTACAAAGACATGTTTTGGCTCATGAATTATGCATGAGGCTTCCTCATTTGGTCACCATCTCATGCACCTCTCTCAGCATCTCTCAACCAGCCATGTCATGGGTCAAGAACTCACTGCTGTGACAGCCTGTGACTTGCCCCTGCCCCCAGATCCATCCCCAGTCCAAGGATAACTCTTCTCCCAGGCTTCTGCCTTGCTGAGTGAATCTCTGCCCACCAGCATGAGCATTGGGTGCAAATATATTTCAGAGAGCCCAGGATGAAATGGCTGTTGTGCCAGTTTGGCACTTTGCAAGAACAGTAAATTCACCACAAAATTTAATATATAATGAACTAGTGATCAAAGGGTTGTGTTTGTTAGTAAAATTCTACTCTCCTTGTTGCACCTAATAAAACTCCTAACTTTTACTCCTGAAATACTTGAAGGAAGTGCTTCTTTCCTGTCGGCTAGCAATCACAGCTAGAATGACAATATTGCAGTGAAATAGTAAAAATCACAGTGGAACATCCAAAAGCTTGGCTTGCTTTAGCCTGTTTTCTGCACAGCAGGCCCTGACTTTAATATCACATCTTAACAGAGAACAATTTCTCTGGGAAAAGCAATAATCATGCAATTTGCTCACTGTGCCTCTGTGTAGTTGCAGGCTCTCAATGGGAAAGGAGACAAGTCATCTGGATTTTGATTTTAATTGGATGCAGCACCAAAAGAAAGAGACATTACTGAAACCTTCAGATTTGTTCTTATTTTTGGTTGTGAACCCACTTCATTATGCTAGGAGAGACCTCATCTTAATGATTAAATTTCTCAAATGTGTAATACGGGAAAGAAGAGAAAACCAGATTTTTCCGCAAGAATCCTTTGCGAAACCCAAATCCCAGAAGTGAAAATGGGAAGGCAGGAATGCCATCAAGGCAACTTACATGTCATGCTGGTAACAGAAAACATCTTATCTTGTGCCAATTGGTCTCTCTGATAAGGTAGCTCAGGTGATTACCTGTGTTGGCACTCCGGGTTGATGCTGATTTGGATGGTGTAAATTAAACCTTTCAGCCTCTTCCTAAGACTCCAACCCCTCAGTGTCTGGCACTGGTCTGAGTCCTCCAGTGATCACACCGGAGATCTTCCTCCAGCTCAATCTTCCCCCTGAAATGCCCGTCTTATTAAATTCCACTTCCATTCTGGCAGCTCTGGTTGGTGAATATACATTTTCAAGAAGATTTGACCACAGTGAAAAAAACAGAAATATTGCAGAAAATCACCCCCTGGGAGCACATGGCTGATCAGCACTGCTGGATATTGTCTGCAGTGTTCATGCCTTAAGTGGCGTCTCATCGCTTCCACCCTTGGGACTGCCTGGCTGCAGCTCCTGAAGGAGGATTGTACACCCTCACAAGGGACATCACTCAAAGGCACAGCCTGGAGATGGAGGGATCCTCACACCCATGGAGGCAGAAAGCCTGGGGAGAGGCTGAGACCTACAGATGTGGTTGAAGTAAGTACTGTAAAAACATCCAAGTCCATCCTGCAGACTTAAGTACTGACTTATCACCCAATCTCTCCTTTTAAAGTGTGAATCTAAAGCTGCTGTACAATGCCTAAGTGGTAGCTCTGGGGAGCTGAGGTTTATGCCCCTAGGACAGGGGGCAGAAACTGAGAAAATTTTCTTCCACAGACCTACAAATGTGTTTCATCTTCAGCCATGCAGCTTTCTCAGGAGCAACAGGGAAGAGAACCCCTTCTAAGTAAGGACTCAAGGGGAATCCCACAGACATTCTGGATCACAGAAGCATAGAATCACAGGATCACAGAATGGATTGGGTTGGAAGGGATCTTAAATTTCACATTGTTTCAAGCTCAGGCTTTTGGAGGTACACCTTCCACTAGTTCTGGTTGCTCCAAGCCCCATCCAATCTGGCCTTGAACATTTTCAGGGCTGAGGCAACCACAGCTTCTCTGGGCAACCTCTGCCACTGCCTCATCACCCCCACTGTAAAGAATTTGTCTCAATTAACCCTGCCCTCTGGAAGTGTGAAGCCATTCCCCTTTGTCCTGTCCCTCCAGGCCTTTGTCAAAAATCCCTCTACTGTAATCTTTTTATGTACTGGAAGGTCACAATTAGGTCACCCTGAACCCTTCTCTTCTCCAGGCTGAACAATCCCAATTGTCTCAGCCTTTCCTCATAGGAGGGATGCTCCATTCCTCTAACCATCCTTGAGGACACACAGAGCCTGCAGTGTAGGTGAACAGTTGAGCATGAGTTAAAGCACGAAGCAGTTTAAGTGCATGGTTAGCTGCTTTGCCAAGTCAGGAATAAAAAGCTGGTCACGTTTCACACCCCTGGTTTGGATGCATGGCTGAGCAGCACTGGCTGAAGCAGATCCTGCAGGGAGATTTACAAGGTCCCCTCCAGACCCGCACAATTTCATTTTACCCAGGGGGCTCATTTCACCCTGGTGTTACTTCCAGCACTGTGAAAACTGGTTGAATTTGAGGGTGAAATGTGAAACTGATGCATTTCTCTTTCCAACACAGCTTATCACTGGTTTATTAGATGCTGGGGTTGCAAGAACTGGGGCTGGATGGCAGTTCTCATTGTCCTGGAGATGCAGCATTATCATTGTCTTGGAGATGCAGCATTATCATTGTCCTGGAGATGCAGCATTATCATTGTCCTGGAGATGCAGCATTATCATTCTGCTACCGGCTTTGCTCCATCCGGCTCTGTCAGCGTCACTCACTGCCACCCCCCCAACGCCCCTCGGTATGTCTCAGGCTGCCTCTTTGAATCTTTCCTCCAGACTGCCAGGTTTCCCTCCAGGCAGCTGCTGCTAAAACCCTGACTGCTCAGACCCAAGCAAGAGCCTCATGCTGAGCAGGGAAGAGCCACATGCAGCTCGGCAGCCGTAGCTTTGGACTCGGAGCAGGCGAGCAGCAGCACAGGCCAGGGCTGGCACATGGCTCACATCAAAGGCTGTGTTCTATTTTCCTGAGCTGTTATTATTAATAGCTGTTTCTCAGTAGACTTCCTGAGCTGTGTTCACAATGCATGAGCTAGTTTGAACTCCAATGTGTTCACACCTCCAGTTGCTTACATGGATACTGCATTTCCACGCCTCAGCTGCCTCTGGGTCCGATTTTTGCCAACTGGAAGCTTGTACCAGAATTTCCACCAGCACCACTAAGGAGTTGTATGAACTCAGAAAGCAGCCATCAAATGGTGTCACAGCATCGCAGTGTCATCTTAAGAACACTACAATAAAGTTTAGATGAAGTTTTATTTCTTATCCATTTTTGTAAAATGAAGTTTTTTCCCCTAGTTTGAATACATGCTGTGTTTTTATGCTGCATTTTGTCAATTTTTTTTCTGCTTGAGATCAACTAAATTTTCCTTAGATGTCCTACTTCATGGAGCCACTTCTTTGCTTTCTAGTTGGCACATTGAGGTGCAGCTATTTCATAACAGTGGGCAGCCTTGACTAAGGGTGGCATTGTATCCTTTAGAACACAAGGCACTGGACTTTACATTTCTGTATAACTAAGATTTGCCTTTAACTAACTTATGGAGATGGCTGGAAAATCAGTGATAATGGGTTAAATCCACATCCAATAGAGATAAATCATAGAATCATAGAATGGTTTGTGCTGGAAGAATCCTTAATGATTGTGTCCAACCAGGGCAGGGACACTTTCCACTAGACAAGGTTGCTCAAAGAAAGAAGCTGGTTCTTACAATAGGATGTTACTATACACGGTCCAAGTAACTTGTAGCCCTGAAATTGCTGGTGAACTCAGCTATGACTTTATGATGTCTGACCCTTTTGAACTTGATGGACTGCAGTCAGTGGAAATCCAATGCCTGAGGAGCATTCACGCCCAGTCCACAGAGCTGTGGCTCATTGAATGCTGATGAGTATTCTGCTTGTCTCCAGCCTATAAGATTGTTTTAAAGAAAAGTAAAACTCTTATTATAGCTTTTTAATGGCACTTTCCACTGGAAGCTTTTGTAGCAGTTGGCATGGAGACATTCTAGTGGCAGAAAGAGAGAAACATGTAGCAGGTTCATGATGCAGAGGGGAAATGCCTGCATAGAAAGACATGTGCTTTTCTGTGGTCTGTCTCCTAAAATTCAGGATCCTCATTCTGAATAATAAATTCCTTACGGAATTTATGAGGAACTATAAATGGGAAAAGTGCACTAGACAATATTTACTTATCTTTTTCTGTTCTGTAATCATAAATTTCAAGGCCAAGAAGAATGGTGGGTTTCATCTGCTTCTTGCTTACCATAGAATGTGCAGTTACTCAGTATTTCTTACACCAAGCTCTAAATTCTGCTGCCAAAATCTTGACAAAGTATCCAAAGCAGAGGAAAATCTCCTCTATTCTGGGGAAGGTATCTCAGGGGTAATTACCTATACATGCTGTGGGTAGAGACTGACCTTTGTAAATAGTGAAAATGGCGCTAGAGTTGAATTTTTAACTGTCTTTTCCCATCCATTTATTGCAGAGTCTTCTGAAGAGGAATTTCACAGTAATTCAGTCTTGTGTAAATTTAATGCTTGGGTAAAATAAGAAGTTAATAGCATTGATTTCTTCCAGGTGGATGACAAAAATATATTTGCGACATTAACTACACAGCTAATGTGCAGTGGTTTAGAAATATGCTTCATTTGATATTAAAATGGATATTTTAGCAGCAGAGGTGAGCACAAAGGTATGCCTGAGCAGGACAGCACATAAAATAGAAGCTTTACACTATCATCTGCTGTCAGTGACTGCTGTTCCATACTACTCACTTAAGGTGAGAGTCAGATGCAATCATCATCAGGAAGAGAAGGGCTAAGGGCAGTTTCTTAAAACACCTGAGAGGGAAATTGTTGCAGAAATACCCAAAGATATTTAAAAAAAACCCCTACAGAACAAAAAGAAAATCCTAATCAAGGAAAATATCTAAAGCAACCAATAATTCCCTTGCAAGCTGGAAGGTGAAGAATTTGTGAAGTGTTAAATTACCATGAACTATTCTTTCTGAAGTAAAATACTGTTTAGCTTTTGTACCAGCAGATAGCTTGCTTTATTGTGCATAGAAATGAATCCACACCACATTTCTGCCTGGCTTGAATGAGGTCTGATAGCTATGCCAATTGCATCTCAGAAGGAAAGGACGTGACATTCAGACATGGCCATTCCTGTTTCCCCTGTCAAAATGAACAAGTGCCAAATCACAATTGTTGGTTAGCAGATAACATATTCAGACTGAAAAATAATATTTAAATCAGACCCCTTTGGATATTCCTTATTACTTACTCTCTAGTGAAATTTGCTGGAAAAATCAGTTTGTTTTGGAAACTACACAGGTGCCATATTAAGAAATGCACAGTCTAAGAAAAGCAGTTTACAAATCCATATGGTCTATTTGTGTATTGAGAGAACAACTAATTATCCTCCAGCATACCTTACCAGCAGATGCCTGAGGAAAAGATGTACCAAAAAAAAGCATTCATCTTCCTAAGGTACTTTTTGAGCCAGACATAGAATTGACACCAGTTTGTTCAATAACCGTCAATGAACCAGGGAAAACACATAAATAATTAGGATGGTTCATATGGAAATAGCTTCTTTTACACATCTATGAATTAATGTCTTTGGGCTATTGATAGCTAAGCAGAAATCACATGAAATCGATTCAACATAGCATCAAATTCAACGACTAATAATAATTTTTTAATATTAATCAGGGGACACCAAATAATAAGACCAGGCCAGCAAAGCAGGGAGATTGAGGAAAGTATACAAGATACACTGATGAATAAGACAAGGGATACATCTTAGAGAATGAAGCACATAAACAAAATCTTCTGGAGAACATGTGCAACAGAACTGATCAGGAAGGAGACTTGGCCAAGAACGTAAAAGATTTCTTAGACGACAAAGTTTTCTAAGAACTCATTTAGATAACGGGTTAAACCATACAATTAATGCCAACCTTGCTGTATATCTCACCAGGCGAGCAGGAAAATGTTCCGATAAAAATCAGTCAAGGTATCTATGAAACAGCCATGTCAGTCTATAATTGTGTCAAATCTGTTAATTCTGGAGCTGAATGAATTGAAGCTTTTTATCCAAAGGATGACTGCAGGTCAGACCTTGACTGCTATGCTTAACCACCATGACACAGTGGAATATGACACCTGTGAGATCTGATTGTACCTTTGACACTAACAGGACACTTTTTGAAGGCAATTAAGGATGCAAAGTCCAAACGAAACTTCTGTGATGTGAGTGAACTGAAAAGTTACCGAGGATTTATTGCTGATGAAGTTCTGTAGGGGTATGCTCAGTACTGTAATATTTTAATTAAATACCTGAATTATAGAAGAGTAGGTTTGCCTGTTGAAATTGAAAATTATGTGAAGTTGAAGAGAAATGGAGGATGCAAGACTCCCTGAGGTTTGGAATTCAAGCTGATCTTGTAAAAACTGATGTGACTGAAGAGAAAGGACACGTTTCATCTAGAAGAGTAGGGAAAAACTGTAAAAATTAAGTCATCCATCAAATTTCATGATGGACAATGACTGGTCCAGCCCTGCAGAAAAGATCTGTCATAGCAAATAGCAAGCTGAACAAAATCAACACCATTATTGGTGTTAAAAAAAAAAAAAAAAAAAAAAAAGACATTATCTCACTGGAATGCATAAATAGAATAAATGAGGATATCTCATGAGCATTCTTGAAACTTCAACTTTGCTCAGTTTTGAGGCCCACAAATGAAGGAAGTTGGGAATTAAGTGGAGGCTGGAAGAAATTCAGAATAGGGTAACAGAAATTATCTGAGGTTTAGAGACTTGAACATCTGGGAAAAATTGAAACAACCAAAGCTATTTAGTTTATAAAGAGACCACAAAGTAGACATCATAACAGTTTTCAAACACATAAAAAATACCGTGTTAGGAGGAAGAAGTAAAGTAAAAGCTGTTGTCCTTTTTCCCTAGGTGTGGGGTGAATAATAATGGGCTGAAATTGCAGCAGGATTTTTCAAAGTCTAATAGCAGTGGGGGATTTATTATTGTATTATATTACCTAGGGATGTTGTGAAAGTCTTCAATAAGAAGTTAGGAAAACATCTGCATGAATGACATAATAGATTTAGTTGTGTTTAAGACGTGGAAATGGACTATACAGTCTTTCTGTGACACTCTTTTGTTTTTAGTCCCAACTCTGTAATTATAATGGTGAAATGGGAAATCAGGCACTCTATAAGAGAGAAACCTTTCAGAGGAAATTGACAATTTCAGTGAGTCATTAGATCAAAGATGGATATCTGACAACATAGAAGTTGAATGTGATCCAGAGCTGTATGCATATCACTTATCACCCTACTATATTTTGGGGGTGTGATGTGGTTATGGAACAAAAGTAACTCATACCTTAATAGGAGAGTCAAGAAACATGTCAGAAAATATTCTTTAGACTCTACAAAGAAAAGGGTTTCTTATAAAAATGCATATGCAAACTCTAGAGTTTATGAATGAGTTACTGAACTATAATAGCACTGCGAACCTACCCATTGCCAAATTCCTAATTGAACCAATAGCTGAAAAAGTGGCAGCAGTGGCAATTAATCATATAGGGTTTTTTCTTGTACTTCTAGTTTTTTCAAGGGAAACGAGTTCTATAAGGTCAAATCCCCTACAAAACTACTTTTGTTGGGGAAATGTAGCAAGACCATTTGTCAGCATTGAGAATGCTCATTTTGGCTGAAACTAAATTACCTAGGGAGCTAAAGAATGATGAATTTACAGATGGTTGATGTCAAGGCAAGTTGCCAGATTCTTTTCCCTGGCCTTTTCTACAGGAACAAAACAATGTTGAATTGATACCTTGAGCACCTTTTCTCTCCTTTCCTCAATGAATCTAACGAATAGCAGACAAATAAAATAACATATGGTCAATATAACTAAATAATCAGGGTATGTGATTTACAATTCAGTATACGCACATTTCCCTTTATAAATGTTTTTTGTTTAATAGTAATTTTTAGAGATGATATGTTTTGTCTACATATGATTAATTAAAAAATAATTATCCTCATCTAGGAGAATGCGAAACAATAAATGGGCCATAAAATCTAAACAAACACAGAAGCTGTTGCCATTTCTTTAAATCACAGCTGAGAATATTTACAGCAGTGGTAAAAGGCATACTCAACCAGCCACCACGGATGGCTGAGGGAAGCTAACAAGTATAATAGCAAATACTACTCAGTAAGAGGCATAGTGACATCCTAAACCCCATGTCTTTTGCTTTGGTGGACCTTGCATTAACATGACAAATGAAATAACTGCAATTATGTTATACAAATTTGTAAAAAAAACCCAAAACATTCTGTATTTCTCTACGTAGTTATACATCAACACAGAAAGGATCTTAAAAGATCACCCAGTTCCAACCCTCTGCCATGGGCAGGGACATCTCCCACTAGACCAAGTTGCTCTAAACCCCAGCCAACCTGGCCTTGGACACTTCCAGGGATGGGGCAGGCACAGCTTCTCTGGGCAACCTGTGCCAGGCCCTCACCACCTTCTGAGTAATGAACTTCCCAACATGGTCTACAAGAAACTATCTTAGCCCGCAGGTTGAAGAAACTTCACTCCCTGAAACTGATGAAATGTTAAAACTTGAAAAGAAACAGAATGTAATGCTCTCATGCAAGAGTATTACAACAGTGACACAACTATTAATTCTCACTGAGAAGCTTGAGGTCATCTCAATTCATTCACAAGAAATGTCTGAAATCTTTGAGGTAGGGATGCCTAGTACCTGGCCTGTCTTGGGTCTGAACTAATTATCTTCCCATCTAGATCACAAAAGCCTTTTCAGTCATCCTCTATAAACATATATTTATATATATATAGACAGGACTCAGTAGATAATAAGAATGCACAAAACTTGTCAGAATGTGAATTAGGACATACAGACTATCAGAATGTACTCTCATAAGTCAGTCCATTCCACGCGCTGGTATTTTGGATAAAACAGGACTTCAAGTGCGATGTTGCAGTGAGATTCTTGGGAAGCTAAATTCCTTTTTTCTATATACAATATCTGTTTTCTGTCCTGTGTACTGGACATGTGTGGGTACAGGAGTGAATGCCTGTGCCTTTCACTGGAGGGAACAGTTTCTACTGTTGTGGGTAAGAAGGCTTGTGTCCCAAAGATCATTTTAATCTCTAGATCAACTTTCTACTATGAGGAAAAGCTGCTTCTTCCAAGAGCAGAATCTGATGTGACACCTTCGCATGATTCCTACAAGCCTTCATTCTTCCTCCTTTCTCATACTAGCTTAAGAAAAAAAACAAACCAAACCCAAACAACCCTTAAAAACAAACCCCCCCCCCCCAAAAAAAACCCACCAAAACCCAACAAAAAACCACAAAACCAAAACCAAACCAAAAAGGTCCAAAATAAAATCAAAAAAATCCCACCATTCACCCAACCATAAAAGTACCTCACGAGCTGCGAGTGAAGATGTCTACACACAGCCAACAGGTATAATGGCAAGCATATTTCATGATCTGGGCTTATGAAGTATTTTGAATTTGACCAAGAACATAAAATACCTATCTTCTAAATAAAAGTCAGATAAAACCTCCACGCAGAAGTAGCAATTTACTGGTACTTCCTCTTCTCAGTTATGTCTGGAAAGATCTTTGCCCACCTTTGCTTGAAGCCTGTAAGGTGTCCAGAGTGCCTTCTTTCACTCACTCTCCATCCTTCCCAGTGCAACAAGAAAACTACTTATAGGCAGAAAGTGGGTAGTGGATCATGTATATGTTATAAAAGTGACTGTTTTCTGCCATGTCCTTTCTTGAAGTGATAGGGACAGAAGTGAGCTGATTTTCATGAAAAACATCAAGTTCTGAACAGAGATCAGTTTTACTCATGACAGCAAATATCTATGACTTTCAGAATTAGCCCTGCTCTCGATTTTCCATATTTGGGCCTCATCTTCCAGCTGGTCTCTTTCCAGTTTCTCCTATTGATCTTTCTGGCACTTGAAACTTATTACAGCTGCAAGAAAAATAATTATTCCCCAGAACATCACAACCTATTTCTGTGGGCAATCCTTTGTTATCCTTCTTTTGCTCCAGACATCCAGTATTGTGAAAATGCCACTTTTGCCTTCAAAACCAAACACAGGTGTCTCTATTGAACCCACTTGATCAAACTCTCTTTCACCTCTAATTTTAACTAATAAAGAAGTGCCTCAATGTTCCACATCACCACAATGGAGTTTTTCTCCTAAAACTGTAACTGAACATTTTGTCTTCCTGCTCCACTCCTCTGAAAGCTCTGACAGAGTGCCAAGATGACCCAGTAAAGGCCCTCTGAACAATACAGTTCAGATGATATTCCACAGCAAATGCATCTATATGTACTTTTGAGTAGGAGGTGCACAACCCACACAGGCACAGAGTAGGCACAGTATTGCTTAGAAAGACAAACAGTACTGCTTATTTCTCCCTTCTCCAGTTTTAAAGCCTTGCCCTCAAACCTCAGTCCTCTTATCTGCTTTTACAGCTTCTCACATTGCCCCTGCCAGTTCCACTGAATAAATGATGTCATCCTTGTCTGCTCGAATGTTTACTTCTTTCTGCACTGCCCTTGGCACACAATACTCTTCCCAAAACTAATCCATCCTGAAAGCCATTTTTCTTTTCCTTCCGATCTACCCTCAAGGCCAACTGTAAAATGGCAGCTGCAAATGGCTAAGCAGATGCTAAGAATGTAAAAGCTTTTTTTTTTTGAAAGTGTCTGCCTCCTGAAGCCATCTCTGCAACCTCAAAGGGAGCATCTCAGCTCCCAGCACAGGCACAGGAAGACCTAGGAAACTAGAGGTAGGACTGACTACAAAAAGAAGAGAGGGGGGAGATGATTAGCGTCAGCCTGCTGAACAGGCAGCTTCCAAACCTGGTCAGGGCTGGTGTGTGACCAAAAAAAAACCGCCACAGACTTTATGTCTTGGTTATCTCTGCCAGAGTTTCAGGGACACGCCGCCCACCACTCTCTGATCAAAGCCCACAGCCCCCAGTGGAAAGAAGCCAAGAAAACTGTTTTCCTGTACGATGGAAGGAAGCAGCAGCAGCTGTGGCTGATGCCGTGTGTTTGTGCACCAGCTCTCTGGATGGGCTCTTCCACCAGGAAAGAGAAGTGACAGACTCACACCTGGGTTTCTCGACGTGCTGGGGAACATCCCAGCCTTTACCATGCTCTGAAAGGAAGCAGCAGACAAAACTTCCTCTGACAGTCGTCTGCTCTAGCAGACATGTAATATAACCATGACCCTCAAAAAACCCCACTGAAACAAACCAGGCAGAGAAAGAGCTCACTTGTGAACGCAGATGGAACCTGAGTGGGCAGGTGGGGATGTACAGAAATCCAGTGTTGTAAACCTGGGAGCTTCTAATGGAAACCACTAGATGTTCAGGGTGAAGCATTGGCTTGGAAGGGTGCACCTTCCCAGGGACTGAGGTACCAGGACTATTCTTGATTTTTTGGGGGTTTATACCCTTTATCCTTTGAAAGAGGACGAAGAAGGTAACCGAGGTTTTTAGCATCCCATTTCCTAAGTCTTTATGTTCTAAGGTGCATCTACTTGGTAGTTTAGCACTGCTCTTAATATTTATACAGAGATTTGTCAACTACCCTTATTATCACATTCAGTAGTACATTCATGTCTGTCCTGTGAAAATTTTGTCTGTCAGGTGCCCTTATCTCCTCCCAAAACTGAGGCCATGAATCAGCACAATGGAGGCTCTCAATGTATTAACACATTATTCAGTATAATGAGATTGTAACTAAGTGTTTTGTGAAGGACTAATATAAATCATATGAGTGATAAAACAAGAAATGAAAAAAAGCTATGAATCCAAAGTAAAAAGCCACTTCTATATTGAGTGCTTCTTTATGAGCTCTGCTGTACCATGTGATTCTCTGCAAGGTTCTCAGTGTGCTCTTCACTTGAGACAGCAAAACCTGAAAAAAAATAAAATTAAGAGGCATTTTCTGTTTATCTTCTTACTTACATGTACCAAAAAGCCACCAAGTGAGCCATTCAAATAAAGTATACTTCTTCCCCTTAATTGAATTTACTGGTTTCAATATAATTGCAGATTCAGCACCATTATTTAATTTCAGGATTTAATGAATGTTGTCAGATCTCCTTAAGGGATACACACAAGGATGATGAACTGGCTCCTGGTTCACTTGTGCCGTGTAGTCTTAAATTTCACTTAACCAAAAAAAGGTTTAGATCCTCTCTGTTCCTTTGACCTATATGACACATCTCTGAACATCTTTGTGTGTTACACTTGTAGGAGAAGGTTCCCCTGTGCATGCAGTCCCCTTACACCTTCAGGGTCATTGCTAACCTCTTATTCTTCCTTCCAGCTTCTGTTCATCATCACAGAAGCAGAAGAAAACAAACTCTACAGGGATTCAATTGGTGCACTGTCTCCACATATATCTACCTGGCTGGGATATAATCCAGCCCTGTTGGTCTTGATGTGGCAATATAGCACAGTGCCTATCCCCACACAAAGGCATTTCATGATTTACCAGTGCAATCACTCAAAGGCTCTCGCTCTCTCTCTCTCTCTCTCCTTCCCCCATGTTATTGCACCTCCATTGTGCTGATTCATGGCCTCAGTTTTGGGAAGTGATAAGGGCACCTGATAGATGAAAACTCACAGAACTGCTGCACAGGACAGACATGGATGTCTGTCCTGCTGAGTATGACAATAAGGGTAATTAAAAAAGATTATTAAGAAAATATTTTCAAGCTATGTCATGGGGACACTCTCCATTTTTAAAAGGACATCTTATTATCACTTTAGCTTTAAAGATCAAAGAAATATTTGTAAAAAGCTTCTTTTGTGTTCTGATGAAAATTGAATTGTGTCTCACTACCATCTATGTGACCAACTAAGCCAGCTAGTGTCTCAGAAAACAGCTGCAAATTTTAGTGTCTCCTTCCCTTTACAACCGTAAGCATCCTTCATTTTTCCTTCAAAAATCAAGAAAGAAAGTAAATATTCTCAAAGTTCATTATTAATTCCCCCAAATACCCTTGTGTTTCTTTCTATAAAAATGTTACAAAAAAACTAGCCTTCTTATAGAAATGGAAAATAAGAATCTAATGAGGGAAAATTGGGATCAACTATAGTAAATAAATTAATTTTTTTAGGCAAATTGAACACAACTGTGGGCCATAATGGGGGAATAGCCAACTGCACTTGCTTTGCAGCATATTGCATCAATACTAAAGAGAACTGGTATAAACAGGAAATCAGAGCTGGTAAAAGAGATGAAAAGGAAGGGAGGAGATATTGGTAGGATTGGATATGTGAAATAAATATAAGCAAGAGCTTAGGAATGAAAAAAAGAGTATTGGAGAACAATGAAAGACTACAAAGGCCTTATTCTTTTAAGTCCAATTAAGTCTTACAGAAAAAGCATGAGAGAAAATGGAACTCTAAATCTGCTGGTAAGTTATGCATGTGTGTTCGTTGAACAAAAATCTCCAAGGCAGTGTCAACCTAAATACCCCTCGGTGTGGAGATATTAGTTTAGATCACAACAATACAACCAGACTGCATGACTCTGTCCCTTAGGTGACATAATTAAATACATAATTACACCGTTTCTGATTTCAGAGCTGGCTCTCTTGATGCATACATAGCCTGCAGTCATTTCACCAACCTCTTTATGCAAATAACTAGCTCGTGTTGGACATATCTGCTGTCCATTGCACTGGGATTACTTGGAACTGATTGAAAATCAGAACCTTTTAATGAAGAGTTCACAAATTTAGCAGAAAGATCTTGCTGCCCTAGTGAGCCTTTACTATGATGATAAAAGAGGTTAACAAATATCTGTGAGAGCTTCAGGGAAAACGGGGATTTATTCATCCCTCAGTCAGCCTACCTAAACAAGGAGTTTTGTGGCAGAGCAAGCACTAGTTTGCTGTGTGGCTTCCATTTCATCACACACTCCTAGCTACTTTGCAAATAGAACAAACTACAAAATAACTCAGAAATAAAGACTCCTTGTTTCAGTGGGTTAAGGCCAATGAATAAAAAAAATAATTTATAGAAATTATTATTTGTAGAATCATAGAATGTCCCAAATTAGAGGGGATCCACAATGACCATCGAGTCCAACTCCTGACCCTGCACAGACCCATCCCCAAGAGTCACAGCAGGTGCCTAAGAAGCTCATCCAAACACTCCTTGAGCTCTGGCAGCCTTGGTGCTGTGACCACTGCCCTGGGGAGCCTGTTCAGTGCCCAACCACCCTCTGGGGGAAGAATCTTTTCCTGAGATCCAACCTAAACCTCCCCTGATGCAGCTCTATGACATTTCCTTGTGTCCAAACACTCGTCATCAGAGAGAGAGAGAAAATCAGTGTCTTCCTCTCTATTGCCCCTCATGATGAAGCTGCAGACTGTGATGAGGTCTCCCCCTAGTCTCCTCTTCTCCAGGCTGAATTCTTGCTGTTGCCAAAGAGCATGTGCAATTTCCCTTCAGTGATTTCCCAAATGGAATGTACTTGAGAATCCCAGGAAATCAGAATGTGTGAGGAAGATCAACAAACAGCTACAGATAAAAAGAATAGAAATTACTGACCAGAACCGTTAGTGTTATCTGAAAAGTCTTTCCCACGCTGTTTCAATCACAGATGCACAGTCAGTACTGTTAGCAACACTGCTGTATGCTATCATCTTACCTTTTTTTTGTGGAAGCATTGGGCAGATGTGATTTCTGAGGCAGTATCTCAGCCCTTTCTGATACACTTTCGCAAAGATTTTAAAAGGAGTGGTGATTGCCTCTTTCTCTCTTCATTAGCTGTCAGTCTGTACTGATCAGTGCTGAAAGTACTTTCCTGACAGGGGATTTGTTTAAATTTAAAAATCAACTTTAGCTATGATGCTGAGATCCAAAGCTGATGCTGATGAACTGTTTTGATACTACCACTCAATCATTCAAGTATATTTATTGCCTTTGTACTGACTTTCTCCAAGCTGTGTTCTAACTGATCATCGACCCTGTCTCTGCTTACAAGAAGTAATTTTGCATTTCTTGCATCACACATTTTCCCATAATTACATACCCTTCTCTCATCACTGACAGGTCTTTTCTCAAAAGGTGCCTGTCTTGAACATCCCTTGGAAGGATGTTTGTATGGATTTGCAAGCAGAATGCAGTTAATCATCATTTTCCCATAGAAACTGCTTTAAGCATTGTGTTTAGTGTCTCTGGTGGTCATGATCTATGCCGGCGAAGATCTAAAAGTGTCATTTTGGGTAAAATACACTGAAATTGCTCTAAAGGAAGCCTTCCACGTTAGGTTCTTCTGTTGCTGCTAAAGAAAAGGAACAGAAATCTCTTTTTCCTTGGTCTTGATTTTGCTTCTGAAATTTGGTCCAAAATTTTCCAGTAAAAAGATGTAATGGGAATAAGGACCATGGGCCCATTCAGGAACCTGAAATTGCGATCTCAGCCGATATACGGCATCACAGTGTCAACTCTTCTGGGATGCTTCCTCATCTTGATTGTATTTCTGCTGCTTCTGGGCTGCTACTGCCTCCCTTCTCCAGTTAGAATGTAATCTCACCCAGGATCTTAACTGAGTGTCTCCTGTCACAGCAGTACCTCAGTGTTAAGTGGCATAACAAAAAAATAATTATTAAATAAATCTACTTTATTCAGAAGATCTGATGGGTTTTCACATAATTTGGTGTCTCAGTTGGCCCTGAGACATGATGAAAGTATGATGAACATACTTTCTCTTATCAGAACTTGAGCCTGAGCAGTCAGAGCTGCTTCTCTAAAGCCTGAAAGAGTTGAGATGGAGATCACACACAGAAACAGAAAATAGGAATAAACACAGGAACCATGACAAAATGATGGGACATGTGAAGTGTCAGAGATGGGGCTACAATGGAAGAGTCTATTCAGTTCTGTACCTATACCTCTCTTCCTGTGCAGTTTGTTTTTATCTTCCACTACTAAAGAATGTTTAACACCCGTTGCAGTGCCACTGGATGAGAAAAAACTATTATAGTCTTTGCTGGACCTGGGGTCCCTTTTCCTGCTTTTACAACAGTCGGAGATTAACACTATGGTTGCTGGCTGGGTGCTGTGAGGTTGGCACCCAGCTGGGTGCTGTTCCAGAATTTCCTCCTCCCCTCTCTCCACCCTTCTGATGTATTAAAGTCTGGGTGTTTATTCCAAATCATCAGACCGTGTCATTTAACAGTGTTTGGCAAGTTTTATTTATTAAATATTTTCCAACAAAAGCCTGTAAGGCAACAGAAAAGTAAAGCGTAAAATACATTTGACTTAATTGGCAGCGGCAGACTGCATGCGTCAGAAAGAATTAACCTCCAATAAAGCAGGATGTGCAGGAAACACAATGTACTACTTTGATATGGTCTTTCAAAGCCACCACTTCCTGGAACAGAGGCAGAAACACAGGTTGGCTAAGCCTGGAAAAGGCCATTGGATTTATGTGCATGCAATAACTCTCAAAAGATTCCAGACGTATACAACTCTAGAAAAGGAGTAAGAGGAAATTCAGGGTTCTCTAGCCATGTGAGGGTTTCCTACTCTTTTTCTTCTTCAGTGCTTGAATCCAAGGCAAATGGAGCGCTAAGTTTATGCTTCACCTCCAATGATTCAGCCACAGCGTCCTTGCCCAGTCTATGATCTGAATATGAAAGCAGTAAGAGCAGACATCTATCATTTTTGGGACATCCTTATCAGTGAAGATATAAATAGATGACTGATCCAAAAATACAGAGCTTGTATCTTTACAAATCCACCTGATGAAAACAAATGTGCTTGAGAACTATTCATAGAAAGCTGAAAAAAGAAATAATTTAATGGTGGTTTCGCCTTTTTTTTCCTTTTTCTTAGGTAATGAAAGATGGACAGAAACATATGACTTCAGTAAAGAAGGACAAAGAAACCTTTGCCCTGGTTTAAAGGTTCATTTTCACTTTGCTGTGTAAATGACATGGACTCATTTTTCATGGTTAAAAGAAACAAAGAAAGAAGCTAACTTGGAGAGAATGTCCTGTCATTAAAGTCTTGATAAGTATGTTCTCTCACACAAGTTACACCTTTCACACAAGGATTTTGCAGCCTTTTGGTACTGTTAACAAATAGTCCTTCAATGTATGCAAGGATTACTCATGGTAAACTGAGGCCTGGGGCTAGGAACACTTTGTGAGATTGTTTAAAACAGGACTCTATTGATTCCTGCTTCCACTCAATAAAATAATTAAATTTCAGCTTGGCCGAGTGAGACTAGGTGTTGGAATTGGAAGCCAGGTAAATGTTTGTTTGTGTAACAGCAATTAATCATCTATTTAATTTTAAAGTGTTTAAATCATATTGATGTCAGTGGGACTAAACCAAAGCTTAATCACAAGTTCTTCTTTATATTATGCCCTGAATTTCCATAAGCATATGATAATGGGATTTTCTGAATTGATGTGACAGCAATTTAGACCCCAGGGAGGCTGTGCCTCTTTGCTCACCCTTTTTGTCACTAAGAAAAGCGAAATAATTCTTGGCTGATGGAATCTGGCCCCTCAGGGTCACCATGGCCATACTGGAGATAACATTCTGGTAAAACACCATTTGAAAGCAAAACAAAACAAAAAAGCTTCTCATGTTATCCTGGGCAAAAACCTAATGACTGGCTTCCAGTCAAATTCTTCATCTTTATTTTATTCACACTTTTACAGAAATCATCAAATTTTGGAAAGTTTGTCTTTATTAGGCTGCTCAACCAAATCCATGGTCTCTTCTTGGGCTATTCAGAAAACACAGAACCATCTGCAGGACTTCAAAATAGAAGCACCCAATAGCACTGTACGATTTGGATGAAATGGGCAATGTTTTGGTTGCCTTCTCTAACAAATAGGATGGCACAGTGGCTTGTTCTTGGGCACAAAGCTCCTTCTGTCCCCATGAGAAAGTAAGTTGCTCAGATGTGCAGCGAGTGCAAGTATTTGATCCTCAGATGCTTGGGGTAGAGCTTGGAAGGGACCTTAAAGACTACCTCATTCCAACCCCCCTGACATGGGCAGGGACACCTTCCACTAGACCAGAAGGTATGGGATCAACAGTGCATTATTATATTATCTCTTAAGTAAGTGAAGCTAAGCCCATTTAATTAGAAAGGGCATCTGCTTGAATTCTCATCTTTGCAAGCAGACTTCTGTACAACTACTGTCTATTGTCAGACCTTTGTTGTCATTTGCGGAACCCTGACCAGAATTTTGGGAAACTGTAACTACCAATAATTCAAGCAAAGAAAGTTTTACTTCTTGCAGTAGTTAGCTATTTATCTGCAGTTTAAAGAGAGAGAATTGAGGGCTAATGGTCACTAACTATGCCCTGATGGTAGCTGTTTAATGAGGATAAATGAGGAGTGCTGTGTCAGCTTAGAAAGCAGCAATAAAATCCCAGTAAGCAAGCAGGCTGCCTCTTCCATCTTCTGTCACAAGATCCATTTTTATACTCTCTCCATGACCTAAATCTTCATATCCTCCAGCCTCTCCCTCCCTTCAGTGAATGCCCTTTTGTGTTTCTGAACTCATTGCTTCCCCTTCAAGTGTGCTGTTTTATTTTTTCCTGTCTTCCAGAAAACGAAGCAGGGCCCTCCTTTGCCATTAGCTTCATTACAGCTCTGCCACATCATCATTTGCTTCCTTAAGAGATCACTTTTCACCCCTTCTCTAATTGTGTTCTTACCATGCTCTGAAAATGCTCACCCGCAGATGCTCTTCATGTGCTCTCTTCCTTGCCTTTACCTTGCAAAGCCCCTTGCAGTTTGCCCTTTTTAACACATTTTCTGCTAGATAGATTTGTTCTTTGAGGATATAAACAGAATGTCAGGCGAGGCATGTAGAAGACACCAAGAGCTATTAGAGTACACAAATAGTATTGTGGCATGTTAAATCGGGGAGATGAGGTGGGAATTCTGTTCCCTGTGAGACAAAAATTCTGTCAATTCGATTGGAGGATTATTTACTAATAATATTTGTGGGGACAGTTTAAGAACTGCCAGATACGAGAATGTGTGGGAGCAGAATGGAGACAGGCAAGAAATTTCTCATGCCTTTCCAAAATTTTTCAGGGACAATCAAACAATTTACCCCCTCTTCTGGAGAAGATACCCTGGAAAAGTACATAGGGAGTAGGATCCTTCTCTGTGCTTTCCGTCACTTAATGGGGGAGGTGAGGCAAACAGATGCCATAAAAGCTACATCTATTTCAAGCATTGCAGAAGAAACACTGGGCTTCCTATATGCTTGACTTATGCAGGATTGAGACACTCCATGTCTTTTAGGACTTGGAAATTTATTTCAGATTATTTTTGTAGCGTAACAGTGTCATGAGAAGTAGATATTAATACTTAAATAACTTCCTGGTACATAGAACACTATGTTTCATCTTTTTCCCAAGGACTCTCCACTTCTCTTACCCTCTTCCTTCCACCATAGCTCTAATGAAACCATGGTGACTTGGCTACTGGTGCAGCTGAACCAATTTTCCAAACACTTGAATCTTTAACAAAGGTCTGTTTTCTCAATATGGTACTTCTTACAGGCAACAAATAACAGTAGTTTGTATGGCATCCTATTAACTAGCGACACTCTAAAGGCACTTTGGGATAAATAGTTTCCATAAAGAAAATGAAAACAGATCTTTTGCTCCTGCAAACTGCTTTAACACATTGAAACTGATAGTGCTGATCTGCATAAGCTGAGAATGTGAGCCAGTGTGTCTTGGTCTGTGTTACAAAGAAAGTTGCTTGTCATAATGACATGACTTATGATTGCACTAACATTCTGTCAAAGTCCTCTTACAACTCCTGTGGTGCTTTCACACCAGTTATTCCTGCAACTCCCAGTAAAAAGAATGCATAGATTGTTTGATACGCCACTCTTCATTGTAATTTCTGTGCTTGCTATTAGCTCTGAAACCCTATGTTAATGCACCAGTGATGTGGTTCATGAATTGTTCAGAAAAGGCCAAACATATATTTTTTTTGGTTGACATCTCTGCTTCCCTTTGCTTTCTAGAGCTTGCCAGATGGTGTGTGCTGAAGGGCTTTGAGTAGGGTCCTGTCACTGATACCCTCAAAGTCACTGGAACATTTTTCTTCTTAGTCAGTAACAGTAGCATTGTTCTAAAATTATGTGCATGCTTTGTGTTACAGAACACCAAGTAATCCTGTCATGAGCTCACACAACTTGCATACAAGGCTGCAGGCATCTCCAGCAACTAAAATTTCCTTGGCACAAAATAAAGACAACATATGAGAGAGCTCTGAAATCTGGTTGGAAATGGTGCCATGAGAAAGAGTGGGGCTAAGGTTGAGGCTTGTCTCTGCCTGCTGAGGATGAGTTGTGATTACCTCGGTCAGTGACCTTACCCCAGGGAAGACAAACATCCTCCACTATCAAAAGTGAGTTAAGGTCATACTTTGCCCCAGGGGAGAGCACTCATCTGCTTATGCATACCTTTAGGGTAGAGTGTGAAATTCCCTCATAAGTTCAAACTCCAATAACATGAAGGATGGCCAAAGAAGGTTTGAACAGAAGTTCACAACTTTTATGAGCAAAGGACGCTCAGAAGGAAAAGGAGGATAATCAGAAAATGACATTATTTCTCCAGAACACTTGAGGTTTTCATTATTTGCAATTATTTCAGGTCAGAGATTAATAAGTGAAAGTATTCTAAGTCAATTTGGAAAATACTGAACCTAGGTAAACTGAGATGAGAGAACAGCATCTCACAGAATCACAGAACGGGTACGGTTGGAAGGAGCCACTGGAGGCCATCAGAGGACACAACCTACCAAGCTTGTGAGTTTCCTAAACTTTGTTTCTAAGACTTTCTAAGGTTTTTCTCAGAGGTGGTTTAGTCCACAGGACCAAACAGCACTGCAGTAGTTACAGATGAAACAGTCACAGAGGGATCCTAGAAAGAGTCTGACTTTACCCTGAGAAAGCAGATTGGGGTGAGGTGATGACCAAAGACTCCCCCACTGTCCAGGAGGAGACTGGTGAGGAGTATGGTCTTCTGACACTACATGGTGTCAGCAGTCTGGTGAAAAAAAAAGAGACCAGAGTCAAGAAAGCATGAAAACCTCAGAAACGGAGTCCTTCATGCCCTGCCCCCTCCAGTGACAGAAACCCAACGTTCCCAATGCTACATCGTGGCTGCGAGATGACACCACCAAAGTGCAGCAGAGCAGTGGTGACGGGAGCTAAATCTCAGGGAAGAGCTGACAGGAAGAGAGAACAGTCCTGAGATGCTGTAGAAACAAGCATGAAACTTGACAGCTCACAGACGCTTCCAAGGGAGCCTTACTGCAGGCCTTTTACTAAAATGTGGTAAGAGTTGGAGACCAGTAGCTTATACATCACAGATCCTGATAAAAAACTGTGAGAGAAGATGTCATCACTTTTGCAAACTGTTGTCAAAAGCTGGGGCTATGCATATATTAAAGAGAGAGGAGAGGAAAAAAAGAAATCCCCATCACATTTGAGATCTTTGGAGCAGCTCAGCTACAGTAACATGAAGCAACAGCTGTCAAAACAGCAGTCGGAGGGGTTGTCTTTGTGGTTAGATGAGCTGGTTCCACCAAGACAACCTATCCCAGAAAGCTTCAGAAGGGAAGAATGTGAGAAGCTAAGGTATCTATCCTGCCTGAGCATCACTGACTTCTCCAGGAGATGAGATTTAATTTCCACACGCAGGTTGCTGAGCCGTTGTGGAAAGTGGTGGACTCTCCCTAAGAAGGAAGAGAAGGAAAAAGATGAAATCTGGCATTGCTGCAGAGGAATTTGGGGACGTCGAGGCTGACTGTACAATGGCAGCTGACCACTCTCAGCAGCAACTTGGAAAACAAACTTAAAACCATGCTACAGCCAGGGCCCAGACCCACAGTCACAGCATTAGGCTTCAAAAAATTGAAAATACCCCTTGGCCTACAGCCCCTCATCTGTGACACTCAGGAGGACAGGGTTGGCTCCTGTCACCCCCTTGTCCGTAACCCAGCCCCTGGGACTGCCTTCCCTTCAAGATCCTGGAGTGGAAATCCCACCTGGGTGTCAAGTTCTGCCCTACTGGTGCCTGGGGACACAATTTGGACTGGAGATGTTTCTCTTCATTTAGTGACAGGCACAGTGCTAAAATGTGAATCTCCCTGTTGTCCGTGGGGCTCATGACACAGTCCATTTTTAACTGTTAAGAATATTTTGGTAAAAATAAAAAATAAAGTAAAAACAAAAACAAAAAACAAAACAAAACAAAAAAAACCAAACAAAAAACAAAAAAAAAAAAAAAAAAAAAAAAAAAAAAAAAAAAAAAAAAAAAAAAAAGGGGAAGAAAAAAGAGCAGAACCAAAGCATGTTTTTCTCCATTACCATAAAGAGGGCTTGTGAATGCATGGTATTAGTATCCCAAAAGCTATTAAACTCCTTAGTGATGGGAAACAGATGGAAAATAAGACAAAAGAATTCACAACTCATGTTAGACTGAATTGAATTCCTTTAATTTCACACAATGAATAACATATGAATAGGATTAACTTTTTTTTTTCTTTTTTTTTTTTGTTAAGTGCTCTATACTGTGCTAACCTGATTTGGTAGCGAAAAGACTGAGCTTTGTTTTAGAAAAAAATGTTTAAAAACCAACATCTAAGATCATGAAGGAGCATGACATTAAAGCATGCCAGATGTATCTAAGCCTCAAAGAACATCAAGTCCATATCCATTTTTAAATGTACAAAAATGCTTCATGAATAAAAACTGTTACAAAAAGAACATTTCAAACAATGTACAAGTTTTTTTCTTGCCTCTATATTCAATAAAATACAAATACATTTTTTTGCTCTAAAATATGTTTACATACAATCAAAGTAGAACATGCAAATTACACTTTAAAAAAGGCTTTTAAAAACCACTTATGAATACAAACTAAAAATTAGCCAGCACGACTTATAGAACAATCTTGTGCCCCATTTGTTTGATTTTTTAATTTTTTGAAATACAGTATATACATATTTAACACTTCATGTGCATTTATTATTTAAGAAATAGCTTAAAAAAATAAAGAAAAAGAAAAGTAAAACAAATCAACATGGGATTGAACTGCTTCCCCATGTTGTCCAATTGGCAGCTCTTTTCATGTTTTTAATATTTTTTTCTTTTTCTTTTTTTTTCTATGTAGTGTTTTGTACAACCTAGGCAGGCATCTTAAGGAGATCTCCAATATGTGTCTTTTGTTGAAATGTGCTTCTAATTATCTCAGAACTGCTGCACCCCAGTTTTTGGATAATATAGAAGGAAGAGGCATTACAAGGGCAAGATGTTTGTTTTCGCAATTCAGAAAACCATCTTGGTTTTGATTTTTTTTTTTCCTTTTTCCTGTCTTTTTTCTGTTGTTCTTTTTACTCTTCAGGATGCTCTTTAAATGGGCTTAAGTGCAGTCCTGAATGAGGGCCTGTGAAAATAAGAGTTGGGAAAATCCTTGTGTATGGAACAGCTGGAACAGCAATTTCTGTTCATTCGGTGTATTACTGTAGTGCTCAGAAGCCCTAGTGATGCACCAGTACCTGATTGCACCAGATGCTACCCAAAAAATCACAAGGAGAATATTCTACATGAATGGTCCAAACCATTGCTGACAAATGGAGAGTCATGGGCCATGCTGTAGGATACTCGAGTAGCTGATAACTATTTTCACTTTTTTTTTTTTTAATTTATTTTTTTAATTTTTTTTCCTCTTTATTTCTTTGACAGTTATCCAAAAACATACAAGGTGCTTCACCAGTAAAATTTGATATTGAAGGGCTCAAGAAACTGGCAGCATGAAGGTCTTGGAGACACAAGTGGTCATGTTTGTTTTTTTTTCCCTCTCTCCCCGCACACTTATCCCCATTACTGGTTTAACACTTGGTTGAGGAATAAAAGACCCACAGAGAAGATGCAAACCCGTGGCCTCACTTCATATGGCTCAAAGCCACGTGATTTTGTTTTGTGTTTTTCTTGAAGCATGCTCAGATGTGTGCTAGTCTGTGACACAGAAGAGGTGTTTTAAAGGTCTTTTTGGTCTTAGTAAGCAAAAGGGTTTTCACCCAAGTTTTATACAGTTCTTGGAAATGTGTGGAGAGAATTTAGAGAGTTCCTCAGTAAATCTTCCTAGTGGTAGGGAAAAAAAAAATCAAAAAGCTCATTACTGGAATATTGTTGGGTAATAAACTGCAGGAGTGGGATTTTAGCCTTAAGCCCTAAAACTAAATCCTTTATGATCTGCATGTAGTACATCGCCTTATAATATTATTCTGTCAGCAACTTGCTTATCATCTTTATAGACTATGCAACATGCAGAACACAAATTCTGAGTGCCATCTAACAGTATTTTCAGTCTGCTTTGTATGACATTAACAAGCTAATTTTCCTGTCAGCCACAGGACCGGCTGCGCGAAGGTGTTTTGTGGACAAACAGTCAAGGCTGTACTGCAGCACAACACTCTACAGGCACCTTCCTGCCATGACAAACCAACCTTGGGTGCCTGGACAGAGCCCATTCCACGTTGACAGCTTGCAGTTACCAAGTCTTGAACTCTACCCTTAGTTTCTCTAGGACAAAAAGGACTTCTCCATGTTTTTCCTCAATGAAGGGTCTGTGGGGCTGTACTCTCCGAGTGGATGCTCTCCTTAAACACTGTGTCTCTAGCAGCATTTTGGATAGCATTTTTTGGAAAGATAAGAGCATTTATTTTTCCCAAAGCTCAGGAGCATGGGAGGCAGCAGCCACTCAATCATCCTTCCCTGAGGGGGTTGTATCCCAGCGCATCCAAAAAGGTCCAGCCCAAATCCAGCACTTGTTGGCACTCTGATCCCTCTTGAACCCACAATGGGTGTTCGGTGACAAAATCTGTTCCCTTCAAGCCTTTCTTCCACTCACCACACACTGAAATGTCCTTCAGTGCAAATAAAAATATCACTGGAGATAAAACTAAGGATAAGTTGTTTGGCTTAGTTTCAGCTACCTGGAATACCAAACTTATGTTTTTTTCTATCATTTTAAGTGACACTGTACCTACTTTGAGGCTCTAATGAGATTGGAAAAAAAAAAAGATTTCTAAATTAACTAAACCTCAATCTGATGCTTTTCAAGGAAGAAGTGAGGAGCTCAATGAGGTTTAAGCATTTTTTTCCTGCAGGTCTACAGCTTCAGTCAGTAACACTGTGCTAATTCAAGAGAGCTGAAAAGCAAAATTGTTTGTAACAGAACGAGCAACCATCCAATTTATTTCTAAGCTGCATTAATTGGAAAAAAAAAGCACAAATGCGTATGATGCACGATGCAAAACAAAAATTGGAACCAAAATTCTGCGATCCCTCTTATCAGTTTTAAGGAGTTAGGATCTCAAGATTTGTTCCAGTCTTAAAAAAAAAAATAAAAATACATCCCCTGTTCCAGCTCCCCGACGCAATCCTATCCCCAAATGTATTCAGTTTTAATAAGCTAAGGTGCTATCACAGAAGAAAAATCAGTCTCTAAAAAATAACGAGTTGTATGTTTACAGTGTTCCTCTAACACCATAGTCTTGATATGATTTTTGTAAATAAATAACAGAATAGAAACACAATATTTTTTGTGGGGACTTTTTTTGTTGGGTTTGTTGGTTTTTTTTCTTTCTTTTTTTTCTTTTGTATTTTTTTTGTTGTGTGTTTTTCTTTTTGTGTGTTTTTTTTTGGTTTTTTTTTTTTTTTTTTTTTTTTTAGTGTCGTGCTATATGAAGTTTCCTTGGCAATAAACCAATTCAAGATTTCTCAAGAAAGGGAATAGCAAGTTGGCTTGTGAACATTAAACAATTCCAATCCCCACTCCCTTGCTGTAATCTTCCCTCTCTGTCCTCATTTTAATATCCATCTTCACATGCCAGGTGTTGAGTGTACTGCAGGACGTTAAAAAGAAATGATATAAAGTTGAAAGTACCTATTTCAAATTTCAACAATTAACTTTTTTTTTTTTTTTTAAAGCATTGACACTGCAATGGAACAGCTTCCTGTTCAGTCTTTGTTTTAGCTAAACATTTTAATTGGGCTGTGGAAATGGAGCTTGGGTATTTTACCCAAGTTAAATCAATGGCTAACGGACAACTCGAATGAGAAATGTACAATTTGAACTGACCATTTAAAGAGACGATTTGTCACACACAGTTTGCATCCATGCAGACTGAGAGGTTTATAATTACATTATGTACAAAAAAAAAAAAAAAATTATTTTTTTAGTTTATTAAGGCAACCACAACTTGGAGAACGTGTCCAAAGTGGCATTAATACAATTGCAGTGGTGATACCCTTTGAACATTTTTATTTCTATTTTCAGATAAGAACACTTATTCCTTTTAATTTTTAAGAAATAATTGCCAAGAAAGGACCTATTATTGATAGGGTCTGTTCTATAGTTTTTTAAAACAATCTACTTTATCTATTTTCTTTAAAAGATAATATCAAGGCATTGCTAAACAATGCAAATTATTCGGATCCTGGGTTTCCCTTCAATTTCACTGGGAATTGCAGGTGGTAAAAATGGGTAGGTTTGGGCCCTGTCTTTTTAGTCAATTTTTAAGTTCTTTTTTTTTTTTCTTTTATGTTTTTATATTATTTTTTTGGTGATTTTATCCATGTTTACTATAACTATATTCCCCAGAAGTGTCTTGCTGTTCTCTACTCATATGTACCGAGCATCAAAACAACTTGGCTGATGGATGACCCCTTTTTCACATGCCATTGCCAAGTTGCTTCATATAAACATGCTATAGTAACTGAATATCCATGTATACCTTATTTTAAATGCTGTGATATTCCGTCGGTCCTTGGGATAGCACTCGGAATGAGTGTGCACGCGTGTAAGGCTCTAATTTTCTATTGCCTATATTGCAGCTAGTAACTAGGCAAGTAAATGAGAAAGAGACATATAGTTCTTCATATAGCAGGAGACAGGCACTTTGGGTTATGCTGTCCCAAAGCCTGGTAGGTATGTAAAACTGGAAAAAAAAATAAAATTCAGACAGATTATAACCCATATCACAGTTGCGAAAATTACACTATTTTTGTAGGGTTTTTTTTCTTTCTTTCTTTCTTTGTTTCTTTCTTTTTTTCTTTTTTTTTTTTTTTTTTTTACAGTGATTTCTCCTATGGTAAAGTTACTCTTAGTTTCACCTGGCCTGCTAAACGGAATCAGAGTCGAGCACGCCGCCCCCAGTGACAACGTTCAGCTCTCTGCGAGGATGACCTCCCGCCTCCGGGTACGGTATGAGAACAGCAATGCTGAGATTTAGATTAATTTTGGAAACTCTGCAGAGTTTAGATGCTTTTTTACCAGCTTTCACACACATCCCCCTCCCCTTTATCCCCCACCTTTCCCCGCACCCTTTCCCCCTCTTCCCTTGGGGGGCGGGCTTGGGTCAAAGCGATGAAGAGGAAGATGCGCGCCCCGGCTGGCAGAGCTCTCTGCAATGAGTTCTGGCTGCTGGAGGGACGGGTGAGTCTGGTGCTGCCAAAGGGGCCAAATGGACAGCGTGCCTCTCGTCCCTCCGCCCTGGCGTGCTCCGCCACTGGCACCCGACGTCCGACGAGGTGCCCCGGCCTTAGGGAAGGCCTTCACTTTCGCTCCCCCTGCCCTTCCGGTACCGCTTCACTTTCACGTCCTCCTCTTCCTCCTGTGGGGACTTGTTTTTTCTTTTCCCAACCCGGGGTGCCCGGGGTAGAGGGAGAGGGAGCGGAGGGGGTGGAGGAGGAAGAGGAGGTGGCAGGGGTGGTGTCTCTCGAGCCATATGTATGACAGCCTCGATGGTGGCCATGATAGTATCTTGAGTGGCTGCTTGCTCCAATATCAAAGGATTGAGTGTTGGTCTCTGACCTCTTTTGCTGGGAAGGTCAATGCATTTTTCCAGAACGGGCATTTGGTCTCTGGAGTCTTCGTCGAAGGAAAGGGGTTGCTTCCGAGGACGACCCCTCCGCTTCTTGACGAAGTTATTGCCTGTCTTTGATTGTCTCTGCAGCCGCTTGGCTTTCAGGATCTTGTTCACATGATCCAGGTTCTTCTTCGTGGACAGGATCTTGGTGTAGTTGCACATCTTGCGCACCTCGCACTGGATTGCTTCGATTTCACGGCGCTTGAACCTTTTCTTCAGTGGTGAGCTGGCTGTTGGGAGACAAGGAGAGAAACAGGGGTAGGTCAAGCAACAGTGATTAGAAACTCTTCTTTGAATCCTTTGAGGTTCATGAAGAGTAGACAAAAACATAACTGATATTTAGCAGTCTTCCCTCTTCTAAAGAACCAAACCTTTTCTACCGCAATGTTTTACCATGGGTTTGCTTCATTCTCATTTCTAAACCTCTAATTGGAGTCAAGGGAGCTTAGCATAGCTGGACCATCTTAACTATTAAAACTTTCTATATCCTAAAGATATAATCCCGATGTCTTCATCCCGGCCTTTAATTCTTGTCATGAATGTCAGTTAGTATAAAAAGTGTTTGTTACTGAAACTAGTGGGCAGAGAAAAGCTGTGTGGGTCACTTAATCTGTGGTAAATTCATTACTCCTGCCTGGGTTTATGTACTATCATCTCTGCAGATACAAGCTGAAACTACTCAGTCATATAATTGACTTTAATGGCCCCCAAAGTAAGCTTACTCCTGGTTCAGATCACTTACTTTAGATCTGAATGAAGTCCAAAGTAGTTAAGTCTCTTGCCAAGGTCACGTTGTGAGTCATTGTCAGAGCTGGAAAGAGTACCCAGCATTTCTTGGCTCCTGGTCCTTTGCTTAGGACACGAGTCCTTGCTTGTTTTGCCTAAATTGTCTCATTGTCCTTTACTGAACATGGCATCTGTTCAGAGTTCAGGATTTGCACACAGATTAGAAGTAACTACCCCTTTGTGAGGGAAACAGAATGTATTAATTCTGCTTTTGCAATAACTGGTGCTCCCTTTCACTCCCAACATATCTGTTCTGCACTGCTGGAAAAGAAATGTCGGCGCTCAGGATTTCTTTTTGGTGAAGAATAAAACATCCCATTAAATTAAACTCAGCCCACATCTACTTGCAAACTTAATTTACACCTGACTGTCAAGCAGTCATTTGGGTTTGAAATCCTTGAAATTTCCTGAGCAGCCAAGATTTCGAGAGAGGTTCATTTGGGGGTTATCACTCCCTTCACGGCTAATCTTCTAGCAGTAGTTTAAATAAAGTTGCTATTGTAGTATTTTCTGTAGATAACCAGGAGCTGTCAAGTGGGAGAATCTCCTCTTGCTCTCTTAGGGCTATGACAGATTCAGCATATAAACCTCATTCACTGGCCTCCCCTCTTGGAGAAACATAAATTATTGGCTCTTATACCACCATGTTGCTTGGATTCAGTGAAGAGCTTGCGTAAACAAACCCAAGTTACAATGTAAGAAGTAGGAGTGAGTCATAAACAAAACACAGACATATGCTCTCTTATAAATAAAGACCTGGGATGGCCAACTTCCCAAAGTCTGGTTTTCATTAATTACAAAACAAAATACATTTTCCATATGTAACCCACTCCCCGCACCAAAAAGAAAAACAAAACCCACTTGCAGTCACAGAGGACAAAGAAAAAGAGGAATGCAGTCATTCTGGTACCAAAGGAAAAGAGAAAGGAAATGAAATATCCAAGTTGCTCAGGAGAAGCTAATTAGTTGCACAGAATTCCTCCCAAGTAGGTCACCCCTAAAAACTGTGGATGCAAGGTCCCTAAAGGCAAGTTGCAGTGAGCTATTTCTCAGAAATTTGATCAAAAAAGGTTAAATCCCTGTCATGGAAAATGATAGCTCTCATCTGTCCTCACTGGTGATTGACACGAGGAGTCCCAATATCTTCAGCCTTAAGCATGCAAATCCTTTGAGCCCCTCCCACATCCTGAGAGTAGCTTCAGGTCAGAAGATCTAAAAAATCAAACATTTGGCACACTCTTCACATTTACTGTCCACCTTTTGCCTTTTACTGCTATTGTTAGGCCACATTCTCAAGTCTTTTTTTTTTTCTTCCTAATTCTCATATTTGAGATGTAATTTCCTTTTTTTTTTTTTTTTCCCCAGAAAGTAATGCTGATTTTTTTTCAGCTGGTGATGAGAAATTTAGCAGAAGGACAGGAACATTTGCAGGTTCATGATGATACCAGGAGATTTGGCTTTACTGTCAATTTTTACTGGAAAGAAAGTAAGCCAAAAGGCAGGAAACAAATTTGAAATAAAGCATTAGGTAAGTACCTGCAAAGATTTTATGTCTCTACTGAGATTTATCTGTAGCCAGTTGTTTCTGCAGATTAGTGTTACCACCTGATTGTGGTCAGTGGAGACCTGGTGTGTATAGTCGGTAGAGGATGACCTTAATTTCTAAAATGGGAACTCAAAGCAAATCAAGGTGACCATACACACCCTTTTGACATCATGACAGTGGATAAGAACAACACAACACCCCCGTCCATCCTGAAATCCATGGAGTATCTTAGGCACTCAAGAGCTCACTCAGGCTGAGTATCCTTAGTGGAGCCTCTGGTGAGGAGACAATGCCTGACTGGAGCAAAGGTAGGCTTTTGCTTTCTGCCAAACTGCCCTCTCAGCGTCTTCCTTCATGTTTAGATACTTTTTTTTTTTTGCTCTTATAAACCTTCGCAAACTGACAGTATGTTTCTTTTTGCACTGAAACTAACCTTCTCATTTAGAAAAAAAAAATTCTGTGCTGTTCTATGCCATCTTACTGCGCTAATTTTTCCTTCGTAAATGCTTTGGGGTGTTTATGACTACTAGTAATGCTTTTGCTTTTCTTCCTAGCAAGCCTCTGAACTTTCAGGTTCTAGAAAGCATTTGAGTTCTGTCACGCTCTGCCAATAATCAGAATGCATGTACTGAATAAGTAAACATGCTTTCAAGTCAGGTTTTTTAAATGAGATATTAGGAAACTCAACATTATTTTAACTATTAAGTGTTAGGGACATCTGATTCTAGATTTGGTGCAGGGAGACTGTGCGGAAAGAGTCTGATGGGTCTGCAGGGGGAAGATTTGATTAGGTGTGCATATGACAAAATATCAGGGAGATCTGCCAAAGTAAACCACTATTGAAGTGAGAGCCATTTGGTGTTATCAACTCATCTGGAAGTTCTTGGTGAGCAATCTTTGATACAAAACATTTTCCTATATTGCCATGTGATATACTGCTCTGCTGAAAAACAAGGCTAAGTATTAATCTTTTCCATTTTATCCAGACAGACCCTGCCCAACCCTGGACCCAAGTTGGTCTGCATTGGTTTTAGGTTTTGTTTTTCTGGTCGTGCACATATTTTGCTATTTACAAATGGAAATATTGCTGTGGGAGAAAGACTTCTGTCTTCCTCTATTTGGTGGAATTCATTTAGAAGGGGTCAAGGAGGAGATGGGGAACAGTAACTCTGTGTCAGCTTCCCCAGACAAGCAAGAACCAATGTTGGTCTCAAAACACAGCTTTACACATTTAAAATAAGGCACATGGAGGTCCAGTGTTCCTCCCTTCCTCAGGGTACACCTGTGAAGTGAGGGTCAGTCCCAGAATTTGAAATGGCCACGGGCATGACAGGAAGTCATGCAGGATTCATGTGATGCTGCAAAGAGCTTCTGAGGCAAAGAGGAAAATCTCTAGCAAGAATATACATTTCCAAGGGTAGATTGGAAGTGGCTGAAGGACCCGCAGAGTGATGGTGAACAAGGTGAGTCCAGGTAGGTCAGACTCCTTTGGATGTTCTCCACAGGTCCCCTAACTTTATTCTGGATGGCTGTTATGTCTGAAGCTCTAAAATCCTTATTACTACCTGTCATTCTCCATCTCTCTGGAGCTGCCTGAGGCCACTTGCAAGAACATGGCACAAAGAAGACTGTTTGCTCAAAGCTGGGCTCAATTTGTTCACTTGGTTTGAATGGAGAAATTATCTAAGAGCTCCCTATTAATTACAGGAAACCCATAGCACTGTCCTGTTTTTCCATTAACACAGTTTCTTTCAGATTTCAACTAAATTATTTCAACATCTGGGCTACAGATAAACCAACGATTTAATTAGACTTCTGAAAATGGAAAGAATGAACTATGCAGTCAAGCATACACTTTCATCTTGAAATGGATCATCAAATATTTGTGTGCTTTCATTCTCTACTGCTTTAAAAATCTGTCCTTAGTTTATATATAGGAAAGTATTAAAGACAAAACAGATATAAAAATTTGTCTTTAAGGAGGGTACTCTGCATGGAACCCTTGTTTTCACTATTTATTCAGGAAATGAGAGGGAAATCAAAATGAATGTATTGAAACAGCACTTTAAATTGACTGATTATATATGTAATCATTCTGTAAATCAAATATGATACAAATATGGTTTTTGTGAATGTGGCATCAAAAGTTTGATGAGACTGTGAAACTCCTGAAGGCTGTATGTAAGGTAATGTACTGTGGGTCATCCATTCATTGGAAATCAAGACACAATGAAAGATTAACTTCTCTGTCCATGCCCATAACAAGGTGTGATGATGCCTGAATGACTTGGCTCAATTTCTGACAGCATAGGGACATCATCTTTCAGATCTGATTCAAAACAGAAGCACAAAATATAAGCTGACAGAAAAGCATGCAATTCTGACTTATTTGTTCTGTATTTAAAAGTACTGTTCAGTGCCCTAGACAATTTCACATTTGCAAGACAGAATATTATGCTAAAACTACTGGAGTATGCACCAAAAATCTCATCTGTTCCTTAGTTATTTGCTGTGTCTTTGGCATGTTCGTGCTACAGGGATGGGAACATTCAAATAAATGAGGAAGGAACCCCAGAGTCTTGTTTCGGAGTCTCCTGCTGGACCATACAGGCTACTTGTGTCCTCACTATTGCACGAGTTCGGTGGCATGTGAGTGAAATAGATTTGATATGCCAAGATACAATCACAGTAAAGAAGTGTTAGAAAAATTACAGCCTGATTTTCACATTAGATATGCACATTTGCAGCTAACTCTGCAATTGGGAAGAGCAGCGCAGTTCCAGAAGAAAGAAGATGGGGACGAAATAGAGGGAGTGGAGCGAAACAGCATTACCTGCTTCAGATGTTGCTGCTGATGAAGGTAGGAGAGATAATACTGGACTTGGCATTGCAACACTGTCAACAGCTGCTGGTTTCCTTCTGGTCATCACGTTACAGGCAGAACTTTCCATTTTACCATGAAGTGAAGTCTGGTCTGCTTTTAAGTGGGGACCTGCAATACCTGGGGAAGGAAACAAAATTTGGATGAATATTGGTAAAGTAACATGTCTGGGAAATATCTGAAAAAAGAGTAGTCAGTTGCTGCCCTGGCTATGTTCACATATTTCCATATTTCCTTGTAATATACCTGTAATACAGTCCTGATACTAGCAAGGATCACCACTGTTTTTGATAATTTGCTGTAGGACATGCCATCACGGGTCTCTATAAACAATGGTAAACAAAAAAAAATAAAAATCGACGTTGCTACTTTTTCTTCTAAAAAACCTGCATCAACCCTGATGTATGTATAACGACAGACAGATTTCATATCTCTATTTAGTGGGATCGACTGTTTGTCATTCCCTGGGTAGTCTATTCTCCACACATTCTTACATGCTTCTCTTCTGTAAACACCTCACTTAGCGGGTATTTCATCTGAGTAAAGAACCTGCATCAGGAACAACTTCAATATGTAATTCCCTGTCTAAAGCACATTTTCAGGAATCCCCTCCCCAGTTAAAATTTACCCCTAGAACTCATCAAAGAGAAGGGAGTTAAAAAAGAAAGAGTTCTTTGTCATACATTTTCCTATCTAGAGTTTACAATGAAGAATAATAAATGAGCAGTAGAAATACACCAAAGAGGTCAAATATTCCAGAAAAAAGTTATGCTCTCATGTCTGGTAGATTCCTCCCTTAACAATGTTTTTGAAACTCTCATATTTTGCACTCATTTTGTTTGCCTGTAAACGTGTCAAATTTAAACTGCTGTGATTCATATTTGAAAACCTCTCCCAGTCTCTGTGATGCTGGGCTTCAACACCATAGGACAGCTATGGGATTATCTCAAAAATAATCTTTCATAAATTCCTTTCCTTTTCAAATCTCTACCTGCACGTGTCCCTCAGACAAAATGCATTAGATTTGAGCAACTAAATTACACGGAGATTTAAAAAAATCACGGAGCAACTAAGGTTGGAAGGCTCCCCTTGAGACCATTTAGTCCACTCTACCCTGTTCAAACAGGGTCAGCCAGAGCACGTTACCGTGACCATGTCTGGTCAGTCTAGAATATCTCCAAGGAGAATCCACAACCTCTCTGTACAACCTGCTCATCCTCTCAGTAAAATTTTATTGTTCAGACATAACCTGTGTTTCTGTTTCTGCCCATTGCCTCTTGTCCTGCTCCTGTGCCCCACTGAGAATAGTCTGGATCTATCTTCTCTGCTCTTTCCCATCAGATATTTGCATACATGGATAAGATCCCCCTGAATATCCCAGCTCTCTGAGGCTTTCCTCATAAGAGAGGTGCCCTAATCCTTAATCTCTGTGGCCTTTCATTGGACTCTCTTCCATATGTCCATGTTCCTCTGGTATATCAATCACTCCTCTCAGTTTTGAACTTCTCCAGGTTCATTGAGGGTGTTTTTTACCCCAGCATCCTGGTCATTAATTAACATGTTAAATACTCGTAGTCCTTATGTAGAACTCTGGGGTGCAACTCTAGTGACTGGTCTCTAGATGGACTTTGTGCTACTCATCACACCCCTTGAGCCCAGCCAGTTTTCAGTCCATCACAGTGTACATTTACCTAGTCTGTATTTCACGAGTTTGTCTATGAGAAGCTAATAGAACACAGTGCCAAAACTCTTGCTAAAGTCAAGATAAGAAACACCATGTTGGTGAGGCATGATTTCCCCTTCGTAGATTTTGGATAACTACTCCTGATCACCTTATTTTCCTTCATATGTTTGGAAATGCTCTCCAGGAATATTTACTCCACCAAACTCCTGGGGATTGAGATGAGACTGACCATCCTATTGGTCTCTGCCTCTTTTCTCCATGCTCTTGTTGGGATGACATTTCCTCTCTTCTACTCCTCAGGGTCCCTTCCTGATCATCACAACCTTTCAAAAACAACCAGGACTGGCCTCACAGTGATGCCAACCCGATCCCTCAGCACTTTGGATGCATCCCGCCAGATCCCATGAACTTATGCATGTCTAGTTTGTTTAACTGTTCCCTAATCAGATCTTCCTCCACCAAGAATAAGTTTCCTTTCCTCACCTGTCTCAGGGGCATGTGACTCTCAAAGGACAGTCTTACCAGTAGAGATCAAGGCAGATAAGACAAACACCTCAGTCTTCTCCTGGTCTTTTCCCACGAGGATCCCTGTTTCATTCAGTAAGGGGTGCACATTTTCCCTAGGCTACTTTTTTCTGCTTATGAACCTGTAGGAACGTTTCTTGGTGTTCTTCTGCCCCAGATTCAACTCCAGGTAGACTTTGGCTTCCTAAGCCCATCCCTGCATACTTGGTCATGGTAGTTCTCTGGGCCAATCCCTTTTGCTTCTTTTTTGTATCTGACATTGCTCAGGAGCTTCTGGGTCATTCAAGAAAGTCTCTGGACATCTTTGTTTTAATTTGCTACTCTGATCTGGTTTGGTGTGATCCAAGCCCCAGGCCAGCAGCAAACCACCCTGCACAGCAGGTCAGGTCAGCACACATGGGCCTTTATCCCCTGTGGCAATGAACCCCCACTGCACCTGGATAGCACCTGGTTGTTTCACAAAAACTCTCCACAAGTACTCTGACCGCTTCAACCATAGAATTATTTAGTCCCAAATTCCCCAAGCACTGCCAAGGCCACCAATAACCCATATCCAAAAATGACACATCCACATGGCTTTTAAATCCCTCCAGGGATGGGGACTCCATCACCACCGTGTGCAGCCTGTGCCAGGGCTGGACAACCCTTTCCCTGAAGAAATATCCAATCTAAACCTTCCTTGGAACAACTTGAGGCTGTTTCCTCTTCTCCTATCGCTTGTTCCCTGGGAGCAGAGCCTGACCCCCACCTGGCTCCCCACCTCCTGTCACAGAGTTGCAGAGAGCCAGAAGGTCCCCCCTGAGCCTCCTCTTCTCCAGGCTGAGCCCCCCCAGCTCCCTCAGTTGCTCCTGGTGCTCCTTTCCTAAAAGATCGAGAAGATCTCAAAGCAGAGCCAGAAACAGCTGCACGAAGCTCTGTGTCTGTTGGGTGTGCTCTGCCACTCCAGATACCAACCAAAAATTCCTTATATATATATTCCTTCATAGCTGCTTGGAGCTGCTATGAACAGTCCCTATCTTTGTCTCTGGCCCATGAAATGAGAAATATCAGGACACCTGTGGGTTGTCTCAGAAAACACGGAAGAAATCTCTATCAGATACAGGCACAGAACTGCTCTGGTGAGAGGAGTCTGAAAGACAAGGCCACAGAGTAGGCCAGTTTGGAATAGAACTCCCGATGAACCCATGACCTGATATATCAACTCGTGGACTTAAGGGAGACAAGAGCTCTGAGTGTAGAAATAGCCATGAGTGAGACAATATTACAGGTCATGGCTTTGTGGAAATACACAGAGTAGTCTCTGCCTATTAGACTACACATCCTCCCAGAGCCTCAAACCTGGTATTAAGCATCTCAAATTGTATCCATTAAACTTCAATCTCTCTCTGCTTGGCTTCTCTAGTGCAAATGAGAACAATAATATACCCCTCATCTCAAGAGCAGTCCTGTGAAAATAAAATTATCAACATTCATGAAACATTCATCTATTCATACCAAGGCTTAGAAATGTGGAATAAATGAGACATGATGTCACGCACTGAATAGCAAGAGGAAAATCCAACTACCAAATAGCTGTTCATTAGGTGAGCACTGTACATGGAATAAAACAGTGTCCCATAGAATAACCGGGATATTTGACTAGGTAATTACACCTATGGGATCTCACCACCGTGGAACTGTGCATATGCAAACCTGAGGTTTCACCAGGTCTTGAGTTTGTGCCTTAATGTTATTTATTCGTGAATGTAGTTGGTGCACAAGAAATGGGTGTTTGTGGGTGCATGTATCAATACACATACACATACATGCACGTGCATGTGGTACATAATAATGCTAACAACCTCATAAATTCAACATCTGGCTCTAATTAAACTGAAGGGCCTCTATAAAGAGCCGTATGAAAACATGCAGCTGTAACCTGTTGACCTCTATTGATAAAAAAAAAAAAAAAGTCTGTGAAGCTGTGTTTCAACATATCAAGGGACAGTCATTCATTTTTTCAAAGGTAATCCCTCACAAACCACTTATCCTCTCAAATCTCTACCTGCACACAGTGTTTGCATTAGGGACCTTGATTTATGGATTCCCACTCCTTGGATGGAGAGGCCAACTTCCTGTTGCCGTGGTTACTTGGATCTTGGTTCAAGGTTAAACTACTCCCAAATCAAAATCAGTGGCAGGCACAGCATCTAACAGCCAGGTTATTGACTACCCTAGGATGCTTAAAGGTCAAAGACCAAAGTGCTGCTTACTGCCTTTGGGGTGAGTCAATATTTTCAATATTTTTATTCTGTTTCTTCTGAAGAAGTAGTTGCTGCTCAATTACCACCTATCTGGGTTTAGCAAGGTCATACAAATCATTGAGAAAAATCCTCCCCCTCCAGAACAGACACAAATGTAATGAATTACTTCAAAGTCTATATGGCCCAACTGCAGCTCAGCACTGGTGAATCATGGGTTCAGACATCTGTCTTTTGCTTTAGGGGCTTGGATTCTTCAGCCTATATCACTCACCTCACTGAAAAACTCATCTAAATCGAGGAAGAGGAGGAATTTATGGATCTGGAGAAGCCAATAAGGAAGATTCATCAGTTTTCTTTCGTAGATACCAAAATGCAGAGGCTCAGAGGCTCAGCTGGAAACCCACACAAGTGCAGCAATTTGCTCACAAGGTTTTGATGCACTCTGCAGTGGTGGAAGGTCTATTCCTTGAGTGTATGGACCTGCTGGTGTGGTATCATCACCTTTCATTGGACTTTTTTTTCTCATTTAGATTGCTCTGTTCAGAAGGCCTTATGGAAGAGAAGGCCCTAATTTAACCCATCTATGAATCAGGTGAAAACAAATCATTTGCAGCACAATCACAGGGGAGTCAGAGTTTAAAATTCACACACACACATTCATTAATCCAGTATATTTTATCCTTTGCCACTGCTCCAGAAAGAGAAGATGCTCACAGGGCTGGAGCACCTTTGCTATGGAGACAGGCTGAGAAGAGCTGAGGTTGTTCAGACTGGAGAAGAAAAGGCTCTGGGGAGATCTTAGAGCACCTTCCAGTATCTAAAGGGAGCTTATTAAAAAGCCAAAGAATGACTTTTTGCACAGCAAGAAAGTGACAGGGCAAAGGAGAACTCTTTTAAGTTAAAGGAGGGAAGTTTTAGATTAGATGTTGGGAAGAAATTCTTCCCTGTGAGGGTGGTCAGACACTGGCACAGGTTGTTTAGAGAAGCTGTGGCTGCCCCATCCCTGGAAGTGCTTGAGGCTGGGTTGAACGTGGCTTGGAGTAACCTGGTCTAGTGGAAGGTGTCCCTGTTCATGGCAGGGGTTGAACAAGATGGTGCTTAAGGTCCCTTCCAACCCAAACCATTTTAGGGTTCTATGATATACACTGGTGGCCTGATTCTGACCTTATTTATCACCTATCTGTTGATCTTTGTGCATTTCCTTCAAATCAGAGCTCTCTTCATCCCATGAAAGACCCACACCTTAAGTCCCCTGAGTCCTACTGATAGCACAGACAATGCTACCTGCACCTGCAAGTGAGCAGTGGGCAGCAAATCAGGGAGGAAATCAATCATTATCTGTATAATGAGAAAGGGAAGCTTCAAAAGCAGGGACAGACATAAAGGAGCTTGTCAAGAATCTAAAACAGTTATGGCATGATTATAAATAAATAATCAACATAATCAGAAGTAAAAGGGTGATTCAGGGGAAGTGTAATTCTTGTTCAGGGCCGACTGGCAAAAAGCCTGTGTGTGAGGGAAGACAATTCTGACTTGAAACTGGCCTTTTCTTAGAGATTTATGGCATTCTTTATTCACTGGCTAAGCAACTTATGAGCTCTAACTGATAATTAATACATTAATTTTGAAGACCTGGTAATTATTGTTATTGTTATTAAGTGCTAACATTGTAAGTAATGTGGTCTAACTCCATTGTACCAGGCTCTGTACAAATGGACTAATTAACTCTCCTTGCTTTACTGTTAAATCATGATCACTCTGCTTATTGCATTCATCTGTTTTCTCTCATCTTGTACTTATACAGAAAGGCTCTTGGACAACATCCACCTTTTCTTTAATTTGTATACAGAATCTAGCACAATGTGCACCCAGGCTGGAGCTCTAAGTGCCAGTTCAGAACAGATAATAAATGTTAATTTGCCATTGGAAAACAGAGAAAATCGGCTGATAAAAATTGATCTCAGTGAAGCTTCTGATAGGGAAGATTTTTCTTTTGAGAGCTCATTGGATTGGATTTGTAATCCCTACAGATTTCTGGAAATCCACAGCTGTACTTAAATTGTTTATGCCTCTGACCATTGTTATTGGAAAACTCTTAGAGACGATTTTTTTTCTCCCAGTGTCTTTGCACAATGCAGCTACGAAATGCAGCTGTACAGGAATGCACTTCTAAACATGCAGTTAGTCATAGTATTTGCATTTTGATAACTCCTCAGTTTGGAATAAAGAACCAGAAGAAACCCCATATCTGGGTGAATCTTTTCTTCGGGCTAGTTTCAAACAAATCAGTCAAAAGTTTGGCATTGCATCATATTCCAGAAGGGAGAACTGAATTACTATGTGATAAATGTAGTTAAGGAAAGTAATTATTCTTCTTAAAGTAATATTATTACCTTTCTAACTTATGGAATTCATTTCCCTGGCTTCTATTTGACGTGTATTATCATTTAAAATAACTGGTACTTCCAATGTACAGCACTGCTTTTTAGCTTTAAGTCCTTTTATCTTCTTCCCTTTTCCGCCACCACATTAAAAACTTCAAATTCCACCTCTTCTATGAGGAATTTTCTATTCTGCAGAACATGTACCCCTGAATAAAACCAAGTTCCTATAGAATAATAATACAAAAAAAAAATTACTCCCATTGCCAACGGGCAAAAATTTAAGACATGGAGTCTGCTTTATTTCATTACAGCTATTTTCCTACCTTTTTTTTTTTTTTTTTTTAACAGGATAGCTTTAGAGAAAGAAAGAGGGAGGCTGAGAAAGCCATCATTAGATAGATCTTCTGATCTTTATCTGCAGTAGCACAGTCAGAAGAGCTAATGCTATGATGATAGCTTTGAAATCTCTTAGGAATTGAATAAAGAGAAGTGATAGTGATGAACTCCCAGCTAATAAACACAGAGTGCTTATTTCTGCAGAATGATCAATTTCCAGATGTCCTGAGGCTTGTCTGATACAGTTGATTTACTCATTCTCCCTCACTTCACTAATAAAGCTCAAGTCCTACATCAGATTAGAGAAGAGCCTGATTTCTTAAAGGGGCAGGATCAGGGCTGGCATCATGGCACACAAATGCTGGGAGACATACTAATCTCTTCTGCCTCCTCCTATAACCACCAAGCTGTCTTAAACAGCTGCCTTCCTCTGCTGAAATCATACACTTTATCCGCTTTGGGTTAGTACAGTAATACAGACAATTAATTCGTTATCTTGTTAGTGGAAATTTAATGCAATGATCTAAAAGAACTCTTACATATTGTGATAAACTTTAGTGCCTCCAGGGCACTTCTCCATAGGACTCATTTCACATCCCATCCATTATGTAAATGAGATGTGGAAATAGTTTAGTTCCCCTAATGTATCTGTACACTGATGGATTGCACAAAGTCAGCCCTACTGAAACTAATGAGGTTAAATGCATCTTGCCATTCCTTTCTACTTGGGTGAATCTCTGTGCCTGAGTTCACAAAATGTGGTGTGAGTCTTCCTCTTCACTTCTTTATGAAGATAATTGTGTTTCCTGACAGGGAGCACAGTGGCAACTGCTGAATACCTGAAGCCTCGCAAGGCATCACTTGAGCAGAGCAGCTGCTGTTGCTCTGTACAGCTGTGGAGATGTCTGTGGAGGCTTCAGATCCTCTTCCTCTTTGGGGATGTGTGTCCCAGAGCCATGTGGAGCATGACATGCAATGTTTGATAACTACATAGTTGTTAGCATTATCCATGGAAGGGTTAAACCCCAGGAGGAGTCAGGGTAAGGAAGCATTACTGTGTTGATCATCAGGATGAGTCTCAGAACCCCATTGCACAGCCATAAAATTATAGAATCATCCAATGGTTTGGGTTGGAAGGGACCTTAAACACCAGCTACTTTCAAACCCCTTGTCATGGGTAGGGACACCTTCCACTAGACCAGGTTGCTCAGGGCCCCAATCCAGTGTGGTGTTGGACACTTCCAGGGATTAGACAGCCACAGCTTCTTTGGGCAACCTGTGCCAGGGCCTCAGCACCCTCACAGCAACCTCAACCTCACCTTCTTAATAGCTAATCTAACTCTGACCCCTGTCAGTGTGAAGCCATTCTCCCTTTTCCTGTCACCCCAGGCCCTTGTCAAAATTCTCTCTACATCCGTTTTCTAAGCCCCGCTTTAGGTACTGGAAGGGTCTCTAAGGTCTTCCTGGAGTCTTCCCTTCTCCAGGCTGAACATCCCCAGCTCTCTCAGCCTGCCTCTAGCCCTCTGAGCACCTTTGAGGCCTCCTTTGGACTTGTTCCAACAGGTCCATATCTTTCTTCTACTGGGTGCTCTAGAGCTGGACACAGCAATGCAGGCACTCATCAGAGCAGAGTAGAGGTGGAGAATTCCCTCCCTCAACCTGCTGCCCATCCTGTTGGGGATGCAGCCTAAGAGGATGATCAACTGAAATTTCAATTTCCAAAGGCCAATCTCCTGTCTTTTCAAGCCTATCTTTGTAATGCATTAGACTTCCTGGCAGATGGAGTCTTGACCTTTGCCTTTTGATTTTTCTTTGGGGTTCCCTTTTTCCTCTACTGGTACAGGAAGAAACATGGATCCTTCAAATAATTTTTTTCTTTCCTCCTCTGCATACCGAGTGTTAGTCAGGAGACCAAATAATAAAGGACATGCAGCCTAAGAAACTGGAGATGAAGTGTTGTGTGTCTGGAAGCTCAGTCTCACATGTAGCCAAAGATGAACATTTAAAGGAGCTGGTGGAAGCAGTTCACATTCCAGGGCAGCACAGGACTGTCACCCAAGGGGATTGTAAAAGTGCTCCTATCCAGTCTCCCCCAGCTCCCCTGAGTACCTTTCCCAGGCACCAAGCCCTTCAAACTGAGTGGGACTGGGATTTGGAAATGCCATGGAAGAAAACACCAAATTTTGTTATGCCAGGAAGTAATGAACATGTGAAATGAGGATTTCCAGTGGAAGTCGGATCAAAGTAGAAGAACATGGTACTTATATGCCAGTGACAGCAATAAATAAACTTAATGAAAGAAAAACTCAGAGGGTCAAAAGACTAATTCAGAGTCAAAGGCTCTGAGTTCCCTGGCCTTGTGAGAAAGAATTTAAGGTAAAGGGTTCAGAATCAAAGACTTTACCCATCCAGAGGCTGAAACTTTTAGTTGAATAAAAAATTACAGTTTCCAGTTGTTGGAGACTGACACAATCAAGAGGGACAGAAACCAATGGTGCTGGAGAAATTAAATTTTCCATTAAATATCTCAGTGAATGAAAGATTTAATACACAGTGATGAAGAACTAAATTCTCTCACGAAGGGTGAGGAGAAAAATTAAAATCGGTGAAAGAAGTGAAATGAAAAGGCAGTGTTTCAGGGAGGATGGTTAGGCAGAAGAGTGAGCCAAAGGGCTCTTTTTTAAAGACATAAAAAGCCATTAAGTGCACTGAGGGGCAGAAATTAAGAGACTTGCAACTAGGAGCAAGGAACTACCTAGAAAAAGTAGTCATACCGAGATGAGCTGTCACACTGAATGAGGATTTGCTCACTGGGGAGGAAGAAAACATAAGACAGGATTTCTTTCTTGAGAACACAGCTGAGGAAAGACAGATGGGGAAATTTCTGTCTGTAAGTAATGAGAAAAGTCAAGGGTGGTATTTTGAGTTGTTGTTTTTCTAAACAACAGGACTGATAATTTTTAAATGTGGCAGATAGAGCTGATATCCCCTAGGCAAATGGAGTTGGGAGCAGTTCGTATTTATCACAGGTTAAATGGGACACTGGCAGCTTTGGTAGGAGAGTGCTGGCATGAAGCACAGGCAGAAGAGTCAAGTTGCTGGTGGGGGGAAGGACGAATGGTGCACAAGGGCTGGATTGGTGTAATGATGGGAGTCATTTTTTAGGCACATCCAGGGTACAAAAAGTGATGAAAACTAGGAGAAGTTAGCAAAATAATTAGCAAAAATCTTGCTGAGCAAGTTCAGCTGAGCCCTCCGCTGAGAAAACACAGCACAGCGCTCCTGCAGAAACAGCATGGCTTCGTTCTCCCTGCGTATGCATTCAGCAAAAGACAGTATCTGTTTGATGAACAAATTCAGCTGATATATTTTTCTTGCTAACCTAAATGTTATATTTGCATAACACCAAGTTAAGTAGTCCTGTGGCGAACGTCTGTGTTAGAAAAGTAAACTCTAACAGGGGCGTTGCTTGAACCCAGCAACACATCCAGCTACACAAAGGGAGAAGGAGAGAACCAGGTGGGCACCTCCACCCTCAAACTTTGTGCAGTAATGTCTGAAAGGATCCCCCAAGGGGTCCACACCTTTGTACTCATTGCAGCTGCAGGCAAAAGTGGCCAAGCCACCACAGCAAGCATCTGGGGACGGGTGGGATAAAGATGGGCTGAAAGGCAGAGCTGATAAGAGCATCCAAGGCTGCTGACTTCTTAAGCTGTGTTTTCCCTGCTGGGCAGGGCAGTCTAGTAACGTCATTTTTCTTCTTTATCTGTAAAAAGCTATGCCCCTGTTCATATAATGAGAAATACTCTGGGTATGACATGCATTTGAAGTAAAATCTCAACACTTAATAGAAGTCTCCATAGACCCTGCAATCTAGAAGACTGTAACAGAGGAGTTCATATTTTTAGAAGGTCTCATGTTGGCTTTGTTTTAAAATCTGAGTCCATTCATCCCACTTTAATGCTGATTTATCACTAAAATGAGTGCTTGCTTTATCAGCAGCCCAGATGAAAAATAATGCTCACTGGGAGTGCATCTATCGTTCTTCCTCTCTCTTCTCTTCTGTGTTTCAGATCAATAGATATGGGGTATTTTTTTACTTTTCATGATGAGAACCACAGTAATTGCCTGCAATATGAAAATTGGAAGCTATTTAAACAGATATATAGGTAAGCTCATAGGTGTTATTGACAAACTCAGCAACAAAGAATCTTAACAGTGTTATGGTACACAGGACTTTAATTCCTCCTCTACTCTAATGACATTTGAAAACTACTAAAATATGTGAAAATTATCAAATACAGTACAATATATAGATTTATTTTAACAGCTCAACATTGCTATGAATAGGAAAAAAAAGTTAGATATAGACATCGGCATTTTTCCTCAAGTTCATCCTTTTCCTTGTATCCTGTTAAAAAACCTCAGCGATACACTATTGCTCTACTAAGAACTTTAGGGTAAAATATTCACTCTTACATTCCTTTCAAAGGAAAATTCTGAAGGAAATACTTTTTTGGGAGTGGTTTTCATTAAAATTCTTTCTGGAGACTGCTTCCTACAACAGTGCAAGAAGGATGGCAAAGAGACCACATATAATAAGGTCAGAGACTGCTTCCATGGAGCATAGACACAAGAAGGGATCTGACTGATGAAGAAAAGGTTAAAGAGGTGAAGAGTGCAAAGTGGAATGAAACAGAGAAATAGATGGAAGTAGGAGACAAAGAATAGATTGGAAAGAAGATGGAGGAGGGAAATCACTTATTACAGACGTGTGAAAAGCAGATTGACAAGGAACAGAATAGAGAGCATACTGGGGAAAACCTAAATGCTCTTAACCGCTGACATTTGGAGTTATGCTATCAACTTTAAGGTTGCACATCTATGCTTGAGTCACTCTAAATCTGCAGAGAGCTTTTCTGCACAGCTTTGGTGCAAGCTTGTCTTCAGTTTTCACATTTACTGGAGCCAAAACAGAATATTTTAGGTTCTTCAAGCAATGAACTGATCTCCCCATAGCCTTATATGCTTATTTTATAGCACCAGGCAGACAAAATACAGAATGGTGGATCATGGCATGAATATGTTCCCTTTAAACATCCACTCTGAGAGAGCATCATGATGAAGAAAAGATTATACAAGTAAAGATTACCTTTTTTTTAAATTATGATTTCTTTCCTGGTGTGGCAGAATGTTATTGCCCAAAAGGAAAGATGTAGAAGAGACAGAATCTGCTGAAATTCTGACCCTGACTGAGATTTTGGCCAGGCCATAGCACTATGGAAAAACCAATGAACATCCGAAAACTGTCAAGCACAAGTTCCCCAATCTTTGTGCCTGAAATTAGGTTAATAGTGTATTTTCTTCGTTCAGAAATACAATGGACTCCAGTGTACTGTGTCCCAGTATAGACTGATAAAAGGATAGGTGCCAGTTTCAGACAATTGTTTGTGAAACCTGGCCTTGGAGGTTCTGCAGAAAAGATAGAATTCTGGGAAGAAGAAATCTCAAAGGATTTCATTTAGCAGTTTGGGTGTGAAAAGGCGCTCAGGCCTTATTTTCTTCTACTGGGACAAGAGCCCAAGAAGACAGGTCAATAAAATTTCGTATTTTGAATTTTGTCACCATAAATATCTGGATTTGTACTTAACACCCTCCCGACACTGTTTTCTTTTAATAACAAAGGGAATAGGGGGTTCATCTCACTCAGGTGTCTGCAACCCATGTGTTTACTTGAGAGTTATGTGTTTTAAGGTTACAAAAATGAAATAACCGCAGTCAGAAAGCGGAGTGGGTGTTTCACCTAAAATAGTTGGGTCCACTTTAGTGCAAGATTATTTACGTCCCAGGCTCCATTAGCTAAACTTTCACTGACCATAATGAAAGAGGAGAAACCTACCTCACATAGCAATCTCATGCTGTGAACATCCAGATTCAGGTGAGAGGAACAATCCCATCCCCCTGAAGCTCTGTTGCCAAGTCACCACTCAAGTTTAAATTCCTCCTACTCAAAAGGAGAGTCTCAAATGTGGATGGAGCACCCTTGGGCCGGGAGTCTAAAGCCTATACAAGCACCTGGTTGTATTTGAAATGCCCTGAAGTATTTGAAACATCCAAGGGAGGCTGGCACATATGATAAAGGGCTTCAGACAAGACCTCTGCCCTCCTGCAAGAGCAGCTGGAGGCCAGGCAGGATATCTTAGGCATCTCAAATGACAGTTGACAACTACGTGTGGGCAAAGGAATTGAAGCCCTGAGCCTTCATTTTTGTTTGTCCCTAAGTCTCTTGTGGGTAGGGAAATATCTCATCATTGTAAATATCCCCTTGTCACCAACGAAGGAGCAGCACAGACACGTCCTGTCAACTCTTCCCTGAATGAGAGGCAAAAAGGTTGCAGCAAGGTATCTGTGCAGGAAGTTTAAACTGTGGAAACTTCCCTCAATCTTTTAGGATGGATTTGCTGCACAGGTTGAAAATTAGAAATAACATTTTTCTGTCCAATGGGAAGGGTCTTTGGCTTGGCATTATAAAGAAGTATGTATTTTTAATTCCAGTAAATGGAGCATAACAATTAATAATAATAAAAAATTCTATCAAATCAGCAGTTTAAAATTGCATGTGAGAGAAAAACACAGGAACTTACGGGACACAGCTCTGCAATTGCTAGTATGTACAGAAGGAATCAATGAAATAAATATAGCCTACCCAAAGATAGAAGAACAAGCCACCCCTAAGTGCATAATTTGCTGCATCTGTGTTTGAATCTACCTCAAAGCAAAGAGGGCAATATGTCTCAGAACGATGAGACAACTAACTAAGCTTAACATTTCCTCTTCCCTCTTGTTTATCCATTCTTCATTGTTCATTTAGTGTTGGGAAAATACTCTGGAAGCAAAACCACCATGATGGCTTTCACACATGTATCGCTTAAATCCAGCTCAACCTCTCAAAAAAAGCCTCTCAAGGCAGCCTAAGTTATGGTTAGGTCTTAAACTGGGTTTCTCCACAGGAATCTCTCTCCTTCCCACAAACAAAAGAGCCATTTCATCTAGAGCTGTGAATCCTCAGAGATGGGAAAAAATCCCCCACGAAATGCCAAAGACGCATCAGTAAAATATCTTCATTGATGAAGATTAACTGTTTCAATGCAGGAAAAAAAAGGCGTTGAGCAACTGGTGGGCACTTCCAGTGCTTTCTGTGCTATTTCTGTATCGCTGTGCGGCTGTTTCTCATTCCAGGAGTTAAAGTGGAAAAAAAAAAAAAAAAAAAAAAAAAAAAAAAAAAAAAAGCCTTCTTTTTTTTCAAACGATCTGGAACCACTTGGCATGTGACTTCTCAAGTGTTTAGCACAGACTTACAAAAACGTCATGAACATTTATCAGCCTAGGCCCCAAATCTACTTGCCTGCCTTGTGTCATCAGTCATCGTGCTAATGAAAATACTAATGACATTTCAATTGCGTTCCAAGAGAAATGAGCTGTTTCAACAGAACAGGAATTAGGAAAAAAAAAAAAAGTTAAATTTTTTTACAAAGAGTATATCACTCTCCCTTTTTATTATTATTAATTAGATGAAGCGTTTGGCCTCAATGAATGCTGGGGTCCCAACTGTGCAAGTCACGATAGACATAAAAATGAGAAATAAGCCACATCACTAAACAGAGAAAGCAAGAAAAAGAGTTAAGAACAGGAAATGGAATGGGAAACAAAAACACTCAAAATGTTTTCAAGTTCACTTAATGATGTCTAAGCTAAATTATTTTAGGATTTTAGATGATCAACAGAGAGAAGAAGACATCTCCTGAGATCAGGTCGTACACCTGGTCTAGATGCCTGTGCTTGGGTACAACTGATTGCCCCTGAGTTACCTACATTGGCTAGATCAGACCCAAACCTTCAGAAGTCGAGTAGCAGACAAAGAATCCCACCACCACCTCACAGTAAGTCAGCAAGAGATGCAGTTTTTGATAGAACGAGAGGAAATTGTCTCAAGTTGCATGAGGGGAGGTTTAGATTGGATGTTGGGAAAAATTTCTTCACTGAAAGGGTTGTCAAGCTCTGGCAAAGGCTGCCCAGGGCAGTGGTGGAATCATAATCCCTGGAGGGGTTTAAAAGATGTGTAGATGTGACACTTGGGGACGGGGTTAGTGGTGGCCTTGGCAGTGCTGGGTTAATGGTCGGACTCAATGATCTTAGAGGTCTTATCCAATCTTAATGATTCTGCGATTCTGTGAATCACTTTCCTGTTGCCCAGCCCAATTCCTTGTCACCGACACCATCCCAGGGTCGTTGCTGAGATGGGTGGAAGCAGTGCCTCTCCTCTGGAGCACAGGGTCTGGAGGCACAGATGGTTCAGCTCTCCAGGTGGCACCACACAGCCTGTCCTTGCACTGTCAGGATGGAGCAGGACAGAGGTCACCAACAGATGAAGGTGTCAGTAGGTGGTGCTGATGGCCAAGGGGTGCAAGCCCAGGCTTCACTGCACCAGGGCACCTGGATCAAATGCAGTACTTGTTCCCTCCTTCAGCTCACATTTTCCCTTACACAGGAGATCTTACACAGGCATCACATCATCTTCGCAGACTGACAATGTCCAGTGCAAAATTTTACATGTTAACTTTTCTCAGTTGCCACTTTTACAAGTTTATTCACATTTTTTTCTTCCCCTGTCCTGTTGAAAAGTGGGAGTGAGAGCACAGCTGAGTGGGTGCAAGGCAGCTAGCCGAGGTCAACCCACCACAGATGGGGACAGGGAAGAGGTGCCCTTAGGAGGTCTTGTGATGGATGCATGTGGGTGCCTCAGTCTAAAAAAGGAGAAACTATGGCAAGAAGCTGGGACTGGTGTGAGACAAGAAAGGAGGACATGATTGCTGTGTGGTTTGGGAAAGCATTAGTGCCTGCATCAATGGGTGAGCAGACTTGACAAAGTAAGTGTGATCCTAAACCAAATGCTTTACGCTTTGGAAATTTTGGGCAAAAAGATGAAGGGAGGAATGCAATGCTTTGCCTTAAAACACAAAAATAATTAGAAAAGAGTAACTCTGGAAAACCACCACAGTTCCTGTGTTCCAATCTGCCCTGCCATGAAACCAGAACAAATAGGCTGTGGCACGGTTTTAAGAGTCGATTATAAAACACCCCATCAGAACATAAACATCCCACATTGACAAAGTAATCTCTGTGGATCTCAGTGGGCCTGACCTGCTGCTGCCCTCTTCCTTGTATAGTCATGAATACAAATGCAAGGTGAATGCTGGCTGCCTTCTGATCGGGTGACATTTTACACCCATGTTACTGATGTCAACAACTGCATGAGGGAGCAGAGAATCAAACTCAGTGTAACCACTCGCAAAAAATAGAAGAGCAGAGCTGAAGGCATGTTTCCAAGCAGTTTAGGCATTTGAGAACATGGCTAGGTTGATCCCTTCTGCACTCCCACATTTACTCAGGGAAAGCCTTGTGCTTCATGTTGCGCTGTAACATGTTGTTTGAGCAGACGCTGCCCTACCTCCATAGGAGAGCTGTTCTCTCTGCTCCTGCCATCTCACTTTGTGGGTACTGAATCAGTGAGGAGGAACAGCTCCCCAACAAAACTATTCGGGTATCTTCGAGATCAAAGCCCTCAACTTCTGTCTCCGTTAGGGAATGTCAGAAAAATTATGACTCGTCTCTCATTCTGTTCAAACAGTCCTTTCTCTTTTTAAGCAAACAAGCAAATAAACAGCAAATGCTGTATTCCCACCTGGCGTTGGTGCAATGTTGTGTTTGAGGCTTTAAAAGCGTAAAAGTCAAACCATTCAAAATGATGGGTCCCATAGCAAATGTAACACGGTCCCAAGGGTACCTACTAGTGTATGGTATTGCTGCACATGGTATTAACTTTTATGCCTTCATCTATATATGCAATGTGGCTCATTTATAGTTGCTCTGGGAACCACTGTGTTTACATAAATTTTAATTTCCTGTCTTTTGTTTGTTCACTTTATCATCTTTCTAAAACAAAATTTTCCTTGTGAATTTTAGTGCTCAACCAATTATCCGCAGATGGAGGCACGGGAGAATTGACATCCTCTGGTTTTTCCATGTGGCCCTGGCAACGCGCCTCCACTTCGGTTTGGACCCATTAGAAGTGGCGCAGCTCCAGCAGTGACACTGTATTTCTACCAGAGCAGGCCTGTTCCCACGGGTCATGGCAATTTTGGTCCGTTGTCTCCTGGGATCTGGCCAAAAACCTTCCTGCTGAGTTGACGCGGGCCATATTTACTATATCATAACCAATTTTCCTGGATTTGTTTTCCTTTTAAACGCACACAGCTTGTGAATAGAATGAACCTTGTGGCTGGCTTCTTATATCCAGACTTGAGTTATATGCCTTCAGATTTTGGTGTGAAAGCCCTTTGCCACCTGCTCTGGTAACTAAAACAAGGTGTTTACAGCTCCTTGAAATACATCTTTTGTTCAAGCCTGCAAAACTAGCGCCTCGCTCAGCAGAGACCTGATGGCACCTTGTTGCAAAACATCGCTATAAATGATTGAAACTGTAGAGATGCCAGTTGCAGAGAAAAAAAAAAAATCCATGATGGTCCAGCTACAGAATAATGCAGTGATCTGCATGAACTTGTAATTAAAATTCAGTGTTGACAGGACCAAGCCTTGCTACTATATTTCAGGGAAACAAAGAATAACAGATAAAGCCAAATTATAATAGGTTGATACAGCAAATCCAAGAAAAATATGGCAGTTCTCAGCAGCTGTGATAGGAGTCCTTCCTCTTCTTGAATAATAAAGGTTTTTGCTAATTTTAACCAAAGCCGAATCTGAAAAACCTGCAGTTGCATGTGACTCAGAGAGCCCCAAGGGAAGGGGAGGTGGGGGGAGATGTGTGTGTGTGTGTGCATGTCTGTGTGTATAATCTAACAGTGCCCAGAGCTTTTGAGATCCTGGACCACTTCAATCGCACAGGCCAGATTCATTAAAAACCCTGGCTGCATTCCAGCAGTTAAAATTGAGGCAGCATATTTATTGCATTTTGCTCAAATAAATCTGAAAACGTGTGAATCATATCCCTCGGAGAGATGGAGAGGAGAAGTAAACACTCTCAGGCTCACACTTAGGCGCGGGGCATGACGGAGAACAAAGATGCAGGAGGGTCGTGGTCGCAGGGAGCTGCAGGATGAGTGTGGAGTCAGAGGGTTTGGGAGGCTCAGTCGCCATTTTCTCCTGCTATTCTGGCCTGGAATCATCGCTTTAGCTTTCTATGTGTTATTTATACCCATGCATACTCACACACACACACACACAGAGTCACATGCATATATTTTAAAGAGCTCCTCAGCTTATGCAACCCCACTCTGCGGTTCTCTGTGGTTTTCCAGATGCTGTTCATGATGCTGGCACCTCACCCCAGTTGCAGCTGCATTCATCTGGGATTCAATTACAGCCTCTCTTGCAAAGGCAGATTGGTTTTTCAAATATAACATATTTTGGGGAGGAATTTTATTCCTTTTTTTTTTTTTTTTTTTTTATTTTTTTTATTTTGTCCCTTCAAAAGAAGCAATTTCTATTAGGAGGGGAGAGGCATGACTTGTAGCTTGATCTTGCCAGGTGCTGAATGGCTCCAGACAGGTCCTTAGCACCTTCAGTATTGTTTTACTTCAGTGTTTTTCAGAGAACACGCAGTACCCCGCAGGGTTCAATTCTGCGAGAATAAAGTGCTGGCAGAGCAAGCTCCAAGCCTGCTGCTCCCATGGGCAAACTAGCAGAAACAGTGTGTAGATAACTGGTTTTCTTACCACTGGTTTTACAAACGGTAATCAGCTTAAAATTAGCAAACCTAAGTACTGATTTTTTTTTTCCTCCCATGGAATTTTTTGGGAATCATAGAATCATAGAATCGATTGGGTTGGAAAAGACCTCCGAGATCATCGAGTCCAACCCTTGGTCCAAATCCAGTCCATTTACTAGATCATGGCAACTCAGTGCCACGTCCAATCTGCGCTTAAAAATCTCCAGGGATGGTGAATCCACCACCTCTCTGGGAAGGGTAGATAGGTGTTGCAAAAACATGAGGTGATTGAATAGTCCTCCAAAGGCTTTCTCCACACCATGGACCTTCTTCTTCAGGCAATGTGTAGCTCTTCCCAAGATGATGCTGTGCAGAGGGGAATCCCCTGGCTTGGCTGGGTTGGGATATGGCAGTGTGGGAGGTGAAGGGGGGGGTTGATGCTGATGTCCAGCAGCTCAGTGCAGCAGGGTGGGAGGGAAAGGACAGTTTTGCAAGGCTGTGGTTCACTCTGAGTGACTGGCGCAGGGATTAAGAGCACTCTAGTGAGCACAAGGGCTGGAGGGATGGAGGAATGACAGTTTTTGAGCTTCAAGTCCTTGTTTTCACTTTATCACATTATTTCTGTTCAACTATTGGTTGCACTAATGAATGCAAATTAACAATGTTATTGCTTTCTTCCAGCTTTGTATGGTGCTCAGATGCTGAACAGAGCACTAGAACGCAGGACAGAGACACCACTGCTTATACAGGGCCTTGAGAAATCAAACAGAGCAATTTCATGTGTCACTTATTCCTGAGCCTGATTTTTGGAGATGACATTTGCCCGTGTTCTCTGGCGAAAGCCGTGGGAGCTGCCAACAGCAGGGATCTTGGCAACCCGGGTGATAAATCACAGAGTTTTGGTGACTGTACAGCCACTTTGGCAGTGTTGGTCTACACTTCTGTCTCAGTTTCCCCTATCTGTAACAGGAGTAGAAAATGTCTTATCTTGGCCATAGGGCTGACAAAAATAGCATGTGATATGAAGATGAAATAAAATTGCTCGTTCTAAAAAAGAAATGATAGCTATTAAATTAAAATATTCAAAAGCCGTTTGCTGATTTTTAGATCAGACGAGGAAGTAATAATAGCATTATTTATTAGTTTAGTACAGCTCTAGCTTTCCTCAGTCCTTCTATATGTGTTTTATTTGCATGCCATTAAATCCAACTGCACTTTTTCAAAGACTTGCTGGAGTCTGTGAGTTGCAGAGGAAGCAGCTTTAGCACAAAGGAAGAGAACAGACCCAAGAAATAGAACTGCACAGTTTTGATGGAGGAATTTCTTCAATTTAATACAGGTGAAACAGGTAAGGCAAGCAGAGTAGCAAGGAGGGCAGTGCAGGTGTGGTACAGCAGCAGAGACCCTTAGTGCATGCCCTCCCTGTGCCACTGAAGGGCTGATGGAGCAATGAGATTTTAGAGGTCTCTCCCTACCTGTTTGATGTATTTTGCTGCAGTGGGAGAGCTTGCAGGGGCCATGAAGAAACCACACTGCATTAGAGAGTTGTGAGAGTGGCTTGCAGCTGAGAGCAGAGCTCCCCCAAGCCCACCTGGGAAGCTCCTTCTGCTGATGGGTCTCTTGGGTACAGGCACAGGTAGAGAGGTGGGAAATGGAGCGGGGGTTTGCTTTGCAAAAGTTCCCTGCTCAGAGTTTGATTTTGGGAAACAGCATCCAGTGGTGGTTCAGATCTGAATCCTAGAGGTTAATAATAGCTTTGCATGTGTCTCATGGTGCCATTTGCTAGAGTACTGCAAATTCTTCTACATATAGTAACAAATGCAGTTACCCAGAACACCTGGAGGTGAGAAACATGATCCCTATTTCTAGTGGGTAAGACTAAACAATCCCATTGATTTTGTGTCATGGTTTCTCTTGAGTTTTAATGGGGAGCAGTGTATCTAAAAGCAGGCTTTCTGTATTATACCAGTGGTGTTTTTGAGATAAAGACAAAGTGCTTAATTCCCTAGATAATATTTCCTTTTCTAATTAGTGAGTTTCAAGACAGAGAGTAATTGAAGGTCCACTCAAATGCTATTAGGGGAGCCTCACCATCGTAGCAGGGGGATGCTGACATGAGATGGCAGCACAAGGACTGGGGAATAAGTGAGGAATCTGATCCACAGAGGAGGACAACACTGTGGACTTCAACATCCCTGAAGTCCATTCTGCATAGTGAAAGGAACAGCCATTAGTAATTCTTTTAATAACGTAATCCTCAAGTACACTAAATAAAGTCTAGTGCAAAGAAGGAAAAGGGAAGGCATTTACCCTTCTCATACAGAGCACTTTGAGACTGTACCTGTATAACCCCACTTATTATCACTGATTACCTAGCAGACTGCTAAAGGTGTCTTGGTTGCTACATGTTTTTTCACATCAGGACATCTACCTCAATAGTTTTGCTTTGTAAAAATAATATTGACCGAAAAAAAAAACCAACCAAAAACATACGGTATAAGTCCCTGCTTGTGTTGACAGGGAGGAATTCAGGGTAGGCAAGGAAATGTTGTCTAAATATTGACCCATCTGATTTTTGGAATGTGTTTAATAAAGACATTTTTCATGATGGCATGGTACAGTGTCCACTAGAGCCTTGACTAGATTTCTATTGACTGCAGTGTGCTTTGGATTGAGCCAAATACAAAATAAGATAAAGTAAAATAAAATAAAACAAAATAAAATAAAATAAACATTTACTTTGTCAGTTTGAGGAATGTATGTTTAGTTGAATGATTTCCACTAAATGGAGGGAGAGTTGTGAAGCTAAATCTCCGTGCCTGACCTCAAAATTTTGGCTAGACAAACTTATTTATAAAGGCTAAGCAGGACTCTAGCGAATGCATTATAAAAGCAAAAGCATGGGTCTTGAAATGCAGTGCCAGCCCTCTGCTAATTCCCTCTTCCCTCATCACATATATTTTCCTTTAAGGAAAAACAAGGAGCTCGCAGACCACTTGTGTGGCACGTAATTCGCCGCCTGCAAATAGAAACAGGCATGTGGCAGGCCTCCGAAAAATGCAGTTTGTAACTGTAACACCAACTGACCCTCAACTGCGGCAGCACTTTGTGGCCTCCACATGCAAACAATCATCTATTGATTCCCAAGGCATCCAGCTTCAAACCCGCTCTTGTTTTCCAAAGGACCTCCAGTCGCAGGAAAAGACACTGTCCTCGCTAATTCCCCCCCTGCCCAGGGGCTGCTCGGTGTTTCTGCTGCTCGCTTGAAGTGTTATCAAAATAATGACAGCTTGCAAGGCAGAATTATTGAATGTTAGTTTTGCACTGTTTCGGAGTGGAGGCGATGAACCCTCAGCCGCACAAATGGGCTTTTATTACCGCCCTTTTGGCACATCTGCCAGAGAGAATATTGAGGAATATGCTGTGGAAAACGCACAGCACTGGGAGAGGAGGGATGGAGTAGATCAACCACCACTGCAATGTTTCTCAGGGAAAATTTCAGTGAATCAAGGGCCATTGAGGTTAAAAACTGCTCAAACCTCTGTGTTCAGCACATTATTATATTTTTACCACAAACAAATCTACTTAACAGGCTACAGGGAAGACAGGGAGGGATCTTACAGAATGACCCTGGAAAAGGAAATGCTCCTGAACCATATTTTAGGTCTTCATCACCACAGCAAAAACTTCATCGCCTCCTTCAATCAAAGTTTGAAATATTCAGGTCACTTCACTATATCAGTAACTTGTGGGTGTGACCTATACCACAGTTGGGCAGCACACACCACACCTCTACACCAGCAGTTTGGGATCATAGTAGAGAATTATAGAATTATAAGGGGTTGGAAAAGCCCTCCAAGGTCATCTGTTCCAACCATTAAACCAGCACTGCCAAGCCCATCGCTAAACCAAGATGTTAGCTTGGAGAAGGTGGCATAGGCTGTGATGGGAAGAGACAAAGCTGGTGACTGAACTCCCTCCCAGCCAAGGCAGCAACTTGCCTAGTTTAAGCAGAAAGGATTTGTGGTTTTGCTGGTACATTTAGGTAGATTAATATCAACTAACTGAAAGTGCCTCATGGGTATGGTCAGAGCTGGTGACTCAGCTTGGAGATGTGTATCTCAGGATGGAGATTCCATTGACTCCTCTCCATGGACCACAATTACTGACCTATCCACTTGTCATTACCCTCTCTCATCACAAAGGAAAAAAGTCCTTAATCTCTACTGCTGAATGAGACCTTGGTGGAAAATGGTGCTTTACTGCTACTGTGAGTCATTCCAGCAACACAGAGCACTGACTTGGCATGGCCCCTGGGGAAGACACAGGTTCCACTGAATCTCTAACAACTCAAGTCACAACCCTCACTCCCTCACAACTCTTTTTCCAGGTAATTATGGGGCTTCATTTTACTAAGCATGTGATAAATTAAACACAGAGAAAAAAACCCAAAAACACCTGGATATGTGTAGAAGAGTTAATAGCTGAGCCCTGAAGGAGGGCAACTCACGGGCTAGGGAAATATTAATTCGTTGTTTAGGGATCTGAACCTCCTAACTGTAAAACATCTCCCAGTAGATGCAATGAAGGTTTTTGGTAGAAAATGGCTGCCCTTACTTTCCCCTGGTAGAGGCACACAATAAACTTACAAGAACAACAAATAACACAGTCTAAATCAGAGGAGCTGTGGCTACATAGAAAGGAAGAGCCACGAGGGAATTTCCTTGTTTGTTTGTCTAAAAATTGCTGTATTAAAAAACAACTGGAAAAAGATTGCAAGGCAAGTCCGGATGGTAATCTGAGCATCCTAGTCTGACCAGCATGCAGCAAGACAGTGGAGAGAAGCCACACAGACAAATACTGCCAGCTACTGCAGCCATAACAGCTTGTAATTTTACTGCAATACATTTTCCTTAAAAGTGGAAACTTCAGGAAAGGAGTGATGAGTGCATGTCAAATGACTTTAAAAAAAAAATTAACCCCAAAGCAGAAAAAACTTCTTGTGATGGGGATGCAAAACAACTTACTGCTTCCTGCAAATACATGAAATAACAAGTTGAACACAATGGAAACTGCCTATTTCATATTTGTAAATACTGAGAAAAACCAAGTGATTCACCAAATCGCTGGTGCCTGAGAGTGTTGGAAGCTTTTACGGTATTACAGCATTGTTAGAACATTGGGATTATATTTTCAGATGATAAATCAAGAGAAGGAGGAGAACCTCAGTGAAGTGCTTTATTGGGAAGCTGTGTAAGGAATCATCTGCTAAAGGTCTCTCTTTATGGGGTTCTGACAGCCCCTATGATTGGGGTTACAGTCAAGGTGCATATGCTCTGATTTTTGAGCTCAGCAACTGAAATAATGGACTTTCACAAATTTTGAGTTGTTTGAGTGAGACTGGTCTTCTCCAGCGTGACTGATATAACCAACCTTGAACTAAAACATAATTAAAAAACTCTTAGGTGAACACCTTATTACTCTCCCCTAAGAACTCCCCAGGGAATGTTCTTTTCCACCAGCCTGGATTTTGTTTCTGAGAGTAAAATCACACTCCAGGACTGACCTGGTCTTCATTGTTCTCCAAGGGGAACAATTATTGAGATTTTCAGTTCATTTCCCACGTTTCACATTGCTTTGCTCTTTTGCCCTATAGAAAATGAGGTAGCAAAGGGAGGCTATGACCAGTGTTAGACTTTGCTAAGGATAGACCAGCTTCCAGTCTGCAGAAAAGTTGCTTTCCTCTAAGAATATCTTTCTCAGTCCTTATCATTCCTGCAATCGTTGACTGACTTGTGTTGAAGGGTTACTATGCCAAATCTCTGACACTGGATCTCTGCTCAAGATGCAGCTTTTGATGGGGGAATGTCTGTGTAATTGGTTGTTGTACTAATCCTACGGCACTTTTTCATTCCTGGAAGAATCCCATCTTATTCCAGAAGCTAATCCAACACAATTTGTATAGTTTGTTTATTCTCAGAGCCCAACTTTCAGAGAGGAAGGATGATGAAAATATTGCAACAGAGATTCCTCAAAGAATTTGGGTTACAGAAATTGAAATGCAAAATAACATATATATATTTATATGTATATATATGTACACACATTTAGACTTAGAATCATTCATATCCTCAACAGTCACTATGAAAATTAACTAATACTTTATTTCCTTTGACTCCACAGACCACGGTAAGTGGGAGGAAAAAACAAGTTATGTCTGAACATTAATATCTGTGTTTCCAACTCAAAGTTTATTTTTCCTGCTTGGGGTAATATTTGTCATCTATTTAAAACCTGAATCATAACAAGGCATACATTGATCTTCCAGTACATTTTTCCTTCAGTGTTCCTTCCATAGTCTCTTCTTTTCTTTAACTGTTTCCCAAGTTCCTAAACTAGATGACATCAGTTCAGAAATAGGAGTCCTGAGTCTTTTGCACTTTTGGAGAGCAAAGTGACTTAAGAAAGAAATTGGAGAGGGAAGAAGACAAAAAGCCACAACTGAATGTCCAGGGATCCTGTGGTTATGACTTGCCTGCCTACTAAACATGCTGTTCCTCATTTTCTGGTGTGTTCCTTGAAAGCACGTCTGCCTGCGTTGGTGGGTCTCGACAGTCCAAGTTTAGGTCAGATATGTTAGAAATGGAAAAGCCATATTAGCTCAGCTAGCCCATCCTTCCAGCTGTCCCAGAATAGGTCAATTCATTCATCCTTAAATGACTGGGCTTTCCCAACTTCCCTGGGGGACACTATTTCAAAGTCTGATAGGTTTTCCTTCCACAAGCCTCTCCTGATGTTATATTAATTTAGTTTTGGATACTGAAGGGGAGGGCTTAAAAACTGTCTTCTGATGTGGGAAAGACAGTGCTGTGGGTGCTTAATTTGAAAGAAGAGATTTTTCTCAAGCTGCCAAGCATCTGCAGAAAAAGGGCCTTTAAAGGACCCTCAACTGGGTGATTGAGGCACGAGGCACTTTTGAAAGGTTGTTTTTGTATGTGTATGTCTACAGATGGACATACATATGTAAATATACACATATGTATCTATAATATAAAGAGTTATTGAAAGCTGGTGTCAGATCAGAGCTTATGCTGAAATGTTTATCTGAGGTGTTTCTGAGGGGTCATCTCACTGGTCCTTTTGCCACAGGCTTGTCACTGCCTACAGGGACAGATGAACAAGTCCCCTAAGTAGAACTGAACATGACACTTTGCTGTGAGTAAATATGTTACATAACCTCTTTTATGCTCTTTAACATCATACAGTAATGCTTAGCTGTGAAAAGAGCTCTTCACAGCTATGATGAGCACCCTTCCAGGCTGTCCATACGTGTTGACCTAGATTATCTAAGTCTTGTCTGCACACCAGAATAAGAGCTTTAATTATAATGGTACAAAGTCCTCCTCAAGCAGTGTGGTGCTTGCTGCAACGACAGCAGACCTTGCCGTGTGCTAGAGGAAGCAGGAGGAATGGTCTGGCTCTGGCACAGCCCCATGCACAGTGACATGACAGCCTTTTAGGAAGGTTTGTGCTGAAACCAGTTTAGCACTATTGCCTCTTAGCCCACATTACCACCGTTGTTTTTCTTTCTCTGCAGGAATTGGTGTTGTTACTCCCTTGTCCTGGCTCCAGTATGCATTACTCACTGACCTCTGTTCAGTCCCCATGGCTCTCTTCAACAACTCTGCTGGCTTTAGGAATTAGGGCTCTAATTTCCCTTACTGGCCTTGATAAAGGAACTGGCAGTTGCTCAGCTCCATTTTTTATCTGGTCTTGATCTTCTGTGTTACCTTCTCTCCAGAAATTTCCTGTTTGCTACTTGCCTACTAACTGGCTAATTTATGCTGGGGACATAGCAATAATTAAAAATTAAAAAAAAAAGCTTTTGCCCTCAAACAAATATTATTTTCCTTTGATGGAGACAGGGATAGATGAAAGTGTTTGGACATAAATACAATGCCATTAAGGTTTTAAATTAAGACACCAAGGCTGCATGTAGGCTGAGAAGGAAGGGGGATTAGAGAGACAACACGTGCACAGTATCCTGACATATTTCACAGGACTGAGGGTCAGAGTCCGTGATTCATCCAGCACAGCATGGCTAAAGGATCTGCCAGCTGACCTGGTCAAGAAACATTTGCCAAGGGCAATGTGTGCACGTTGGAGGTGGCCACATTGGCACTGTGCCGATGGCACATGTTCAAAAGAGGCCCTGAGTTGTCTGGACTAAGGACAGCTACAGCATCTTCCCTCTGACAAAGTGAGGAGCCCTTCTCTGGGAAACTAATGAGAGGAAAAAAGCATAAAAACATCCCTGAAGACTTCAGTGAGGTTCTCTTGTCGGTCTTTCTGTCACTCTTTTGTCTTTAAAAGTTTGTGTGGTTTGAGATAGATCAAATAGGTATGCATGAACTATATGGGACAGACACGAGAGAAACATTGTCCTTGTCCCTTGCAACAGGAAAAAATAGGTTTTAAGGAGCAAATTAAGTGATTTTGTATCCTCCTTTTATCCACTAGGGATTCGCTGAAGGTGGAGTGAGAAAAAGTATTCACTGCCCTGCAAAGGGTCAAAGAGAGAGGGCAAACAATGACTCCCTCCAAACAGGCAGGATTTTAGCTCCTGGGGTTGTGGAGCACTGCAGTTTCTTCCTGCCTTCTAGTAAACAGAAATAGTGCTCCACAGAGCTGACAATAACGTGACACATCCCATGGCTGGAATATTGTTGGGATTTAAATACATCAAAATGATGTTCCCGTGACCACAGTGAACAGACAATGGGATGGATGTGGATGTGAGAACAAACAGGTAGATAAACGGGCAGGGAGACAGAGCAACAGATAGCATCCTTTAATCCCAGACTAGGAATGAAAAGCCACAAGGGTGGCTTTGCCCTCTCTTTGAGCTCTTCTTTCCTCCTCAAGTTCATCCCGGGGAAGTCATCAGATTTCCCATTTCCCACCACCAATACAGAGGAGATCTGCAATGATGAGCACTCAGGCAACTGGCACTGTTGTTCTCTAGAAACCATAAAAAGCTGAAAACTTTTTTCTTTTTTTTCCCAACCATATGATTTCTGCTGATGGGAGACCTACAAAGAAGCAGGCCAGCACCAGAAGAATGCCTGAGGCTGCTGCAGATGGCCAGGTCCCTCAGGATCTCAAAACCAGCCCAACAAACAGGCCGCAGCACTCCAAAAAAGTTCACAGCATCTCAATATCCTGAGCCACACTGGCCTTAATACCAACCCCTCCTCATCAGAAATGCCCTCAGCACCCCGGGAGTAGCTTAAAACCAACCATATGCAGCTCTCTGTGTGATCTCTCCACAAACAAGTGTTAATATTATGCTAAGACCCCATGTGTTCAGCAGACTCCCTGTTCCTACGGATGAACCAAACTCAAAGCTGTTAATTTTACAGATGCTGCTAAACCAGAACCTGAGTTATGAGAATCTCTAAACGTTAGCACAGCTGTATGCTTTTGCCCAGTCTTTGCAAATATCCCTTCTCTTTTTACTGGACTAGTAGGGGGTTCAGAGCCCAAACTCAAGTCAGGGATCTCAGCAGGATGCCAAACTATTTTGTGTATAAAGGACTTAAATGATACAATATGGATTCTTGGGTTTTTTTTCCTTTCACATAATTTCTTTCCAGCCTATATCCTCTGGTCTGGGTGGCACACAGACTTTCCCAGACACTTTTGCTCTCACTTTAGCATTTACTTACATGTGTTTAGAATATACTGATAGCTTTTGAGACAGAAAGTGTAATCAAAGCCAACCATAACCATAGTAGCAAAAAATCAAATGTCTTTAGCTTAAATATTTGCTTCCCCAGAAAAGTTGGGGGAAACATCTCTTGCACTTTCAAGTCACTGATGGAGAATTGCCACCTACTAAAGCACAGGGAAAGAGTCATAACATATCTAATATATTATTCCCAGTCCAGTATGATATGGCTAATTAGTTGGAACATAAACAGCTGAAGTTAAAATGCCAAAGACAGACTCTGACTGCGTAGCTGTGAGTTCAAACCACATTGCCATGTCTGAAAGAGCTTTGAAGCAATAAGGATTGAAGTAACACAAACACTTTGTTGTCCTACAGAGGAAGGCATGGTAAAGAAAAGGACCTAAGATTAAAACCTTGCAGTTGACTTGTTTTCAGAATTTTTAACGCATCAGGAAATCTCCTGATTTTGATAAAGTTTTGCTGATTAAAAGATCAGCATATACATCAAAAGTGTAAGCCACCAGTTCTTTAAACAGAAGTTGGGTTCATCCAAACCCTGGTTTCAAAGCTAAGCTGCTCTCCCTCTGCTTAGCAGCAAGCAGAGATTCCTTTTTATTGAGAGACTAACACAACTTTATGATAGCACTAAACAGATACAACTGTCTTCTTATCTTATAGAAGAAAAGGTACCTGCTGAAATAACTGCATTATTGGATAGCTACTGTGTTCCCACAGTGCAATAAACTCAAAGTTCAGATCAGTGCCATGCTGATAATGAGTCAATAGTACCCATATATGAGCACAGATAATCAGGAGAGCAGGTAGACAGATAATGCTAAAGTTTTATAGCCCTCTTCATTCAGATATAGGGGAAACTGTAATGATTACAAAGAATCACATTAACGGCTAAAGAAAAGAACAGGAAGGCTCTGGCTGCTCCAGGGGTTTTGTTGAAGCTCTGGAGTAACCCCGTTCCTGGAGCAAATCACTCTGTCCTTGTGCCTCAGTCTCCCTTCTGCAGCAGGGTGTGCCAAGGACAATGCTCTAGTGATGCTTTATGGCTCCTCCTGCAACATAGTTCTCCAGGAGAAACCCTGAGGAAGGGTCAGGAAAGCTGTGTTGATACAGGGATGCTGATCCCACTCCTCAGATGCTGAATGGGAGTTGGTGTTCCCAGACTGGCTGGTCCCTCTCTGTTACAAGCATCTCTGAGATGTGACCATCCTGTACTCATTAGCCAAGAGAAAATGGGGAGCAAAACCAGCCTTCTAGACCCTCACCCTTCCTTCAACTCCTTTGCCCATTTCAAAGCCTGTTTGGCACCTGTATTGTCAGCTCACACTCCCCTGCGAATGCAGGGGAATCTCATTGCCCATATTACAGCATTTACCCAGAAAAATGGGAAATGTGAGTTTAAGCCACCCTCATTCTCTGGGGGATCCAAACCTGCCATCTCCCAGCACAGTCCCAGAGCACTGCCAGCTCTCAGAGGCAGTCAGAGGGGAACCAGCTCGGTTCTGAAAGCTGTAGTGTTGTGGCAAGCATCCTGCCAACACAACTCATTCATCACCCAGGCAGGACATACCTGACTTGAAAACACTCCTTGCTGCCTGCTTCCCAGTGACCAGAGTGGGACTCATCAGACTGAACATGGGTGTCTACAAGCAGAAACACTGATTTCTGAGCAAATCCTTTATTAGCAGCAGGAACTAGGCATCGAATCATAGAATGGTCTGGGTCAGAAGAGACCTCAAAGATCTTCTAGTTCCAACCCCCCTGCCACAGAAAACAGAGTCGAAGGGGCAACTCAGCCCAATATAAAGTATATGCTTTTGGAGGAATGGTGTCACTGCAGACACTGACCAAGCTGCACTGACTCCTTTCTCATCCATCTTTCTCATCCTATGCTGAGCTGACTGTGTGAGTGGTTCTGGGTTTGAGTCCACTTGCACAATGCTGCATTTTAGGTGCTGCAGTCAGTCACTCACCTGTGGCATCAGCAGAAATATGTAATGCAAATGAATTATCCAGGATGCTACATCCTTTCACTGGAACCACAACCCTGTGAAATGGTGCCATCCATGGCCAGCTACAAATTTACAGCACTCAGGGGAGAAGGATGCTGTTAACCCCTTCCCCTTCCCTTGCCTGTTGAGTGAGCTGTATTTGCCTCACACTCCCTGTACACAGCAGAAAGGACAGTAAGCCTTGGGATATGCCACAGCAGCCTGCAAAAATGTCTTTCTTCTTTAAACCTGCTTGGTACAGAATGAGGGTCTGATTCTCATCACCACCATGGCAGCATGGAGTAACATCCTTGCAACTGGGTGGATGAGATGAAAACAAGCCTGGGAGGCAGAGGTTGGCTGCTTGATTGATTTATTGCATCAAAATTTAAGCCTTCAAAGCTTTTCCCTTAGTTTTTTATTTTACCTGCTAAAGGGTAGTCGCTCCAGTCTAAAATAATCATAATCATGCTAAAAGGAGCGAAGCTGCTTCTCCCCTAAAAGAGTTGAGTTTTTTTTTGGATGCCTCTCTTATAGCAGGAGGATTGAAGCGAGGCAGATAAAAGCTGGAGGCTGCGAATAGAAAGGGTAAAGCCACCCACACATTGTAATAACAACCAGTATTTTAAATCTGGCACTACCTTTGGAAACATTTACGATCTTAAAACATAATTATAACGATACGGGGGCTGAGGGGGGCGGTGGGAAGAAAGACACACACTGAAAAGAAGAAAAGTGATTGAAACAACTGTTTAATTTCTTGCTGTCATTAATACCAGAGTATTAAATAAAATCTTGCAGATGAATAAAATGACTCTGCTGAGACGAAAACAAAATTCCATTGGACTGGGCCTGGTTTTTGCAAATAGCAATATGTGTATGCAAAGGAATTCCTTGTCCCTGAAAATGTTTACAACTCAGAAATAATTGAAATCAGAAGCCAATCCTTTCCATGAAAAAAAAAAAAACCCTACTTTTTCTTCTGCAATTTTTTTCTTTCCTTCTCTTTCTCCTTTGCTGCCTCTCTATTTCTGGAGGTAAGACTCACTGGAATTTTAACCCTTTCCAGCTCAGATCAAGGCAAAAAGCAGAACTGGCTTAGTGATGTGCTAGGTCTTTCTTCATGGAGTTCAACAATAACAAACCCTTCTGCCTAGGCCAATTACAGAAGACAGGTGTGGCAATTCACTTTATTTTTGTTATTTTATGTTTTCCAGACAAAGATTCAAAAAAAAAAAAATTTAAGGATTTTAGTGACTCAAACCTCAAAGGGCCTCTGAAAGAGACAAAAGTATCAGCGTTTCCCACTTGTTTCAAACACTTCTTTACAGATCATAATTAGAAATTATGAAAGGTGCATAGAAAAACAATCCTATTAGTAGAAAAAAAGCATCCCGGTGACTCCTCTTTTGCTTGTTTTCCACAACACAAGGACTGTACAATCCAAAGTCCCCCCATTTCCCCTTTTCCTTCCTTTATGTGCACCATTAGCTAAGACTATCTCCAAGGATTAAAATGTTATTTGGCTCCCTGATTTGTTTGGTCTTCAGACCCCCAGCAGGACATGGATAGAGTCCCAAAACTGGTGGTCACCTTCTACTGTGTCCCCAAGTGATTTAATAGAGGTCTCCCCAGTTAATTCTTACTAAGGTCCATGCTTCTGGTTTAAACACACCAAAACTGTACAGTCTCACTTGTGCACTTTTTGGGTTATTCAGAAACAAGCTATTTATGTGCTGTGAACACAAGAGGCATTTGATCTTTTGATAAACTTATTTTCCTATTTCTCTTATTCCTTCTCAGACATAAATGTTTTCTATTGGAAACACCAAATTAAGCTTCAATTTTATATTATTTTTAAAAAAATTTTTAATTGGAAAGCATCATGCTTTCAGATAAAGAAGCCTAACACGTAAAATGGTACCTCTGACCAGTAGCAAGCTCTAGGAGGTTTCCTGAAGGACCAGCTGCTCCAGTTACTTAACTGTTTTGATATATTCCTAAGAAAATCGTTGCCTGTTTTCTTTTTTTAAAGACATGCCACAGAAAATAGCATAGTATATGTTAATTTTGGTGTCAGCAGAAGCTTTCAGTTTGCACAGTGGGGAGAGGGAGAGCCTGTTGTAGCCACTTTCCTCTATATAAATTCCCCGGGTGCTTGAAAGTGAAAAGCAACCATGGGCAGTTGAAGATGTTTTACTCTGCTGCTGCCTCAAAAACACCTAAAAGGGTAACATCAATTGTGCTCCCCTTGCCTCTTGGAGGATGGTGTTAGGAGAAAGTAAGTTTTCAAAGTAGACCTTGGAGACACCTCCCATCACGTTGCTTCTCCAACACCCAGGAAATCATCAAAGGTTTTTACTAATGATAGAATCACAGAACCATTTAGGTTGGAAAAGATCCCACCTAAGGTCAACGAGTCCAACCACTAGCCTGTCACTGCCAAGCCCATCACTAAACCATGTTTCCAGGAGACACATCTATATGTCTTGAATGCTTCCAGGGGATGGTGACTCCACCACTTCCCTGGGCAGCTTGTTCCACTGTTTGACGACCCTTTCAGCGAAGAAATTTTTCCTAATATCCAATCTACACCTCCGCTGATGCAACTGGAGGCTTTGACTTCTCAGAAGAAATCATCCTACTCACTAATCAGGTCAGAGAAACACATCAGTGCTCACATCCTACTTTGTTCTCACAAAGAACAGGGAACAGGGCACAACACTGAAATCAACTTCATGAAGAAGTACTTGACCAGTTTAGTGCTCTAGATATGATCATTTCTGGACTAAGTTGTCCAAATGAATCACTACATCTTTCATCACTGGTAGAGAACAGCTTTGCTAACAGAGTGGATGTTCAGATGCTCTGATGTGCCCACACTAAAAGCCTGCAGTCTGTATATGTCATCTCATATACAGACATGTTGGTCATCTCATCCACTGCAAGGTGATAACTGACAAAAAATAACTGATTTGTGGGTTGCCTCCATGAATATGTTTACTCTGTCCTTGCAAGTATCTCCATTTGGTGATCATCAGATTTCAAGAAGAGGTATTTCATATATTTTCAGTAATTCTGGATCACATGCTTTTTCAGAGTTTTGAAATTTATACGTGGTCTCTTTTTTTTCTTCTGAGAAGATTGCAATGATCCTTTGTGGTCTTTTTCTCAGTACTCATTTAAACACTATTTCAAATTATAGTAGTCATTCAAGGAAATCAATTTGTTTGGAAATGCAGAGGGGGGAAAAAGGGCACCTGTACTTTTATCCCCTCCTGATTTACACAAGGATATTTTTTGCTTTGTCTGTTATGGGTTCTGTTTCTCATTTTCATTTACCACTGGACCCTGAACCTCAGCTGTCCTGGCTGCAAACTGGCAGGAAGAAAGCATATAATAAGGATGATTGTCCTGTGTCTGTGCATGGCTTTCGGGCCAGACCCACAGCCCTAAGAAGAGCTGTTGGGGGATGGTGGTGGGGTTAGAGATCTCTGACAATCTGCACACACATAGCAGAAAAGTCAGAGGATCCAACTACTACAAAATATCCAAGATGTCAGAGTTACTACACCACTTTTAGGGTATTTTAATTAATTAGTAAATTAATTAGCGATCGCAAAGCAATGTCAGCTGGAAAGGGATATCGTGTAAGCACAAACTAGACTGTGATTTGTTCCAATTCAGTTTGGTTTTAGGGCATATGAGGTTTTCCAATAAGATCAGGTCATGCGTGTCTTTGTCCATGAAGATGGAGAGTGGCAGCCCAGCAGCAAAGCAGCAATCTCTTGTAAGATCAGTGTGTGGCTCTGTCTCACAAGATTGTACTGAAAACCGCTTAAGGTAAGACGAATTTGTAGCGAGAAGACACAAAACTATAGGTCCTTGGATTTCTTTCACTCAGCTTGAACTGCAGTCAACACTCACTGACTGTCTACCTTTAAATTACTACGTGCAACTGGAGACAGTACATACCATCATGTATGTTTTTAGCGCCATTAAACATCATCATATAACAATTTCAATCTGTTGAATAGGCCTGGGAAGTGCAAAGATGCTGGCACGTAGGTTGGTGCCCACTTCTGAAAGCGAAATGGTGCTAATGACACCCAAAACAGCAATGGAAAATGTATGCTGTTGTATGACACAGTCACCAACAGACAGGAATGACCTGTAATGCTTGTATATTCCAGTGCCTACATTTCCCCAGATGCTTGCTCCAAATAACAACAGGCATTAAGAGAGAGTCAAAATGGGCTGAATTGCAAAAATACCATATTTAGCATACAGTAGTGTTTGCTGCTGAGTGGGCTCTTATTGCCTCCAAAACGTGGTGCTAATTAACGTGAACCAAGTTACAATATGTGCTAAAGATTCCAGCTTTGTTACTTATTTAATGAGCTTTGTGGGATTTGAACATGAGGCTCAAAGTAGCAGGGGAAACCTCATAATTAGTTTCAATTAGAAGAAGTTCCTATGCATTACAACTATTTGATAAACTGCAGAGGGAAAAAGAACTACTGAACAGATACAAATCACTGGTGTTGTTTCATTTGTTATTATACTTATTTTCTTCTTAATTAGTGCTGATTGGCTTATGATCCTAATTAATGCAAAGGAATTTGGAATGGTATACAATGGTATGGCTTAGAAGATGCCAGAGTGTACAACTGCTAAATTATTGCTAATTGTTATTTACACTAGGACAGGAAGACTAAGCAATGTGCTGCCTAATTAGCATTAAAGATATGGTTTCCATTTCCAAATTAAATGAAGGCAAATGGGATAAAATCATTACAGTTACCAAAAAAATCCTCATCCTTCTCTCTAAAAGTCAATGGTTGCATTGCCAACAATTTTTTTTACTTTTTTTTTTAAAGCAACCTAAATTAGCCAAGAAACAAAAGACCTTCAAGAAAATGTAGACTCTTAATCCAAAGTGGACACTGTTAAAACCTTTTCAGCTGCCACTTCAAAATCTTTTATGCTATATCCATTACAAGGATATATTACGACCAGCAAGCACTTTGCCAATCTTAATTAGAGAAAGCTGCAATGATTTTGGCAGCCAGTACAGGTGTGCCCAGCCTACAGAATTGCTCTGCTTCAGTGGCTACAAAGAGCTGGTGCCTTCAGTTACTCCCTCCAGAGCTACGCGGGAAAACATCCAACCTTGAAACACCAGAAAACTTGGACAAAATTCCTGAATTACAACCTGGTTTGACCACTGACTGACTAGCTGGCCTTTGTACTGACTTCACTTCTGGTTCATCTTCCTCATGGACAATGCAAATCTTTTTGGTCACTCCACTGGCGCGGGTAAAGACCTCATCAATATAGATTTACATCCCCATTGCCCAAGGTCTCCACAAGAACTACTGAATTCTTTGAATACATAAAATGCTGTGTCAGTGTCATGGTATAATTATCTCCCTTTTTTTATTTTTAATCACTCAACACTGGAAACAAGATAAAAAAAGTCTTAACATTACGGTTTATGGAAAACTTGTTATGTGAGAAAGGAAAAGCCCAAGGCATTTTAAAGAAAGCTCCAGTTCTTTTTTCTCTCTGTGTATCAGTTTTGACGGGTCTCAAACAACATAATCTGCAGTGGCTGTCGCAGGACTTCTGTTTGCACTGTGATTTCTGCAAAAATAGACATTTTCTTCCAAACATTTCATAGCTTTAATGCTTTTTTTTGTTTGTTTCTTTTCCTGCTTCCCTGTACCTCAGTCCTGGGGGAATAGCCAGGATGATCTAATAGGTCTTTTTTATCTCTGATTTCCATGATTTGATGAAAAACTATATTCTGCACACTTCTCAGGCCCATTTATAAACATTTTTCTTGGCCACTAGTCTGTGTTTAAGGATGTCATTCACTTCTCAGGGTTTTCAAAGGTTACATTTTTATACATAGGCATGCATATATCTGAACCTCACTACCTCCAACTTTCTATTTTTGAAACGTAATTTGAAATAAAAACAAACAAACAAACACACAAAAAACACCTACCCAAAACACCTTAAAGTCATGGGGAATATAGATGTTGGATGTTTTCTGACCAAATACTTGTATACACATACACATCTATGTTATAAACATACCAGCGTATATAACAGGACACTGCCAGTGCTTGTCTGAGTTGTCTTGTTCCAATTTGCTTCAGGGCTCAGAGAGTTTGTGCTTTGCTGCCAGCAAGGGGCCTTTCATTTACCAGATCAATGCAGATAGCTCAGCACAGGCCTGCAGTGTTGCTGAATGAAGATACAGGCTTGTGCACGAAAAATACACAGTTTTCCTGGAGAAAAACGAGCAGCGGAATCTGAGCAACAGACATTTCTGTGACCAGCCCGCACTGAAGGCTCCAATCCAGCAGCAAAGATCAAGTTCACTTGGACATCGTTCTTACTTACGTGAAGTCCCTTTTTAAATCATAAAAGAGGCATTTTTCCCTATTAGGGTTTTAGACTGGTGCAAACCTATCAAAGCAGGGCTTGCTGGAATGGGAACTGAGCCTGCAGCCTTTACTGATGGCACTCACATGCCTGAAGCTCTGTGCTTAAGTTGCTTGTTGAAGCCTGAAGGCATTTAAAAGGCTTCATTTTTGTCTTGAACGCTGTTCACAGCACCCCATGCTGCCTGCCTACGCAAGGCTCCCTCCCTGTGACCAGCTCCACTCTTCCTCCTGAGACCCCTCAGCCCCCTTTTACACCTGGTACAGCTGCTGGGTGCCACCTCAGACACAGCCACTGTGGTGGTGGGTGACACCAGCATCTCCTGTGTCGTTGAGGACCCATTCAGAAACATGTCAGCCTTATTTCCTGCTGTGCCTTTCCCTGGACCATCACCTCTCATTTCAACAACCTTTTCCCCAGATGAACCATTCTAACATACTGCAGAATTACACCACGTTGGGATGTCCCACTCCTGGCAGCGCTCAAGGCAACAGCTGGACTGGGGCTCTGAGCAACCTGGTCTAGTGGAAGGTGTCCTCTTCTCTCTGATGACCAGTGGCAGGACCTGAGAGAATAGCTGGAGCTGCATCAGGGGAGGTTTAGGTTGGATACTAGGGAAAGATTCTTGCCCCAGAGGGTGGTTGGGCACTGGAACAGGATCTTCGGGGTTGGGGTGGCAGCACCAATCCTGGCAGAGTTCAAAGAGTGTTTAGACAATGCTCTCAGGTACATGGATTCTTGGGGTGTCCTGTGCAGGGCAGCAGTTGGACTTCGATGATCCATGTGGGTCCCTTCCAACTCAGGATATCCTATTCTAGGATCCCGTGCTGAAGACAGACTTGCCAGCTTGTCTCAACTCCAGCCCAACTCAAAAATGAGCTGGGCAATGGGGAACAAGACTGGGGACATGCCAGGTGAAGCAAGATGTCCCCATCAAAGTCCCTTCCAGCACAGGCGCCTGGCACACGGGACCTCGCAATGCCGGCTGTGCCTCCACACGGTCCCGCACTCTGTGTCCTTGAGGAGAACAGGGCAGAGGCACAGCAGAGCACTATCTCCTTGAGGAGAACATGGTAGAGGCACAACAGGAGGCACAGAAGGGCTCCTTGCATCACCAGTGTCACAGGTAAGATCCAAGCACACTTTCAATTCCTATTAAATTGTCATCTTGTCCTGGCTACTGAATGACTGGTTTTTGGTTTTTTTTCCTCAATGGATTGTGCCAGGTTAGAAGCAATTTATTGTCTGGTTTAAAGGACAATCTGGCTGCCAGGGAAATTAATGGCTGTTGCATTATTCATTTCACCTGAATAGCAAGAACAGGTCTATGTATTTACCCAGGACCTGGTACTAGCACCTACTACAGGAGCATCTGAGAGGCACTGGCATCCTATACTCGTTGTCTTTGTTTCAGTCAACTGACTGACATTCAGGAGTAGAACAAAAAACACTCTATATTCTTCATTTATAGGCTTGGGGGAAGAAAAAAAAAACCTTGAGAACAATGTGGATTAAAGGAGACATTCAAATTTGGAGGACATTTCCTGAGCATTATAAGAAATTTATATAAGGTCACATTCAAGAACTCCTTGAATATCTATCTTTCAAATCACTTGTACCTCTCCAATGACAGACTGACAACATTAATAAAAATCAGAGACTGTGAACTAAAATCAGAGTCTGCCTCAAACTTATGAATTTTCTATTCACAGAGCACTGCATGCGGATAGCTCGCTGGACTCGATGCCTTAAGCTAAAAATCAACCTCACATTCCCCCTTCCAGGCTGCTGAAGTTATCATAAAGCTGTTCTCAACCAATGGCTACAAAGCAGCCTCTGTAAAATGAGAATATTGCCATTCCCGTTGCTAGTGGAGATGATCCTGTTACAAGAACAGCACGAAGCAGGCACTAATTCTTTGAACTCTTTTCTCAGACCTTGAAGTAAGGGTTGAGGCAGCCTGGCCGTAGAGCACTGTTGCTCTGTTATGGATTTACTGTCCATGTTGAAGAGAAAAAAAAGTAATTTTTGAGAATATTGCATCCAGTGCTTTTCTTCCCATCATTAAACTCAGCTTAATTTAGTGAAATTACCTTTTCACTAAACACACAGGAGAGCCTTGGAGGGGGCCACTTGAATTTATGCTTAGTAATTTATCTTGGATAGATTTGTAAATAGACTAAAGCACTACTTGTATTTTATCAAACACGGTGATTTTAAAAACAAGCATCATGAAAGTAATCAGTTTCTCCCTGATTTTAATTGGGATTTGTTGACCTTGTGTTTAGCAGGCCTTGAGGACACACTTCACTGCTGTAACCAGGTCACAGTAACACCTTTCCACCTCTCAGGGAACACAGTTAAACCCTGCAAAGGCATAGAGTAAGCATGTCTTGGTCGGAAACTGTCTGATCATAGAACTGTAGAATCATTAAGGTTGGACAGGCCCTGTAAGATCACTGACTCCAATCATTAACCCAGCCCTGCCAGGTCCACCACTAACCCATGCAACCTCTGTGTATCCATTGTCTAGGTGAAATCCCAGTACATCCCCTGGAGGAAATACCTCTGATAAAAGCATCGGCCACCCCATAAGCAAAAGGAATCTGCTGATTTCATCCTAGTATGTGTTTAGAAGCAATAAGTTATCTAGAAAGAAGGCTGCAGCAATGAAATAATATATACAACACACACATACGTGCAGAGGTGATCTATTTAAGAACCACATAAAAAAATAGGTAGAAATATGAAGAATGCATGCTACTCTTGACTCATAATTCACAAAGGCCCTGAAACGTACAGGGGAAAATTTCTACAGCAGAACAAAGTCTCTTTTTATTACCACAATTATTGATCCAATGAGTGCTTTTTTTAGAACAGCACATGGCCATTTTCCTCATCTTTTGCTGGTAACCAAATCTCCCTCCTCCCTCTTACCCTCAGTTTTACTGTTATTGGCTTTAAATTAAGTCAGCAAACGATGGAATTTTTTTTGCAGCCTAACCAGTTAAATGCTGAAGCATAAAATGAGCGGTGTCAAATCATATCCTCAAAGCTGATTAAAAGTAATCCTGCAGATACTAAATATGGATTACCACAGCAATTACTGAAAATTCATAACCTTACTAAAAAGGCATTCTAATGGAGCCCTGCAGCACGCTGTTGTTAGGGGTTGTTTGCTTTTTTTAAAACAATTTGCAGTATAACATGAGGAAGTGTGGTCTTATACAAGCTTCTTCCAGCTATGAACACAAAACTGTTTGTGGCTGTTGAGAGCTCTCCCCTGGTATCTGAAGCCGCCACAAACTGTTTTGGCTCTCTCTGTCTCCTATTGGACCAATTCTGACCTGCACTATGTTCTCATTATATCTCTTTTACAGTTTAAAAATGTTTAAAATCTATTTCACTCCTAATTTAAGGCCACTTCATACTATATATTGCTCTAGGATAAAGACCTTATTGCATTAAGGTTTGTATGTTCACGCCTGTTGATTACACAGACTTTATTTAACACCATTAGACCCTATGACTGGTAATAAACTAATGAATAAGAATCTGGCTGTTTTAACCAACAGACTTTAAATAATATATGTGAACACAGTCATTATGAAAACCTTTCCATATCTACTCTTTAATATAGACTTAGCATTGTTTTCAGTGACAGTCAAATCTGTGCTGAGCTTTGGCAAACTCATATATTGGCAACTCCACTACACTGTCATTGACACCAAATATCAGTGGTAAAACTGTCTTTTACATGACTGAGCTCAGATGGAAAAAGAACATCATCTCCCAGCTTCAGAAATGTAGAAAAAACCAGAAGGGGTATGGATAAGTGCTGCTCTGTATTTTGCTGACCTTTCTGGCAATACAACTCTGTTGACAACAACAGAGAACTATGAATGTAACTACAGTAGACTGTTGCTGTCTTTTTGAAATTCATTTTTTTCTAGACCACAATTTTTTGAGGGCTTTTTCCAGTAAGAAAAAATAGACAAACTTGGACTTCACTGTATTTGTTTAAGTTAATTAATTTCTTATAGAGGTTTGTTGTTGTTTTTTTTTTTTTAATACATGAGGACATGTTACAGCTGTAGGTTTTTTCCTACCATCTCCACTTAAACAGTAAAAATTAATAAGAATAATCTACATATTAAGAAAAAAGTGCTTTCAGTGCACCTTACAGCATTTCTAGATAAATGCATCAGAGAACAGAAGCACAGGGATGAAATAATTTGATCTAAAGTTTGGTTAAGGTTAACACATTCTTCTTCCTAGTGACTTGAAGGCAAATGGGATATATTTGCAAGTTTTGAAATCAGATGCCTCAGTTACTTTTCCCTTCCTTGATAAGGGGAATGTTACTCTACATATGGGGGAATCTGATTACGAAGGTTCAAATACTTTGTCCTTATCTAGGATCAGTCCATGGATGTCATATTGAAACGTGATCCTCTACATAAGTCTGATAAAATCAAAGCAAACAAGAAAGAAATATGTTTCAGGTGATAAAACCACCTTTCCTGTAACAACAAATGAATTTCGTGAATCATATACTTAAGGGAAAAAAACCCAAAAACCAAAAACCAAACAAACAAACAAAAAAAAAAAAAAGGAAAAAAAAAGAGAGAGCTAGTCTTTGCATTCTTGCTGCACTCTCCTAATGCCCACTGGTTACAATTGTGTGTTCCCAAAGGATCAGGTTGGTGGTGGTCCCAGTCCCACCAGCAACCATGATGCTAAATAAGCTTCTTTACTTCCTTCCACCAGCTAAGATTCCCAAGTAGACTGGGCATTAACGAGAACTTGTAGTACAGGCTCTGTGAAGACAAGACCTAAAATTGCCCTCCTTCAACAAGATCTGTGCTTCTCTCTGTACTCTTCCAAAGGCACTAATCAATTTGAGACCTGAGGACTTACTGTCTCATCCTACTCTCTTCAATCTGTGTTCAGTCTCTGCTAAACAGAAGATGCAAAGCTGATGAAGTTAAAAAGTTAACTTAGATTTTTTCCAGATTGATGATGTGTTGCCTCAAAAGAATTATCTTTGGTGTCTGAGCCTGTTGAGGGAAGAGGAAAGGCTTTTAATTATATCTGAAAAGGATTATCCCCATCTCTGCAGAAGGGCTCTTGACATTTTTTGAAGACTAGGAGTCTTCTGTTGCGCTAGCAATGGAATGTGTGTGATAGGAACAGAGCATGTTGCCTTTCCAAGTTGGTAAGATGACCTATGCTGCTAATGGCAAAGCCCTAAAAGCTTTCTGTTTAGCGGGATCCTACACAAATACAGATCAATAACTTCAATTTGATTCTCACCAGTCCATCTGTAAAAACAGTATCATTCATATGTCTGCTGTCAACACAGTCGCTCTCTCTGATCCAAACAATTTGTTGTTTTTATTTGTTTAGAAACAAACCCCTCGAAACATTCGGATTAATTTGAAAAATCTACTCCTTTACAAACTACTCTGTTCTTCATACTACTTTAGCCCTGTCTTCCATGCATTAGAGAACAGTTATCACACAGAAATTATATTATTCTTTCTTCTCTTCAGAAAAAAAATAGAATGGAGTGGCTTTGAATGGTTCTTTCTCTAACAGTGACTTTAAACTAAATAGCAGATAGATTTTAATACAAGATTACAGGTACTTCTGGAGCACTCTTCACCATCCTGGAGATAATGCTGGAATGCTGTATGGTGTTTAAGGAGAAAGTAACACGGGAATAACAATGGAAGTTTGATTTGCAAGGAAACATTACACGAATTACAGAATCAAGGTAGAGATGATAACAACCTGCAGGTGTTTGATGGAGGCAAACTTAGAAGAAGAGGTTTTCTTGGGGTCATCCAAGGGGTAAAAGTAGCAGCAGTGCTAGATGGACAAGCTAAATTAATAGCTTTTCTCCACCTCTAATGACTATGATTCTATTATATTAAATCAGAGGAAAAGCTACAGAGAAATAGTGAAGCCATTTCTAATCCAGACCTTCACTGACAGATTAAATAGTACAGTAGATTGCAATTTCTTCTTCTGTAGTCAAATGTTAATTAGATTCTTTGCAGCTGTCTGTATATCCTTCTGAGCTGGCTGATGAGCACATTAACAATGTGAGCTGATTCAAGAGTAGAACGAAACTTCCTTATGAAGGATAATGACACATTTGAAGCACAGACTGGTCCCACCGAAACACAAAACCCACTAGTATGCAGTGGCTCTGTTGCATATTTTATACCATGTGTAAATAGCTTTGCTGCACTGACAGAGTCCAAATAATCTACAAATCTCAGCTCCTCCACTGATGCAGCTTTGAGCACTTAAAAAACCCTGAGCAGCTGGAAGCTAATAAATAACTTTTTGCATCTTTTCCAAACGGTTATAAAAAACAGTCAAGCCACCTGACACTTCAAAGTGTTCCTCACATATCTATAAAATGAGAAAACATTATTTCTCTTGTTAGTTTAATTTTGGTAAAACCTCATAGTGTCCTTGGCTGAATATTATGACATGAAAACTATCATGCCACTATATCAATGCCAGTACCATTAACTCCCAGGCATTTTGTCATTTTCCTGGATCTTTAGCCAAGTGTTAAACTAGAGATGGAAAACCCTGTCCTGTTACCTAAAATTATCCTCAGAAAGGTTCCTTCATAGTCAGTTTTGTTTCAATTATATTAAAGGTAATAATTAAAGTTGAAATTTGAAACAAAACAATCCATTGAATTCTTCTCAGAGACAAACAAATAGAGTAGTAAGAATGGGTGTCTAGTTCAACTTTGGATTCCTTGTTTTAGACTAAATTATTTGAAATCATTGTTTAAACATGTCATCCGCCCACCTAAATCCTAGGGCCAGGATTTTGACATACACCTTTCTACTAAAATGAATGAAACTGCATAAGTAAGTGCTCTGCTTGGATTTGAAAATTCTACCTTTTATTTTCAAACCTGGCAGAATATTCACGTAACAGACTGAAACAGCTCTAGCTGTAACTGTAAATTTAAAATAAATGATGTATATATAAAAAGAATTTGGGGCATGACTTGTAAAACATCTCCTATGACATCTTCATAAATTAGGGCAGATAGGAGACTGGTATCGCCTCCAACTCAATCAAACAGATATACAGTTGCCATAATTTCCACTTGCAGTTTATTTGACATTAATTTTGTAGCTACTGCCTAAAAATGTCCTTTGAAGGGAAATATTGCAGCAGTTACATTACTTTTCGTAAGTCTAATATTTTGTCCTTTTGAAATAATGAAATTAGACCTCAGGTCTGAAAAACAATCCTGTAATGGAAGGAGAGTGGAATATATGTTCTAATAAGCCCTATGATTCTTATTTACTATATAATTGCCAGTCAAATAGAAATTCTTCTTTAAAATCAAATCTGATCTTCTTTCATTACGTCAAAAAATTGCTTGAAATGTGACTGTACAAGAGGAAAAAAAATTTTACTTTTGCACTTTACCGATGCAGCCTCCACTTCAGCACTGTTCTTGTGATAACCACATAAAACATTTCTGTTCAAAGGTTCTGTTATTGTCAAGGAGATGAATTATAATATAACTTTATATTGTGCAGTCTGCAGGTTTTATTGACAAAGGTGTCAGGAGCAGAAGAACTGGGAGTGTCTCTGCTTGTCATGGGATAAATAAGAGGATCTACAGAGCTCTTAGCTTTATTCAATTTGTTTAGATACAAGTTGACTGTGAGCATTGATTCGATGCGAGACCGGTTATGGATTTTTAGGCAGGTACGTACACAGTGGGGAGTAATAGATGGCTCTAAAGTGAGTACACGGCTGCAATTCACTTGGGAAGCTGCAGAAATCATGCAAGTCTGGCTGTATAAGCATTTTGGATCAAGGGCAGAAGTGTCTGATCCTCCAACAGAACTTTTTACTTGTCCGCTCCAGCAACAAAATATTGCTTGGCCTCTTCTCCCATGTGGGAATGTGATGGTTATAACTCTGTATGTATATGTACTTTCATATACAGTATATGAACTTTCATATATGCATGATATGTATAATACATGTACTTTCATGTAAAGTACATATATAACTATGTACTAAATATGTATCGTGTAACTATGATGGGTTACATTTGTGTGCTAGAGGATCTCAATTAATAGCCCCTCATTATTTAAAGCTTAGTTCCCCACCCATATTGCCACAGAGAAAGTCTAAGGTGATGAGCAATGGAATCACCAAATTCCAGCTAATTTGCTAGCTAAGACAAGTCAGAGCATGAGACTAACACAATACTTGGCTCTTTAACTGTCTGGTTTCTGCAACAACAAGATGCTTTTCCTCATTCATATGCCACCTAGCCAGTCTGACATTTCCCTGGGGACATGGTCTTTGTCTTCCTGTCTAAAAAGTACCTACTTGATGAAGGCATGCCACAAAGCCAGTACAGCTAATGTGGATGTCCAAGTAAAGCCCACGATCCCATGCTCTTCTCCCACATCATCATGATTAAACCCAGTCCTGAAAACTCTTCTTTCCTTCAGGTAGAAATACCTTGAGGAGTCAACTCACTGGAAGCCCAAAACTAGTGTGGGTTTCCCTAGACAACTGAAAGGCAAAGTGAAAATCAGTGGGAATAAATGGCTAGGTTGGTGGCTGAAGGAGAAGAAGATCAGACTCTAACAGAACATTCAACATCAGCTAATGTTTTACTAACAGTGGAAGTTCCCCTGCTCTTCTCTGCTGACTGAGCTTATAAAGTATTTCTGCTCGGTACCTCTGATGGTGCTGTTGTAAAGATGGATGGTGTTCAGTGCAGAAGATGAAGAAAGAGGCAAGGGAAGGTGGGATTTATCTCATATCCCAGCCACCTAAAAGTTATATATCTAATCTTAAGCAGTCATCTAGTCTGCCTCCATAAGGACAGGCAACTGTCATGTTGATTCAAATCTTTGGTCGTATCTCCAAGAGGATCTTAACTGCAAACCAACTCATTTCAGGCTGAAAATCCATTACATTGCAATTTTCACCGAGTTTCAAGCTGTATGGGATTTAATCTGAAATCTCTGGAATAAAAGATTGCTTCCTTAGCCTTTTCAGCCATAGAGGCACCATCTATTATATCAGTTATCAGGTTTTGACATTTCATAACCCATGCAAGGTAGCTCAAAATTATCCTTTGTTACTCTGCTTGCTGTTGAAGTAATTAAAAATGGAAAATGCTCTGAAGCCTTTTGCTGGTGATGGTACTTTAAACATAAAAGCTCTTTTTCATCTTTGTTGAAACTCTTTGGATTTGCATTGGTAGAAATTACTTGTTCAGGACCGGTGTAATTTTTGGTTTAGTAGAACACTAGAGAGAGAACAATGTATTTATGAGGATTTTTTTTTTCTTGGAATTTGTTTTCTTTTAGCCAGATTTCTAGCTAATTCTCAATTCCCAGCATTGGTGAGAAACCTGTAATGTTTTCATCTTTCAAATATTCCTCACAAAATGCTCCAAGGTCTTTATCTGACAGTTGTCTATTCTTTTGTTTTATTATTTGCTCAGGCATAGTAATTCCAAACTCAGAATTTAAACACTGTGTTTCTCAAGACAAATTTAAGCTGAAAGGGGAAGGCAAAATGCTCTTTTTTCCTTATTGGGGTCAACTGTCTCAATAAAAATCAAAATAGAAAATGAATTAAAATTATATGATCCATTAATGTAACTTCACTAGCTGTTTTCAAGGATTCTGACAATTTTCCAACATCATTCAGTTTGAAATTACAGATCATTAAAACAAAGCCATAAGAATGTTATCAGCTGATTTCTAAAGAACAGCGAATTAGGAAATCTGGCTCCTATTTCTAGATATAATCCAAGTTTGGGAAAGACACTTAGCATCTCTGAATCTTGCCAGAGTTTCATAGAAAGATGTTGAAGAACTCCAGGCTGGACCAGTGCCTGCTTCCCAGCATCAGCAGCACTCAGTCACTGACATTGGAAATGCTCATGCACAACCCATGACAGATGGAAATACAGAACACCAATAAATCATTATACAGGGATGCTCGAATTTTAAGGATAGGGGATCACATTTCACTGAATAACTTTCTTATCAAACCAAGAGATCTGTGTGTGAATATACACTAGCAGCCACACAGTCTTGAACAATCTTTCAGAAGTGAAGCTTCTGCACTGTGTTAACCACAATCACAACCTTTATTATTACCTTGGCTTTCCTTTGTGTTCCTCCCAAATGGCCCATATTCAGATGTCTGACTCTGGACCCGAATCCCAGTCCTTCTCTTCACATTGGAGACCCTTCTGCATCCCATCACAGAATCACAGAATGGCCTAGGTTGGAAGGGACCTTGAAGATCATCTCGTCCCACCCCCCTGCCATGGACATGGACACTTTCCACACTTGGTTGCTCCAAGCCCCATCCAACCTGGCCTTGGACACTTCCAGGGATGGGGCAGCCACAGCTTCTCCAGGCAACCTTCCAGTGTCTCACCACCCTCACAGGGAAAAATTTCTTTCCGATATGCAATGTAAACCTTCCCTCTGTCAGTTCAAAACCATTCCCCTTGTCCTGGCACTCCAGGACATTGTAAATACTCTCCCCTTAGCTTTCTTGTGGGCTCCCTTCAGGTACTGGAAGGCTGCAATTACGTCACTCCAAGGTCTTCTCTTTTCCAGGCTGAACAAACCCAATTCTCTCAGCCTTCAGCAGGATAATATTCTCATTCTCTACACAAATTATGGCTGCTGTCTGTGATTAATCTGTCACACTGTTTTCCATCAGCCTTCCATATAATTCTCAAATTAAACACTTCTGCACTATCTCCTATGGCATTTTTTACACTCCAATGCATTTTCCTCTGATCACCCACAGAGTTATCTCACTGTTTTCCTTCCAGCTTTCCATTTCTGTAGTAGTAGTTACAAACTCTTTCAATCACACCAGTGTCCTTCCTGTCAAACTGACCAATGCAGTCTCACTGTTCCTGCATCCACCTTTACCCTCTATCTTTTGTTTTGTAATTGGATTACAGAGAGGTTTGATCCCTGATCAGCCCTTCTTACTGAGGGCTAATGATGATAATACAAACCACGGTGTATATGTGTGTTTATGCTCAAAAGTCTTCCCTGCTTGCCAGAGGCCAGGTCAGCCCAGACTTTCCATCACAGGCACTGTTGGATTGGAATGCCAAGGGCCTGGGACATCCAGAGAACTGAATTTGCAAGATGTGCCCAGTGCTTAATCAAAAATGCAGAGCAAGTGTTCAGGGTTGTAGTCCAGCCACTACTACAGAATCATAGAATCAACTGGGTTGGGAAAGGCCTTTGAGATCATCACGTCCAACCCTTGACCCAACACCGCTGTGGCTCCCAGACCGTGGCACTGATGCCACATCCATTCTCACCTTAAAAACCTCCATGGAGATTGAATTCACCACCTCCCTGGGCAGCCCATTACAACGTCTGATTACCCTATGTAAAAAGTTTTTCCCTAATATCCACCCTGAACCTCCCCTGGCAGAGCTTAAGATCGTGCCCTCTTGTCCTAAGAAGCTCCAAGAACAACATTCTGAGGTTTCCATTGCAAAAATCCACAGTGCCTTTGCACTGCAGTGTTGTCAGTGGTAGAGCTCTTGCAAGGTACAGCACATAAGCAGAGTTTGAATCTCCCTTCCTCTCCCATCTTCCTTTTGCAATAAGGAACTAACAATGTATTTGCAGGAGGAAAGGACTAATTTGGTTATGGGCAGAAGATTAATAAACTCTTCCCCTTATGAAAATATCCTGTGATTTTTAATAGCCATTAAAACCCCAAAGGATCTAATTTCTTAGGATTTAACTCAAAGGACTTGTTCTGACTGTAGTAAATGGCCAAGCACTCAATAGATCTGCATTAACTTGGTAATGATCCTGCTGGAATTTGAAATTATGGCTAGACTGATCTGAGGCATATGGCTTAAGCTGCTAAGCCATTGCCTGTTGTCTCTGTTTTTCATTTGACTTGGTAGCTTCCTGAGGTCCTGAATTCATCCTCGAGGATAATGCAAGCTTTTCCTGGCAGTGGGTGAGCTGTCATGACTTACCTACGTGACATTTAAGTGGGGTAAAGAAGGATTACTGTAAATGCCTGACTTAACCCAACTAGACTTTGACCCTTCACATTATATTTCAGCGTCATTTTCGTGTGTGCGGTTTAGTTATTTACGCATTGCCTACTGTTTTCTTTGGAAAGTTTTGGATAATGAACAAGAGCCAGTCTTCAGCCCAAGGTTAACATAAACAGCAAACAAGGACGTTCCAAGTACCTGTCTAGAAGTAGTTTACTGACATGTCCTGGTTTTGATAATAATTATTTACATATAAAATAATAATAATTTTATATGCATTTGAAAAAATGAACTTAAGAAAATTTTGTCATGATAAATGCAAAACCTCATTCTTTTTACAAAAATGAACTGTTGTGTGCTGCTTTAAAATAATAATTTTAAATCAACTGCACGAAACTGGGGTGAAGGACAGGAAAAATGGGTCCAGCCTCTGCTAAAAAGGTTGACAGCATACACTTGTCCTGAGAGGGAAGGAAGTAAAATGTAATTCTCTTTACAGCTCTAATATTCAAGTCTTTCCTCCTAGGCAGTGACATGATGTTCCAGAGAACTAATGGCACTTGAGTCACAGGGCTCCAGCCTGCTGCCTGCACTGCCTTCCTGTAGAGCATCAAGTTTCATGGGCTGGAGGAGAAGCACCTTGGACTTTTCTTTCATTGGCAGAGATGTTCTTGAACTTGTCAGAACTGTCCAGATCAGCAGTAAGGTGTGCTGTCAGCCAGGAACTGGGGTTTCATATGCATCCTCTAAAATACCCCATCTCCATCACATTGTCCCTCTCCAGGTCAGCCTCCAAGGCAGCTACTGGGGCGGGTCAGTGCTTCCAAATCACTCTTTTTCTGCTCATCACAGCAGTGATCATTTCAGCAGAGATGCATCACTAATCACATCTGTGACCAAAGAAATCCAGAGGGTGGGGGAGGATGAAAGAGAAACCTTCCTAGAGTTATTCCGGTAAATTATGTAGTCCTGTCTCCGGCACCTCTTTCCTTTCCCGGGAAAGGCACGGCATCGCTGTGTATCCCACATGCTGCAAAGCCTCCCTCTGGCAGCACAGCTCTAATCAGCACTGCTCAGCAGAGCAAGGCAGTCACTTACGTTAACTTTACGAGTTACACAACCGGCACGCTCATGCAGATGTTGTTTGCAGAATACTGGAGACGATGCCAGCCAGACACTTGGCACCAAGACCCAATCTGGGAGATGAGGAGCTTTCTAGGCTCATTCCTAACATTCATTATTTTCATATTTAATAAGAAAATTGATGCGACACATCAGGGAGATTGGTCAGTCAGCTAGCATGGAAACTATTAGCACAGAAAAATGAATAGCCTGGCAGTTAAATGGCTGCAACACCCACACACTCCCTGGAAGCAACTTAGAAATGGGGTTATTCATCTGAATTTATCTCATGGTCCCTGGATCTCACAGCAGAGGTTGGAAGGGCTGAAACATTCTGCACTCTTTGTTGTTGGATCTGGGTTCTCTGTGGTGAATGGTGAGTGTTTTTAAGACAGAGTTCTCCCAGGTCTTAAAATCCATCAGGCAGAAGCTCAGAAGACTTTCAGAAACATTTGTGTGACACAGGGTGCAAACCCTGTGGGCATCAGTTTCCAAATGATGGCTTCAAGAGGTGAGGTGACTGGTTTTAGAAAGTCATTTAAGTATAGTGGGTGCTGAAAATCTTTCCTTACACATACTGTTTTCCCTAATCACTGTCACTCACTTTCTAGCGCCAACACAGGGAAGAAATGTCTTTGAAATTTTAAAATGAGGAGGGTCTCGCTAACAGTGGCTCTTGTTTATTGGATTGCTACTTGCACACAAGACCCAGTTTCAGACAACGCGAAAGAAAATCCCTCAAGTTCATCTTTCATTTTCCTATATGTGTTTTTTTTTACTGCCTACACTTCTTTGGCTATATCTACATCACTAAGTAAAATGGGCCAGCACACGCTGACCCTTAGTGCAAGCAGATGGCGTGGCTTATCTTACTAGGACAAAAGTTCCTACTTGAAAACAGGGTCACCTCATCTGTGTCTTGCTGACTGAAAACCATCCCTGGCTCACGATGGCCACTGAGTCATGCTCAGGTGTTATTTGAGAGAGCTACCAACCACAAGCCCAAACACACCCGAGAGCAGGCTAACAGCAGCTCAGGAAAATCATCTCCTGTCCCAGTTCCAACCACCAGCACAGATGGGCAGATGCCTTTGGTCCTGCAGCTCCGTTCATCGGTTCAACACCATTAAGAGCAGCTGATATTGAAGAAATTTGCACTCATGTTCATGACAATAAAATTTTCCCCCAACTCTTAGGATGTGATGAAGCCCCCTCTCAAAGTTGCTTCCTTCCTCCAGTGACTCAAGGAGGAGCTCAGAAGACTAGTTTCTACTGGTTGCCTAGCTTTTGGGTGGCTAAAGTTAGGTGAAAATCCCAGGCTAAAGGATAAAGGACTTCCTCCACTTTTTAATCTGAATGGTATTAAAACCAACCTCGATTTTGCAGGGAATGAAGAAGTTCTACTTAGAACATATGCGGTTCAGTTCTTTCCTGTGAAGTTGCCATATGGCAGGGGAGTGATGGGAAGAAGAAAAATATTGACAGTGATGATATATCTTATTACAGAGCATACGGACCAAATTTTCCTCTCAGTTACACTAGTGAAAATCTGGAGTGAACAGCCTTGTCTTGATAGGAAAATCAGATCAGTCAGTGGATATACAAAGCCAATTATGAGAATGAAACAAAAGCAAACTTGGGAAACATTATGGTATAGTAAAGAAGACATGTGGTAGGATGCCAGAAGACAGGAAGTCATTGAGCCCAGCACGCTTACTCTTCCTTTGAAAAAATCATCCCATCTACAGCAACCACAAGCGGTCAGGATCTTGTTTTATGCCTGAACTTGGCAAATCGAATGAAAGCTGCCCAAAAACATCTGTTCTGGGTTCCAAACATTTATATAGCCCTTTGTTAGAGTACCAAAGATGGCATCACATCAATAGAAAGGAAGCACTGCAGAAAAAAGCAGTTCAAGGGCGCTGGAGGGGAAAGTCCAAGATTAACACAAGACCTGCAATGTTTTACACACCAATAACTGTCATTTATTCCTTGCTGAACATCCAGCTGATCAAAATTTTAAGCTGTATTTGACAGACAAAACCAGAAACTGTTTCAAGGAGAGAGACCACGTTGCATTCCTATTCCATACTATTTAGAATTTAGTATTCCCTTCCATACTGTTTAGAAATCCATTGTGGACAGCTAAGTAGCAAAAGCTGCAGGAATAGTGCCTTTTCTCTACTACATTACAAAGACACAAAGGCAAATATGTAGCTGAGAAGACTTCTGGAAATATAATGGGAAGTATATTTAGTAAATGACAGTAATTTGAAACTTAGTCTTGCAACCAACAAGCAAAAGAACTAATTTGCTTCCAGGCTATGTAAGGTAATCAGAAATGCATATGATTTTTGCACCTATATGGCAGGATGATGGCATTCATGTAAACTAGAAGAGGTAAACAGTGCCTGAAAGTCAGATAGAAAAAAAATGAAAACAAAAGCCAAAATGGAATTACTACCTGCAATTTAGCACACAAAAGAGTTAAACCGCAACTTAATAAATAAACTATGTATATTTTTTTCTTGGAGGCCTATGAAGACTGAGTTCTTGCAAACGGGTTCAATGACAAACTATAGCCAACTCAGTGTCCACAGTTTCTTTGGAACAGCACGGAACATTTGGCCAGAAAAAAACAGTGCCAACTATCCAGCGCAAAGCCTATACTTCAGTTTGCAAAAGCAAAAAAGCTGTGATTTATAACTCTGAAAGGAAGAAGTTTAAAAAAAAAAAAAAAAAGGCATCTAACAGTACGTTCTGTGTAGGTTTATTATTCTGCCAGCAGTTTGTGGGTTGGATGATGAGGTACGTTCCTGAAGATTAGACATCACCATTTTTTTAAAACAAACAAAACAGCAGGAAAAATCAAAATTCCCCTAAAGCAGAGGCAGTCCTTGCGAAAGTTCAGGGCTGTTGTGGCTCTCTCTTGGCTCCTTTTTAAAAAAAGGAAAATTCATCAACGAATAGCATTAATCAGCTTTGGCTCACAGGCAGCATTTTTGCTTCCAGTTGGGGACAATTAGAGGCACAGTGTCAACTGGTCATTAATTAGGTTGTGTAAAGCTCCGTGGATACACATTGTTTTTTGTGACATCAAAAAATTCTCATGAAAAATGGAAGTGTAACATGTAGACATCTTCTGGTTTCTTCTCCTTTTAAACCCAACAATCTCCTATTTCAGAGGAAACAAGGTAGAATAAATGGAAGTGAGCAGTGTAGTTCCACTGACAAAATCTACAGACAAGTGAAAATCCAGTGGAGTAGATGGTGAGCTATTAATCCATTTGTTCAAACCTGGTAGCATCATTTATAGTATGGCTAAGGGAATGAGATCTTGACCTACATAACTATTAAGTGATGAAATTTAAGATGAAGATTGGTGACAATATTGCCTTCAAGATGTTTGGCCAATATGATTTCTTCAAGACCTCTAAAATATCAAACCCACCTTAACAGCTGTCTTTACTAGGTGATCCACAAATATCTTCATGACAGAGTCTCAAGATATCATTCAAAATTTGGCCAGACATTAAGGTTAAAAATGGAATATTGTTTTTCAGAGAGGAATCTTTTTCACTGTCATGACTTCCCCTAGACACCAAAGGCCTATTCTAAGACTTAAATTAAAAGTCCAAATAAATACATTGTCCTTGTGCAATATAATAGCCCTGCCAAAAAGAAAAAAAAAAAATCCCAAGGGATGCAACATTGTCGTTCTGCAGCCTGAAAAATATCATTTATTGCTGAAAAAAGGCACTCATAAGTTGCACATTGTTAGATGGTTCTTATGGGTTTCTTGGCAGTCAGTCTGGAAAATCTATTTTTTAATATAAATATATATATTATATATACAGATATATAGGTGTATATATATTATTTATATATATATATAATTCTAGTTAGAAAAACCTAAATTTGGAAGGCAGAAAATGGCATTTAGAGCAATTCCCAATTATATAATTGTTATAATTGTTATAATGCTAGCCACAGTCTTACAATCCCTAAAATGTGTGTGGGATTTAAGAACACTACTACACAATTGTCACTCTTCCTCAGAGGTAGCTGAGCATTAACAAATAAATTAATTTTGTTTGTAAATTTCATCTCCTTTGGTAATACCCAGAGCTGAAGGCATTCAGGCAATATAAAGGTTCTTTCTCTAGGTTTAGCTTAATATAAATCAGGATGCATTCTTATTGAAATTTTAGCCCTGCCCATGGTTTTTTCTCTGCTGAGCCTCATATTTTATGAATCATTGCTATTACTCTGGAGTTGGTTTCCATGAGGGCTCTCATCCTTCGTGTTTTTTGCTCCTAATAGAATGGTCACATTTCAATTTTCGCTTCTGGTGGAAGGATTCATCAAAAGCACTATGAAGACAAAAAATACCCCATGATTTTCCAAAGTGTAGATGGTAAGAGTATTCACCATTATGCTGGGAGAGAAGCAGAAGGGATATAAAAAGTGATTCACAAGGACAATACCCAACCTCTTAATCAGGGGAAGGAGGGAAAGATGTCTTCCACAGACACATTTCCCTTTTTATTCCTTCTACATGCCTTCTCTTCCACATTCTTTGGATGGGATACCCAATGAGGTAGATGCAGTAAAGCAATTATTGGGTTCTTCTGGAAGATGGTAATTAAATAAAACAGAGAAGTGTAGTACATCAAGTTGACATATGCTTGCAGAAATACATGTGGCTGATCAGTCTTCATGGCAACTGGATTTTTCTTATTTGTGTGAATTTAACAAACTGCATCTTCTGCTTCCATTTATTTTTTTCTTCTTTTTTTTCTCCCTATTCAATCTCGTATTGTTTTCTAGGACCTTTTAAAGCAATATTATGCCCCAATGACAAATTTTCCTATAGGAGTGTGATCGTCATCGAGAGAACAATGTCATTTGGATGAAATAAGATTCCCAAAGGAACACCTTAAGAGCTGGAAAATCTATGATATTCCCAATGAAAGGTAACCCACCTTGTGATTTTTTCTTTTGAAGTAAAATGTTAGGGATGCTTTATATATTTGAAGTATATCTCTTTATGGGAAAGAGAAGATCACTGCTTTCTTAGGCTATCAGTATACACTTGTGAGGCAGCAATAATTCTTCCAGTGAATTTCATCTTCCCATTGAAATGTCTTCACTTTTTTTGAACAAAGCAAGAATTACAGAATGATACTACGCTGACAAGATCTAAAAATAAAGTCTCTTGGCAATTGTGTTAAAATAAGTACTGCTACTAGCTTGATGTAAATAGGAGGGAAATCATATCCTAAAAATTACTTCTATTGCATAGTCACTCAGGTGGAGAAATGGCACCTGCTCTTCTTTAAGTCATTTATCATTTCTTGGGGGGAGAAAGCCTCTGAAGAACACATCCCCATCTGTAGAGAAGAAGTCAGTACTGGTCTATTTCTGTCTTTGGTATCCCTGCATAACTTTGTGGTTGATGGCGCAATAATAATTATTATGAATAACAATTATGACACTCACGCACAATGATGCATTTAAGTCTGTTGCAATTAGCTGTTTCTCGCTCTGATACTGACCTTCTGGCATTAGATCTCCCTGTACCTCAGTTTATCCATCCGTGAAATGAGGGTAAAGATATTGACCTCTCTTGTAAAACTAGTCTGATATTTACTGCTGAAAAGCACCAGGTACAAATTAGGCAAAATATTTAACACTTAATAGCATATGTAAGAAGGGCACAAACTCCACTCTCATCACTGAGAGACACTCTTGTGACATCCACTCCTGTCTGAATTGACCCAAAGTGGCCAGTTTACCTGAGATTCCATTGGCTGCCAGGGAATTTTAAAATTTTGCTTGGTGTTCAAGGCATCTCTTTTCCTCTGAACTAGAAATTGCCCCTGGGGACAAATGTAAATTCTACTTTGATAAGGGCATAAGACAGAAGGATAATAATCATAGAATCATAGAATGGCTTTGGTAGGATGGCACCTTAAAGCTCATCTTGTTCCAACACCCTGCCATTAGCAGGGATACCTTCCACTATCCCAGGTTGCTCCAAGCCCCATCCAACCTGTCCTTGAACACTTCCAATGATGGGGCATCCACAGGTTCTTTGGGATAATAACAGAAAGAATTATGCTTTTCCAACAAAGGTTTAGAAAAATGAGTATCCTTCTATGGGAATGGTCAATACAAAAGGGTCATTTATTGGGTCTGATTTAGTGGATGGACCACTACCAGGACCAGTGCATGAGGGCCAGGTGGCAATGCCAGGATTCTTCATGCACATTGTCAGAAACAACAAAATCTGCTAGTTCCATGTCATGCAAATGCAAAGAGGTGTCCTTGGTGCAGGAGACTGGCTGATAGGATCACTCCAGCTGTCTGGATGGCCATCCATCCACCTCCTCCTGAGGCCATCTCTTCCTGATAACCAGCAGAACGGCAGCATCCCTTGGGTGTTTGGTGACATCAACTGGAGTTACACAGCCTAGTAGCAGATGCTACCCTTCCTGCCTCTACCCTGTAGCCTTTACCTGTGTTTCACACTGCAGTGGAGGCAAAGTGCTTAGTGAGTAAGTTTATACTCTTTTTTCATTAAGAATTTACATATAGAAGAAATTAAACCTGACTAGGAACCTAATGAGGTATTCTGTAATTTGGTGAAATGGCACGACCTACCAGGGAACTTAGTCCAAGGAATTTTGTGTGCCAGTCTGATTCTAGGCACAAGGAGGACTTCAGGGATACCAACTTCTCCTGGGTGTCCTGCCACCAGTGAAACTGCAGGGCTATAATTAACATCCAGCATACTGGAGAAATGGAAGAACAAAAGCTACATGGGATTCTACAATGCTGAAGATGAGAACCCGTGCTAGCCAACACTGTCACTGGGAAGTAATTGCAAATCCTAGTAGGACTCTCACATCTCCATCTACCTTCTGGCACATCTTGCTTAGACACCGAGTGCAAGTTGACTGAGGACTCCAGCATTGATGGTTTAATACTGAGACTTAAAAAAAGTGGAGAGGTGCCAGCACTTTGGCCCAATACTCTTGGAGTGAGAAGTAGTGCCTCTTCCCTGTAACATTTTAACTAGTGTTAAACATATCAAAATATCAAAAATAATCAATACCATCCACATTTTAAGTAAGCTTTTTCATGATTCACTATGAATCAGAGGATGCAGCTGCCCTGTGCTCTGCTCAGGTATGGTGTGAAAGTGAGGTAGAAAAGCGCCATCAATTCATAATAACACACCTAGTTTATAGATCTCATTTCATTCCCTCCATTTCAAAGCCTTACCAGTACTAATTAATTAAAGTCTTGCAACAGCTCTATGAGTTGGGCAAGGTCTATTATATCATTGTTAGCCGCTGAACGCGGAGACCCTAAAGGCCAGATTGAGACTGTCTGCTTTAGGCACTCAATTTATTTATTGCAACATCTGAAATAAAATAGGTGCTTGGCTCCAGTAGAATGATTCAAATCACTTAGGGCAGGTGCCTACGCAAACCATCCAGGCAATGCAGGGACGGATGCCTCTGAAGTAGCACCCAAGTGATGTTCACACGTTTCTCCACCAGCTGAATAGTGGGCTGCAGGTCCTTCATGGAATGATTTAGTGTGGTTACATGCAGCCACTCAGGCATAAGCACTGGGAAATATTATTCTCACAAGTGTGCCTGGGTAATTGCTTAATTCAAGGCTCAACAGTGCACAAACCTGCTTACGTTGGAATCAAAATATAAATTCCCCTCTGAAGGGCAAGCACCTGGGTTGTGGGATAAGTGGGAGGAGGAAGCACAAGGTGTTAATGGTTTGAGCACTTATCCTGAAAATAGAAAAGTAAAGATCTAGGCTGTCTAGCCCAAGGAGGTCTGGCCCCAGCACTTCCCATTGCCTGGACTATTCCAGGTGGCAGGTAAGGCTGGATTGGAGGCACTGAGGTCAACTACTCAATAATCGGCAGTGCAAGATGCAGAAGCTAGAGATATTAGCCCAGTAGATGGGGAGGTCTTTTGTTTGTAAGGTGCTATTTTAGAGCTCTGTCAGATATATGGCATGAATCAAGTTAGGCCAGGGAACAGGCGTTCCCTTGTGCCCCAGGCTTAGCTGCCACTTAGGAATGCCTAGGTGTTTCCACACTGCCAAACTGACCTGTCCCTCTCCTGTATCCTGGTATCCAGGTCTTCCACACTCTCCAGTCATTAACTGGCCATCAGGAAGCCATTTGTTCCATCTGAGAGGAAAGCTGGGCATGGCTAAGATGACCTGTGTGCTCCAGGCTGTGCTCCAGGCACAACATGGACATGCACAACTTTGGCTCTTTACCTGGTGCAATGTTGCAATGTTAGCCTGAAGTCCCAAACCCCAATATCCCTCCTGTCGCTCCCCAGAGCAACAGATGGCTGCAGAAAAGCCCCTATTTTGGCATCTGTATTAGTTAAAAAAAAAAAAAAACAAACAAACTCAGAATTAGGATTTTACACCGGGTCTACAGGGAGATGTTGGCCAGTGGAGATCAGGATCAAGTGCTGTGCAGTGTGGATTGCTCTGCCCACTCCATATGCTCTCAGCTTTTGGTTGTGTGAACACAAACCAGTCTGCAGCAAGCAGTTCAGAGGCACAGGCTCTCCTTCTGCTTTGGCCCACAAAAAGAGCATGAACATGCCCCAGATTTCTCCTGCTGAGGTGTTCTGTGCTAGCTTACCGTCACCTGAAACTGGTGGGTTTGGTCAAACTGTGACTTAATGAAGCTCTTTTCAACACCTTGGGAGATATTAGCAGCTTCTCACCTACTTGTGAGTCATGATGGACTGCCACAGGCTGTCAATCACTGCACACAAATGAAACCATATGCTTATGTGTTTAAGTTACTCTTAGGTCTAAGGCACACTGTCCAGATTTATATATAATACTCAGTTTCTCCTGGATGTAGGTTCCGCTTCAGTTGAAACAGGCTGAGACATTCCCTGGGACTTAGACACATCCCATTCATTCTCACAGGGACTTAAGTTGACCTGTGGATGGTCTAAATCACATCCACTGACTTCTTCAAGCTATGCAGCATCTCAGAAACAGAGCTGAGAAAAAGACTCAGGAGTTCTGAACTTGGGCTTGAGCCTGATTTATTACCATTTTTACCTGCTAGGGGTTCCTTTGATCTCAGCAAGACTCTCTCTCGACTAGCAGAAGAGGAGAATTTGAGTTAATGCATGCTGTACCCACTCTTTAACATAAGAGTGGCTCCTATTAGTGCTTTGGCAGTTTGTCTTTTTGTGCAAGAACTTGCACAGCTGACTTGGCTAAACTTTTAATGGGTACGCTTCTCATGTGGGAGGAAATGTTAAGCACTGCTTATTGTTACTTAGAATTACACACCCAAATGCCATAACTCCATCCAGAGTTCCCAGGCATCTAGCTACATTACTATATCACAAATAACATCTTCCTCACCGCCTAAAGTAATGTCATGATGCAGTGTAGGAGCCAAGGAATGCTGGGTTTGCAAAATGCAGGCATTGCTTCAGATTGCAGCGAATTCATTTAAGAGGAGATCAGGCAACAACCATTAATTTCAGTGCAATATATTTCACTGCTCTTCTTATTTACTGAGATGTTGTCTCACTAGATCAAATCAATGAAATTACAACAGTGTACTGACAACAGCCGATATCTGCCCAGCATCTCGGAGAGGCAGCCCTTCATCAACTGCCTCCAGCTTTTGCCTGACACATCCCTGCTGTTCAGCATGCTCTGCTGGAAATAGGAAAGTTAAGGTTTTTCCAGTGTGCTTGGCTGAGTCAGAAGCTCCTCTGGGCAGCCATGCACAGGCACACATATTGACAGTAAACTCGGCCCCACCGTGCCACAGGAGGTGTGCTATTTGCCTTGGGTGCACTTCTGGAGGCCACGTGTGGGGCGTGCACAGCACCACCCTCAGCTGAGGTGGGAAACTTGTTCAAAGTGGTTTTGAGGTTTTGTTCAGAAGCAAAACAGGAAATCTTCATGAATCTGGAGTTTAACTATTTTTTAACTTGTTGGTCTTCCAGACTTTTTTTTTTTTTTTAATAAAATTAAATAAATATCTGAATGATAAACTTTCTGCAACTAACCTCATCCCAGTTCTGGGATAAGCCCAAGTTTCTACTGGTGCAGAATAAACTTCAGGCAGCAAAGAGACCCTGGAGGAATCCAGGGATTTTTTGGTTTCCTTTTCCAAGCAAACCAAGCAACTCAAAAGGCTGTGTAAACTTACTTAAGTGCTTTTTATGCCAACTAATCATAGCTGGCACAAAAAACAATACTGACTATTGCTCCCTTCCCTGCCTACACTGGAGGCAGGGAAGGCCAAAGACAGAGCTGAAATGGCAACTCTGTGCTGTTCTGTTGCCTCAGGAGCCTGGGAATGGGACAGTTATCACTACTGGCCTCAATGAGGGACCTAATGACAAAAAAAACCCCTCCATCAGCAGAACCACAAGCTACTGAGCTTTGTGGTACGTTGCTGATTCACATTCCGTGACACTGCTGAGCAAACTCTACCTAGATATCTGCACAACTCTGTTTTCAGTTCTATATAAGGCTCTGCTTGGGTCAGATTCTCTGAGGAGATATGCTGTTGTCATTCACAAGCAACTGTGCTAAGATAAGTGAGTTACTGATAGGCGTAACACAAATTGGCTGAGCTGTATTTTGCAACCCGGATCAACCAGACAAGCTCCTCACAGTTTGCTCCCAGTTTGTTTAAGCTGCCTGTGTGTGCTGCATAAGGCACCAGCAACGCTTTTGCTGCTGCTCCAGCATCACTCTGACGTCAGCACTTTGATTTGATTTTCTGTCACTGTTCTTGCAGATTAAATTTCAACTAGTGACCCACAGCTTGATAGCTCATTAGCAAATCCCTTTGAGCCATCTAGTCTTGCCCTTGCTTGACAGTTAACTCTGCATTGCACATACACTCGAAGCCTCCTGAAACCAGCTCTGTGCCATGTGAAAGCTTGATCAGGCTCAGTGCAGCTGCAAAAGCCTAGGGGAACCATGCCCAGGTGCATGTTTTCAAGGACAAATCACTAACGATTCCTATTATGAGTCCTAGGGTCTTTTCAAGTCATTGAGATTGTGTAAAAACTCTTCCATGGACAGTCAAAGCTTTCCTTTCCCACTCCTCCCCTCAGCCCTTGTTCTATAGGGGAATTATTCAGACTTCCTTCTTGGTAAGACCTTAAAACAGGACGTTCTTACTCCTTTTGTTGTTCAACATCATTATTGCAATCATTCAGACTGAGCTCTTTAAGTTTTCTCTTGCTGTGACACATGAATATAAAAGTCCTGGAAGGCTGTGGAAACAGAGGAGCAGCCTCAGATCATGCTCTGGAGGTCACAGACCCCATCTCCCACTTTTACAGTTGAGTAGGACAGGACACAGGTTGCTCGGAGTGCATTATGGTCCCTCTCACTGACAGATATCTTGAGCTCATCTCTTCCAGCTTTGAGTCTCATGGATCAGCAGGTTTACAGCGAGGATGCAGCCTCTGCTTTGTTTTACTTCCTCCATGCATCTGAACAGTCCTCTTGCCTTGCACACAAATTATCAGTGCCTTTGAGCAAGAAATTGTACTGTGTATAGCCCAGAGCTATAGCACACACTTTTCCCTCTAACTGTTCTTAAACTGCCACTTACACAAGTATCCAAGCTGCACACCATCGAAATCTTAATGGAATGACTTTCTCTAAGATGAGAAAATCTTAAAAGTGCTGAATCAAGGTTGTTTTCAGCACTGGGAGGTTGAACACAGCCACAAGGACTCTGCTGTGCCCTCACTGAAGCCATGGACAGAACTTCCCAGCCCCACACTCTTTTTGCCTCAATAGATACTTCACTCCAGAAGCCAACCTCACCAATTTCAATGGGGAGATGCTTGATTTGTGCCAGGCTGAGATGAGAATACAGCCATGATTCTTTATTGCCTTTTAAAGCCAAGAGCCCAGCAGAGGCCAATTGTGTCTGATGTGAAGCTGCTGCACACCCAACGTGGAATCTGCACAACTTCATGAACCAGCAGTGGTCTGAATAAAAACTTCAAACAAGCCATTCTGGCATTGGCCAGAGAGAGAGAAGATAAATAGCTGGGAGACGCCAAGCTGCAAAGTAAGAACTGCCTGACTGTTGGACAGAGAGCAAAGTAAGAGGCAGAAATTAGGCAGAGTGTAGGGAGGCTTGTAACACTCCCTAAAAAGCAAAAGGGTCACAGCATTTAATTTGATTAATTCTTCGCCAGTTCAAAAGACTTTGTACTGAGCCTCAGGCAGCGCAATAAACATACAATCATTAAGAGAGGAAATAAAAGTTTGGTCGGGTGATAAATAGTCCGGCTTCCTCTCCCACTCCAGCTTCCCTCATTTCTTCTCTCCTTGGTCAGTGCAAACACTGGAAGCAGCACAGTAAATCAAGAGGTAGCATTAAAAAAACAACAACAACAAAACTCACTGTATTTCAATTGCCTGAGTCAAAACACTTCCAAGGAAAGCACTGACTCACTTTCCCCATCATTTTGGTTATCCCTATTTCTTTAGCATATGACTTGGAAAACCAGAAGGACGTTTATCCTAAAGGGGCCAGATAATGTTTTTGGAACTCATTTCAGTAGATTTGGTTTGCAGTCCTAAACATTCAGGGGCCCAAACAGCTGTTTTGATTAATGCAACTGTATTTACAAATAATGGTGTTATGTAAAGCTCCGACTGTAACTTTTATGGGCCAGATGGCACAAACACTTCACCCTGTAACTGCACAGTGCTTGTCCCTCACCACAGGACACAGGTGGAAGGAACAACTCTCTGCTAACACTGGGGCTGGAAAAGGTTTTTCAGCTGCTGGAAGCTATGCAGGAGCCTGGAGTGGCCCAGAAACCACAGCAGAGGCAGAGTTGGGGAAAGAGGGGGTGACTAATACTCTATACATCCTCAGTCAGTGAAGTTTGTATCTGGCTCTTCTCCCATCTGCTTCAAGCACTACCACGGCTCCTACCCTGCATTCACTGGGCACCAGTGAGTGTCAGAGCTCACTACAGCTCTCCGTGGCAGGAAACTGCTTTTATCTCCTTTACCCAGTCACACACTGAGGTTTACTGCAATTTAGACATTTTTCTGCAGTAACATGAGAAAACTGTGATATGGGATATGGGTCTCCAGATCCTAGACCCTGCATCAGTCTCTGTCTCTGAATCTGTGCACATGATGCCACATGAAACACAGGTCCTGTTGAGTGAAATGCCATTACTGAAGAAAGCCAGTGATTTATATGTGGGTTTCACTTGATATCTATTCAGCTTCATTCATCACCTGATGTTCACTTCTCCTCCCTTGTTTGAGTATCTAGAGCTGCATCCATGCAAGACCCAGCCAGTACGGACATTCATTTTATGTCTCTAAGCTAGTCAGATGAGAAAATGTTCATCACACATAATGTTCAGAGAATCACAGAATTATTAAGGCTGGTGAAGACCTTTAAGATCAAGTCCAATCATTCCCCCAGCACTGACAAGGCCTACAACTAAGTCATGTCTCCAAGCACCACATCTATAAATTTTTTGAACACTTCCAGGGACAGAGTCCACCACTTCCCCAAGCAGCCTGTATTAATGCTTGACAACATTTTCAATGAAGAAATTTTCCTTAATATCCAATCTATACCTGCCCTGGATCAAACTTGAAGCCATTTCCTCTTCTCTTATCTCTTGTTCCCTGGGAGCAGAGCTCAACCTCACCTGGCTCCACCCTCCTGTCAGGGAACTGTAGAGAGCCAGAAGGTCCCCCCTGAGCCTCCTTTTCTCCAGGATGAGGCCCCCCAGCTTCTTCAGCTGCTTCTGCTGCTCCAGACCCTCCCCCACTTCCATTCCCTTCCCTTGACACACTCCAGCATCTCAGTGTCCTTCTTGTCATGAGGGACTCACAACAGTGGGTTCAGCAGTGTGGGACTACTGTTTCCCCTGCTATTGAAATAACGTGTTTACTGCAGAGTAATGAACTAACTTTGTGATTCCAGACCTATGTAAAAAAAATAAATTATTTGTGAAAAGTTATTAATTATATGAATTAATAATTATATTAGTTATACAAAATACCAGCAAAGTTTAATCAATAAGGCAATTGGGCAACCCTATTTGCCTACATCTTTCATATGCATCCAGAAGAACAAATATGCTCACCCACTATTGAAATACTGATCCTTTCTCAATGTAAAACTCTGACTGACCAAGGTCTCATGATAATAGTCCAGAACTGCATGTGCTGTGTCTTAAAAGAAACACCAAAAAAACCTCACAGTCAATCCAGAAAAAAAACCATGGTGGCTTTGCCAATTTTTCACCATATTTGTTTTTTCTTATAGAGAGTCCTCTTTTAAGTCACACTAAGGCTTCAACTTCTGAGAGAGGATGAACCAGAGATTTATTCAGTGTTATGTAGCAACGGCCCATTCCAGCAGGAAACTGAGCCATGGAGGGGAGCTTTGTCAGGGAAGAAATCTCTCCTGTATAAATGACACTCCTCAGCAGAGCTGGGCTATTTATACATGTGTTTGTACTGACATCAGATGAATGCTCTTCATTCATTTGATTGTCACTTCTCCTTCCCTTCAGTGCTCCTCCAACTCTCCCTTTTGGATGGTTTCATCACCCTATGCAGAGCTTTTTAAGGACAATTTTAAGATAAAGATGTTGTAAAATGCCTTTCAAAGAATAAAACATACATTTATTTGTCCATTTAATATGTATGGCTCTCTTCACCCTCAAAAGTCACAGGGCACATGCTACTCATTGAGTGATGCCCACCCTCCATCTACAGCTGATACTGATCCCTCCAAGGGTAAAACCAGCACCATACAAACCAGCTGAGGAGGAAAGGTTAAATCAGAAAAAATCAGCTTGTAGCACTGATGGACATGGAGGGGGAAAGGCGTGCGGGGGGGGGTGGGGGGGGTGGGGGGGTGGGTGGTGGGGGGGAGTGGGGGGCTTGTAGGTAAGTTAAGCATTAATTTGTAAAGCATGTTCGTCATGCAAACTATCCAGCATTCAGAGACTGATGGTTACTGCCTTCCTAATAGCTGCATATGATTAACTTAATTTTCCTGTGAATTTACTGTGGATGGTGTCTGTGCTGTATCTGATGAAACCAATGGACGACTTAGCTGATCTTTGAGCCATGATACCCAGCATGCAAGCAAGGCAGTCTTTGCTTATATAATCATCATTTAAAAAAACCCAAGAGGCATAAATACTGTGAGAACAAAGTAGCACAGACCTCGATTAGTCTCACTGGAAAGAAAAGCAGAAATGCAGTCCTGCATATAGTGACTCTCGACCTCTGCTTCACCTCCAGCTACATCCTGGTCCGCAGTGATTGTAACTAGGACATAATCTGACAGGTTGCACATGCAAATTGCCATCTTATCTATGCACCTTAAAATGTTAAATGTGCTCTTCCTCATTATTTCACCCAAGGAAATAGGGAAGAGGTAACTAATCCTGCTTTTTTTTTTTTTTTCCAAGGCATGAACTGTGGCATTGAGATTGCTCATCAGCAATGAAAGTCTCTTCTCTAGCACCACGTGTGAAGGTGAAACAAGCAGACAAACGACAAGGAGATGTGGAGTTTGCCATAAGGACCTCTTTAATAAAAACAAAGCTCTAATCTCAGTCTCCCCAGCCCAGCTGTGGCACCAATCTGTGACCTCTCCCTGGGTCCCTCACCTGGAGCTTTAGTAACTCATAGAATGCAGATGAAAGGCTCAGCCATCCATCTGTGCATAGTGCCTCGGGTCACAGAGTGCTAGAGGGACTCTAAAAACATTTTGTAAATGCATGAGATGTACCTCTGGCTGTGGGGAGTGGAAGGAGGGAGTCAACTGAGCCAGTGCTTGGTGCACGCAACTTGAAAGTTCAGTTTAGGAGGTGCCCAAGTGACAGACATCACGACTGTGGCAAGGCAGAATCTGAAACACCTTCTGCTGTATCCTTGCCTGTAGGCCAGGCTAATGCCACTGGAATAGTCTTCAGCTAAACAGAAAAGCTGTTTAATCAGTTTTGATTAATGTGTCTTTCTAAACGCAGGAGAGGTGGATGAGCAAGAACAAGAAATTTGGCAAAACCAGCAATTTCAGAAAAAGACAGTAGCATATAACAGGTCTTGGGGAGTGGGTGGAAAGGAAGGTGAGAAGAGTTATTAACTAGTACTTATAGAAAGGACTCCAGTTTCTCCAGAACAATAGTGGAGAAACAGGCAGTGCACTGCCTATGCATTGACATGGTGTGTTTAACCCCAAGAGGTTCCAAGAGATGTAAACTGAGTCAAAGTTCACAAGGTCTCCCCTAATGAATGCCCAGTGATAGTCCAAGCAGGTGCAGGACAGGGAGTGGACTTTTGGTCTGACCAACCAAGATGACTGGTGGCACTCTTCAATGTGACACTTCACTCTTGGCACAGATTTCTACATCGAATCACAGAATCATGGAATTGTTTGGTTGGAAGGGACCTTTAAGGGTCATCTAATTCCAACCCTCCTGCATTGAGCAGGGACACCTTCCACCAGACCAGGTTACTCAAACCCCAATCCAGCCTGGCCTTGAAAACTTCCAGGGATGGGCCATTCATAATTTCTCTCCGGGCAACCTGTGCCAGGCACATTTCTTGCGCCAGGACGGCAATCTACTTCTCCAAAAAGTAAGAGGGACAACTTTCCCCTCACATCCCATATCTTTCTAGACAGAAAATTGTACATAGGCTTTAAGGCTGTACTACAGCACTGTTTTCTGCCATATACAAGACCACTACATATCACCAGGGAACACCAAATTTCTCAGAGATGGCTAAGTGCTGTTACAACACAGATAAAAATACAAAAATAACAGCAATACAGTGTTTGTACCTGCATCTGCACACTACACTGAAACAAACCACAATGCCCAAACACCAAAGAACACTAAATGGTTCTCTCATCCCTCTTATCACACATATATCTACTGACTGTGGATACGTTTTGCTCCATATATCATCTCCAGCAACAAGCAATGAAGTTGCAAATGGCATTACTGAGCATACCAAGATGCCCGTGCAGTAAAGATAACACTGAAATTGTGATATAAATCTATTTTCAGCTTTCATCTGAATATTCAGGATGTCTCCTCTTATCTTTGTTATATATTATTTTTACGCAGTGAAAGATGACAAACACAGAAAGGAAAGAGCAATCAGGAAGTCGCCTCCTGGGACAGACATATATGTTCTCACAGGGCTATTTTTTTTCTTTTACCTTTTATTTTTCTGATTAGTCAATCACTTTTTAACCACCTCAGGGAAATGCAAGGTGAATTAGGAGAAAGAAGGTCAAGGTTATCACGGAAAAGTGTAATCCCCTCTCTGTGGGAACTGGTTAATAGTTATGGCTAGACTCAAGTGTGGACCTCTGTTGGGAATCCCAGTGAAGGTCAAAGGCAGAGAGGAAATAAAGCTGCACTGAGATCTTAGGCACTTAGAAGCAGACAGATGTTCATAGGCTTTAATGAGCAGCCTTGGCTCCAGGCCTTTCTTGGCAGAGCTGTTTAGTTTTAGTACTTTTCCTTGTAGTACAAGGTAAGGCTCTGGTTATCTGGCTCTGCTTAGCTAACTGCTGATGATTTTTCCATCTAAGTAACGGCATGACAATGAAGAAACAAATTAATAATCTGAGACTTGATGGATTGGGTCATGGGGAATAATGTGCAGCTGTAATCATGAAAAGGAAAAAATAAAGAAAAACAATAATTTTAGTTTAAATGAGGACCAGTTTTAAAAGTTTAAACAGCAAATCTAATGGAGCTCCTACTGCAAGATTTACCCATCCTTTTTACACTTCTATCATCATGGGGAACAAACTGAAGGAAAATAACATGAAATGGACTTTTTCTTTACTAATTCTATTTTCAAGTCAGCCTGCTGGGGGTCATGCCTCTACTTTGGTAACTCATTTAAGTTCAACAGTGTTGAGAATTTTGACAGAGAGTTTTCTATGCCTAAGTAAAATACATTAAATTGGAAAGTACAGGTTTAGCAAGCATCTTCTGCTCAAAAAGCAAAAAGGCTATAGATCAACTGTTATCAGACTGTGAAAACTGTGAACTTCCATTACAAAAAATTAAGAAATAGACATGTTAAACATCTTGAAGACTTTTAATCCTCTCTGCTAGGACACAATGCAATTGTGCATTGTCCTTAATGAAACAGCCACTGCAGCACTTGGTGGAGAATATTTTTGTTCTTTGTCAGGCACGTAGAAACTCTGATGCTCAGAGACTGATTTCAGTCTCTTTTCCAATATTTTTGGATGTGTCATTTTTGGGTGTCTCAACTGATCTAATATAATAGGATATTATGAATGAAAATGTTTTCATGGTGTGACCTCTCATTTCAGACTGCTTTTCACTGTTACAGTCCAGACCCTAGTCTCAGTGAAAGAAATGGCTTAAGCACGAGCAGTCGCTGGAACTTGATCAGTTACAAGTCAATAAAAAACTTTAGAGCCTTACATTGGCAGGTTATACAAATTCTCTGCTCCCTGTGTTCTCAGTTGATTCTCTTTTCATTTTGAAGGCTATGAACTACTTTTCTTTGAAGCTCTTTTTTAGCACTTCAGAATCTCATCCACCACTGATTGGTTCAGTAAAGCTCGCCCTTTTCCAGAACCAAGTGTGAAATCTGCTTTGTGATAAATATCTGATGGTGCAGGAGCACTGGGCTGGCTCCCAAGCTAAATTCATTTATATTGTAGCAAAACACCTGCCTCTGTGTCATCACAAAAGCAGCTCCCCATTGTAAAGTACAATTCAGTCTCTCAGACAAGATTCAGATTCCCTTTTTTCCCCCTCTGCAGGAGAGGAACAGATGTCCTTGCAGCCGAAAGGAGCTTCCTCCCTCTTCATCTACCCAGCTTATATTTCCAAGTCACGAGACCTAAAACTCTTCAGAGTCAATTGGTGAGGGTTTATTGTTTCCATGACACCAGTCCCTTCCCACAGCCACTCAATGCTCACATAATTACTTTACATGACACCTGCTGACTGGATGTGACAGATTTACACTAGGATTGTACCCAGATCTCCATGTATTCAGCCCAGCCATCAGCATGATGGGTTCCTCTGGATCAGTAGTACACTACACCTGTCATGGGAGAGCTTCACAACTTCCCACGTGTCTGGTCTGTCCTATCAACAAATGGGTTTTGATCATTTCATAGGCCAGAGCTGAGACTGTCTGCTCTTCTCCCAAAGGCTGGACAGCAACTACCACATGGTGTCTAATGTGGTAGACATTAGACACCAATCAGAGAAATGTCTACCTTGCCAACAGGTGCCTACCTTGCCAATTGTTGTTGCAGAATGCAATGGTGAGACTTTTGCAGGAAGCACAACAAGCTATGAGAGACAGCTGAAGGCAGGACAAATATTTATCAAACTGCTGTGTAACATCTCAAAGAGTTTTAAATTTTTGGGCTTAAGATGTGGCCAACTTCCCTGTTGACGTCTCCAAGGTTTGGACGAAGAATAGCAGTCAGTTACAAAAACCCAGAGAAGTTATTGACTCATAAATATATTTGCTGTAAATGACGAGTTCCTCTTCATTCAGCACAGAAATTTACATGCAGTAAGGTAAAATAGAATAAAGCAGAGCTTACCTGAAGAGGCTGAAGAATCGTAAGTACTTCTGTCCTTCTTATTTGTCCTGAAGGGCTGAATGTCCTTTTCCCTGTAAGTTCCAAACCCTTCAAAGCTTCTTCTTTTATTCCCACTTGCATCATTGTCCCGCTTCTCACTTGAGGAATTCATTTCACCAAACATGTCCAGGGACTCTGACCTTCCATTACTCTCAGTATTACCAGAGTATCTCTTTGTGCAAGAGTCAATGGGATCACTGCTTGAGTCGTTTTTATCTTTACTCTGTGACCACTGCTGGGTATCAGAAAGTGATAATGTAGACAGTGTATCCACTTCAAAGTTACTCTTTGAGCCTTTGTGCCCGGTTTCACAATGCTGGTGCTTCTGCTTCTCCTTATGCTTGCTTTTCTCGTTGAGCAAGGAGAGGTCTTTGTCTGAGCCACTCAGCCTTTCATTCATGGCATGGCTGGAGAAGCCAGTGGACTTGCTGGCGAAGAGACCACTCAGATCTTCATGTGTCCCCAATATCCGCTCATCCTTATGCTTGTGCTTATGTTTGTGTTTCCTTTTGTGAAGTCGGCCACTTGAAAGGCTCGTCCCTCCAACCTTTGGAGGAGCTAAAGGGGACTGCATGTCTCCAAGGCCCATTCCCACAGGGGTTTGTAGGTGCACTCCGTGTTTCGCTTTGTGTTTGGCAGTGGTGGACATCTTCATATGAGAGCTTGCATGGAACTGGGGTGGGGGCACGGTAGGTCTCATAAATGGGGAAGCCGCTCCGAGCGTGTGAGACAGGTACAAAGGAGCTGGGTACTGACCGTAGTAACCAAGATTCATCATAGGCATTGATGTGTAAGGCATTCCATAGGGTGCATAGTAACTCCCACTGGGAATAGGGTAACCGAACCCTTGTAAAAAAGGCACCTTTGTCATGGTGTCATTGGTTTTGGCAGGTCTACCACGCTTCTTCTTAGACTTCATGTCAGAGGTCCTGCGAAGATAGAGCAATGGGTCATACTGGATATATGGCACAGGGTAGTAGTGATCAAAATTAATCCTGAAGATGCTGGGATATGGATTTTCATGATAAAATGTATAGCTTCTATGGGAAATCCTGAACACTTGGAACTTATTGATGAGTTCCTCAAGGTCTGCCAGAAACTGGAGGTCATCTCTGTTCTGCAGGCTTTTCCTTTTCCTCTTGTGCTTTGGCTTTTTAATACTCTCATGAGAGAGAAAGTTATCCACAATGAGATGCTTCTGCCGGTGACCATGCCTGTTCTTTGTGCTGGTGTCAGATGGGATAGCCTCTGGATTGTCCAGGGTGCAGAAATCAAAGGAGTATCTCCGGCGGGATTCTGAGCTTTTCTCGGCCTGGTCGGAGGTGCTGTTGTTGTCTGTACCTATCCCACTGTCGCTCGGGATGGTTTCCTCGCTGTGAGACTCGCTCACTGGCGACAGCGTGACTTCTTTCAGAGAACCTATTTCACAGAGGTGGGAAGGTGAATTAGCCATTAGCCTGGGTGGAGACAGCTTCCAAGTTCCACTGTGCATTCCTTTCTGGGTTTTTGTAGGAAGAGCACTGATAGGTTGAAGATTTGGCATAGTTTTTAACTCTGAAAAATTTGTTTCAGTGCTTGCAGGGCTAAGGTTGCCGTTAGTCCCCACTACCTGTGTCGAAAGCGGATGAATAGCTGCTGGTGACGATGCCACAAGTGACTGCAGGTTGGAAGGCACTGCTGGGTTTTCTGGCTGGCTGGAAACAGGCCTTGAGTGCTTGATGGCTGTCTTAGGTTCTTCTGGCTGAGTCTGCAGCTCTGCCCTTGGCTTTCTGCCTCGTTTTTTACCAATGTAGATAGTCCCCCTCTTGCTAACATTGATCTGCTTCCCTAGTCTGGCATCGATGGTGGTTGGCCCAGCACTAGATGGTGGCTGGACTTTTGCTTTCAGAGCTATGCTGCTGGAGCAGGAGGACAAGATCTGATTGAGAATATTCTTCCTCTTAAGAGTTTTCATTTTATTAATGGTCTTGATGGTCTTCTTATCCAAGACTCCAAGCTTCCCGACCTTTTTGTGAAACTTAAGTTCACTGATGGACTTGTCCTCTCCTGGGACCATCTGGGCCAACTTGGCCAGATTCCTTCTCCTCTTCCTTTTCTTTGTTCCTGGAAATTCACGATTGATTGGACTCACTGGGCTGGTGGAGGTTCCCTCGTGAATGGTTTCAACAGTGAGCAAAGGCTGTTTCTTTGGTCGTCCTCTTTTTTTCTTGACAGGCGTGATCACAGTAAGACTGTCTGTATTGGTGTACAGAGGGCTGGATGGTGTGATGGGATAGGCTGAGGGAGGCTCCACCATCAGCTTCTCAGATGTTGTCATGGAGGTCTCCCGAAGGATAGATTTAGGTTTGCTGCAGGTCCATCGCCGCTTAGCTGCGTGTTTGGGGTGCTGGACTTCAGATAATTTGCCAGCTGTGGAAAGGTCGGTGGGCAGGAGAGTGGATGTCACTACTAAAGGTTTTCTGACTCTGGCGGCACTGTTGGGGGAAGCTTTGTCAGTGAACACACTGCTGTCAATAGATACTAATGGGGACTCGTTTTCTATCACTTTCCCTGGCTTTGAGGCTCGAAGATCTTTTTTACTTGCCTCTGATTGAGAGCTAGTCCTGTTTGCTATTTCACTGCTCATAGTAAGTACAGAAGGCAGACTTTTCTCCTGGATAGTTTTCTCTATAGAAGATTTTATGGATTGCCTTTTTTTCCTTTTGTGGCCAGATGCATCTGTCGTCGGAGACTTTATTGGGATAGTAATTCGTACATGACTGGTGTCACTTTCACAACTGCTAGCAGAAATGGGATTCTGCTTTGAGGGTGATGCATCCAACATGCTGTCCAACGAGTAAGACTCCTTTTTCCCTTCCATGCTGTCATGGGATTTGCTGTCAAATGCTTTCTGGGCACTCTTCACCCACTCCATGTCTGTAGTTTGGATGGTCTGACTTATCAAGTCCTTTTTGTTGGACTTCTTCTTCGTACTTCCAGCGGGCTGGTCAGGGGCCTCCAGCTGCACACCTCCCTCTGGATCCCCAAGAGGCAAAAGCCCACTGCAGTCGGAGGCACTGCTCGGCTGGGCGGCCACGCTGATGCCGCTGGGTGACGGGACTGCACTGCAAATACCAAGCTCTTTACTACTGACTGACAGCTGCCCCCACGTGCTGCTGCTGCTGCAGGACTTTTTGGCCTGGGATTTGCTGAAGGGAACTCCTGGCTCCAGAGCAGAGACCTTGGTGGCACTAACTGCTTCCCTGCTGGGTTCTGTGTTGATGAAACAACTTTGAGAAGCGGATCCGGTATCGGGGCTCGCTGACCAGTCAAGATGGTGCTGGTTGCTACTTTTTTGCTGGTGCTTTGATTTTAAGGTGTCACTGGTGAAGTCTTGTTGAAGGCCCGAATCATAGTGCAGAGCAGAATGTTTCTGTGGCCTGTCATAAACCTGGAAGGTAGCAGAAAGGAAATAGAAAAAAAAAAAAAAAAATTAGTTTATCAGTCTATTCATAAGCCCTGGTTGCAGCTCTTTATTTGTGCAGTGAATGACAACTCTTCTTAACCAATGTCCTTGTAAGAGTTAGGAACTTTATAAAGTGTTCTTATACTTGAGCCAAATTTGCATTTAGATTCATGCACAGTAAACAAGTTTTTTTTTGGTTTCTCCACTCTAAAAGCAGTGGAAATATTTCTATAAATACAAAATTGCCTAGGAAACATTTCTATTGATTTTTAATTTGAAACATAAGTAAAATATTCCCTTTCAATGGATGAATGGTGCAACTCAACCTCCTGGAGAGAATTCTCTTTTCCTTAAAAATAATCCCTCACAGAACTTGAGGCTTAACAACAGCAATTAAACTCATTATTGTAAACAAGAAAACTGAAAAAATTATCTTAGAAGTTGTAACAAACAAGAGGAAAACCCATGGATCCACTTCCCTATGAAGCCCGATTCCTCAAAGATTTATTTGAATTTCCATATAGAAACCATCCCCACAAATTTGGTGCTTAACATCATATGCATAGCGTCAAGTGTGTGAGGCCCACTTGGCAGGTTCAAGATTTGCATTACTTCTTTTCCATTTTAACAATCTGCTATTTGCAATGTTCGTGAGAGATATTTTCAACATGATTTCTAATCTGACAGGAGCTCTTCAACCCACAGAGGTTACAGCAAGGGCAGAATTAAGCTGAAGGCTCTTACAGAGCAAAAGAAAGTCCACTTTTTTTTCTTGGTGGGCCTCCTTCAGCTAAAGAAATTTTGTTTACTACAGCTGTAACTTTTTGATAAGTCTTTTAAAAGCAAAAAAAAAAAAATTATTTTCTTTAATTGACTTGTTTTCTCATGTTACATTTAGGAGCTTTTATTTTGCAAAGCTCTGGGTCAAACTGTACAAGTGACTTTGTACACCTAGTGCTGTACAGAACTGGGTGTACCAAGTACTGACACTGTTCTTAATGTCAAATAAATGATGGGAGACTTAAAATAAATGCGTAGCCAAGGAAAGAATGATAAAAAACAACTGCTAAGTGTCTCATGCTCCTGCAAATACCCTCTTACAAGTAAGTTTCTATCAGTAGCCTTATGTTAGAGCCCTCTTTGGGGTGTTTGAGAGAAATTTTGGGACAAGGAAGGAGAAGAGCATAAGAGGGCTTTGAGCTGGGAAATGAGGTGTCCCTACTTCTGAGCAACTTCAGAGAGATTTGAAAAGGACTAAACACCCCCAAGCCCACAGTGCATTATGTAGTGACCACTAAACATACATGTTATTGACAAAATGACGTTGAGCTATCTCTCATGTGCATATAAAAATGGACATGTGGCTTTCCTGGAATAGGCAATAACGACGAAGCTGTTCTGGTCCATTGTCTGAGAAGCAATCAGGGACTCTTAAATCCTGCAGATAGTTCAGCTGTCATGCACATGGACCAACCATGCTCAGGGAAAACAGAGATTTCCAGGAATTGTGGAGTGAGAAAATGAAAGCATGCAGCTGCGGTGGAGCTGCAGATGTCGCGGGCAAGCGACACCCAGTTTCCTCAGCCTGAGAGAAGAGCCGAAAGCATAAACAGCCCTTGGGGAGTGAATCAGTTCCTCCTCCTCCTCCTCCTCCTCCTCCTCCTCCTCCTTGCAGTGGCCCTCCCATGCATGAGCCATGCAGCACGCAGTGGCCACGACGGAGGCTGATGCCCTCCCCTGGAAAAGGGAGCCCACCCAAACCCACATCTTGAGATGAGGCCAGGGAGGGGTGGAAAGGAAACCAGCAGCCCCAGCACTGGAGTTTTGTAGCTTGTTTTTATTTTGATTATTTTAAACTGATCCCAAAGCTCCTGAGATCTGCCATTTGGGGCTTCTCCTGCCCCCCAGTCACTAGGCTAGGTGTCCTGTCAGCTGGGCACAAGGAGGGTGTAGGACATGGCCACCCCCTGGTGAGGTCCCAGGGAGCTGGAAGTGGTTGCCTTCCATTCCAGCCTCATATAAAAAATCATCTTCCTGAGGTACCCTGATTTGTAATGTCAAAAAGCCCTGGAAATTCTGGGCTGAGGGCTCTCACGGGCCCCAGGACCCACACTAAGGCAAGACCAGGCTGTTTCCGAACAGATCCCAGCCTGATGGCTGCAGTCAAAGCATCTCCTTACACCCACATTATTTCCCAGATGCTGAGCCATGAAACTAAATGACCTGAAAAATTTCATTTGGAAGAGGAAAAAAAACAAAAACAAAACCAAAAAGATAAGAAAGAGGGTTACAGCAGTGAGAAAAAACATGACATGCTGGCAACACCCTGGTCCCTCCATATCTACCACGCACACAGGGATCCATAGTTTAAAAAGAGCAATAATGCCTGATCTGTATTTTAAGGCAGTTAATAAGAGCTCAGAACAGAGAAGCCAGCTATAGATCAGCAATGAATGCTGATATATGGCTTGGCTCCTCCAGCCTCATTTCCTTGGCCTGCACGTTATATAGTGATGATGCAAGTCCCAACACATCCCTAATGATAGCCCTGTCATTACTCAAGCAGCACGAGACACCACCACATCGATCTTAAAATTCATGAGAGAGATATGCCTATGTCATCAAAGGTGCCAACTCTGGAGGCATTTAATCACATGGATAAGCACTCTGATTTCAACAGGCCTTCAAAAAATGACCAGTCTGCAGGATCAGGGGACTCCATTTCCTCAGTAGGATGTCAGAACTATATATCTGCCCAGGCACATAACAGTCTGCTGGGCTTCCTCATGAAACTTCTTCCAGCACCACATTTACTGTTGGCTCTACCTTGCCAGAGACATCCATATCACACAAAAATAATTCTTCTGCAGCCCAGCAGCCACAGATTATGTTTGGCTGCAGCAGGTTGGATTTCACTAGCTGCAATGGATTTACCTAAAAACACTACTAAATCAGTTGAAAGTAATATAGCCCTATGTATTTTATGCCCTGTGTACCCATCTAGCTTGCTGTCTGATCCTGTTGGTCCTAATGTTTAGGCTTCAATTTTCCCTGCTGGGCAAGCACCATCCCAAGAAGCCAACAAGCCTCAGCTCAGCTAAGCCAAGACTCTGCTGAGCTGACAGAGGATGTCACAGCTGTCAGGAGGGTGAGGGCAGAAACCTGTATCTTGGTGCCTTTCACACAAATTCATTACTGAATTTGTCCATAAGTGTGAAATATACTCCAGCTCTATAGGTCTTGGCAAGGGGCTGTTGACTTGAATAGAGTTCCTGTGGCAGCCAGCCAAGACCAGCATCAGGAATAGTGGGGGGTTTTCATGAAAACAGAAAGATTTACCTTTATTTACTCTTTGGTTTATGAGGCCTAAAAGTTCTTCAAACTTCAGCGCTTGTGGCTCTGCTTGTAGCTTGCCCTTTCACTAAATGGGATTTTCTTCTGCAGCCAGCTATTCTACACTAGGAACGTGCTTCTCCTTCTTTTGTGGAAGTAGAAGTGTAAATTAAGCCATGTAATTTTACTACATTTCTCTATACTTGGTCAACACTTCTCCTGATATGCAGTTTATTGGAAGTGTTTAGTAGGTTAATAATTCTGTCTTTCCTTTAAATAAAATAAAATACACACAAAGAAGAGGGTAGCTTTCCTAACTGCAAAGAACCTTGAGCAACGTGATCCAGCACATGCTAAACCTTAGACTAGACAAAATAAAATTTGAATCCTCTTATTAGTAGTATATGAGTTGAATGACAAACTCCTGTGTGCTTACACCTGCCTTGCCAGATCTCTGAAACCCTGCACCTGAAGGGGTGATTACTCCCCATAACAGTTTTATTCTGGTACGCAGCCCTTGCAGCTGGGGAGACGAGATTGTATCAGTCCCATGAGGAGCAGCACCCTACTCTGTAAATAGTTACCAGCAGCAGAATTCATTCCTCAGGGACTCTTCATTTAACTACTGGATGTCTCAGTCTGCCTCCCCATTCCCTTGACTGAGCTTCCATCTAAATCCACATGCTGCTTCCAGTCCCAAAGCAAAAAAAGTAGGAGAAGATGACAACAACCTAATCAAGAGCCTAATAAAATAATAATGATAATAATAATAATATCAAAATAAGACAGAATAAAACTATTAATAATGATAAAATACACAGTTAGAGAAACCCATCACCTGGAAAAAAAAAATCTGAGTGATTAAAGGAGTGGTCCCTCCCTGCTCCAAATGCACCTTTTTGAGGAGGTAACACACACAAAGCTTGTCAAGAATCTGGCTTGCAAATCAAAGTTAATACTACAACGCCCCCTCTTTAAATCATTGCAGATCCATCTGTGTAATGGCTCCTCAAGTGTAATTCCCTATTAAGAGGCTTTATCTGGAGAGATAAGCAGCTGGTTCCCATGTCACTAATTGCTGTCTGCTGTGATTTTAAAACATCTGCACCATTGTGCTCTTCATTTTCATATTCTAATCACCCTGAAACTTGAAAAAGGTACATCATTGATTGTTTCTGTGGGTTAATTAGTACACAGTCTCCTTGTAGAGACAATTTAAAGGCAGTCAGAACCTCAATCAGCAAGTTTGTTTTAAAAATTAATAACATCGGGAGCGTCTGTGGGGATTGGCATCCACAGTGACACATCAGAGTGTGCTCTGGGGACATACCATCCTTTGTTATCTTCTTCATAGGCTGGAAATAAAATTGAAAAAGGAAAAAAAAAAAAAGAAAGAGAGGAAAGGCTTTCCTAAATGCACAATGTCACTTAAGATCAGGGTCTTGGGAAGTGCTTGCTCTTATCCCAGGGCTATCCTTGTCTCTCCAGCAAGAACAAATCTCATCAGAACACCGTATAATACCTCTGTGTGGTCTAGGAACTTGTAAGCCATTTTTGGTAACAATATTGTCACCTAGGATCTGGCATCTCATTGGAAATCTAAGGGGTAGAGCCGTGAGGTGTGTGGGCATTTGCTCTGCTGGCCACCTGAGCTGGCAAGATGCTGGATCTCCAGGTGTTGTCTCCAAGCCATCCAGAGGAGGATATTAGCTCAGGCACAGCACTCTGCTGTGGCAGTGGAATTCCATGCAAAGTAGACCTTCCCTGAATCCAGCCAGCTCAGAGGAAAGGCTGGCCTGAATTCACACGAGCTTCAATTTAGGCTTATACTTGAAAGTACTCCAGACAATGCTGGTAACAAAACTTCTGTGCCTAGCAAGAAGTCAGCCTGAGATTTTCCAGACTGAATAAATAAATCTGCTGTCACTGCAGTGGGCACTTGCCTTCTGAAAAATCATACTCTATTCTGGTCCTGAGCTCCTAAAAACTGGAGAATCTCCAAGTGATTTGTTCCCCTTGAAAAAGCTTTCCCTTCAGTTTCTGCTTCCTAGACATGCATGAACACATGTTACCAGAGAAGAAAACCCTTTGAGAGGAAGAAAAAAAATTAGATTTCTAGGTCCAACACATGAATAAATAATCCTGGCTCAGCTCATACTTTTGCTCAAAATTAAGCATTTCCTCTTGTGTCCCAATGGGACAGCTGTAAACTACTCACTTGAAGGCTCTAATCAGAACTACAGGTTGGAGATATTTCATGTCTTTTGGTGAGTGCACTGAGCCTTTCCAGGATAGAATTACTCTGTAAATAAAAGATGCCAAGTGAAGGAGACACCAGGTTCAGGGAAAATGTAAACTGGGCCTGATGACTTAGAGGTTGAGCAGTCACTGGCACGAAGCTTGAGGTGTCTGTGATCCAGTCAGGGCAGTTCATTGCAGGTGTCTGAAATGGACTTAGGAATTTCTTAAGATCCTCAGTGAATTTAACCGAGGATGAGGGGTACAACCAGCATCTGACACTTGTTGGAACTACAAACAACAGTGGTGTCTTTTGAGAAACTCCACTGAATCTAGTTCAAAACAGGCGTAGGGGTTCTCATTAAAAGTGAAACAGTAATGGAAGACACATCAGCAGGCACTACTGTAAAATTCATTGCTATCACTCCAAAACAAGGGATTTTCCTTAATTTGCCAAATTTATCACTCCCAGAGTTTACTCCTTCCACAGCTCTCTGGGTCTTAAATAGCACAAAGCCCAAACACCACCACGCTCACAGGAGTGTGGATCAAAGAATCATAGAAAGGTTTGGGTTGGAAGGGACCTTAAAGATAATCTAGTTCCAATCCCTCATCTTTCATTTGACATAGAAAGAGAGGCAGGAATAAACACGAAGCTGCCCTCGAGAGCACGAGGCAGCATGGGGTGGGAGTGGGCTAATTAAAAGTCATGCAACACCTTGTGTCCATTCACCAAACAAAAGCATCCCAGGAGGTGGTGCATGTTTTTCTGACTGTATCAATACAGAGAAACTGAAGTTCAGGCTTTTGCATTATGACTGTCTTGAGAACACCTTGTCTAAAGCACTCACCCTGACGGAAAAGACAGAGCAATTCACAAATATTACTGAAGGTAATCCACTCTTGTGGTTGGAAATCGTGGCTTTTCATGCATTCCTGATAAAGCATCATGACTTTCTAAATAGTTTGGAAATTCCAAAGTTGTTCCAAATTAATTTTGCTACCAGCTTTAAATGGGATAATTTGCACACTGTTTCAATCTTCTGCAATGTTTCAGACCTTTCCATTTTCCACATACAGGGATTGAGGATTTTATATAGGCAAATAACAACAACATGTTGAATTTATAAAGGTAGGATTTGGCGCTGCAGGCTGATCTCCTCCTTGCTCGTGGAATAGACCCATCGCTGCACACATTTTTTTTATCAAATGTTTAAACAACCCTGCTCTTTTCAAGGCTTTGTATTAAGCACTGAGTCTGGGAAAACTCTAAACAATGGGATTTTTCTGTCATCTCCAACAAAGAACCCATCATCACCGACATAACAATGCAGTTTAAATATCGTGTTTAACCATAACACTGTTTGCCGCCTCGGTTTAGGCAGCTGGGAGAGAACAATTGGGCACCAGCTAAGGTGGACTACAATGGGACTCATACAATTTTGCCCATTCAACTTCTGAGATAACCCTGGTTTGGTCCTTGTTTGGCCTCAAGCCCGTGCACGGATTTTTAAGCAAACGTTTCAGACACTGTATCCACAAAGCCAGGGCTCGCAGAGCAAGACGCCTTTGCTAAGCTGTGCTTTCATTTGTTCAAAAGCTTTGCTAATGAACTTTAACCGCAGCAGTGATATTAAGGTTTTATTGTTCATATATAAAACACACTTCCATCCCTTCAGAAATGGTACAATTCCATGGAGCTCAACCTACTCTCCCCAGAGTGTATTGTGATGTTGCACATCCAGGTTTCCATCTCATCCTGCTCTTTCATTTTGCTCTGTAATTTCAAGTTGTAGAGGGTGATGTATATCTGTGATGTATATCTGTACTTGACCCAGCCAAAATCAAACAGCAGAAGGATCCCAAGACAGACTGGGTCCCTCAGAAATATGAGCAGTAAGGGGTATTAATCTCTGAAGGGTTTGTGGTGTTGTCCTGGATGTTAATGCTTCAGCATATCTCAGATAGCTAAACTGGAAATAAGGATATGAGCAGCCGTGCACTTTAAGTTTCTGCTATAATTTTTAAAAGCCTTCAGTGCTTAATTTGCACTGAAAGGTTTCTTTTATCCTTCATTTAATATAGGAATTGCAGCATTACCCTGACTACTTTCTTTTTTTTTTTTTTTTTTTAAAGGATGGGCAAAATATAAATGGCTTTTCCATCATGGCCAGTGATTCTTTCCACTAGAGTTACATAATTTAATTATAAATTGAGTCCTTAAATGTCAAGGAGATGCTGAATTCACCTGAAAACAGGCATTTAGAGAAGCTCATAAAAGCTGTGAGCTGCAGTCAGTTAGCTCATCATTCTTTTGGCATGCACTTCATTTAGCAGTTACTGACCACCAGATTAATTCTTTCAAAGCATCCTGATTGCAGCTAAGGTCTAGTATGAAGTATTATATGTGCAACAGCATTAGCAAAAAGTCCAGAAATCGGTCAGAACATCTACTGGCATAGCTGGGTTATAAACCTCATGAAAATGAAAATTTGGGGGACAGGTCAAATATATATTGTCCTCCCCAGTCCAGCTTTAAGATCTGAGTCCTGTACTTAGAATTTAGTGAGAGTATCACCTGTGTCTTCACCAAATTCACCATGAGAAGATGAACTTCAGCGATCGGCAGCAAAATGTGGGAGGCTCATTACCTTTGGAAAATCTGCCTGAAGATGTCATACATGGTAAATTTCTGGGTCCACTGAGTATACACTGAAAAGTCACCGCACTCTGAGCAAAGACAGTGGTGTGCACCATCCAGAGATGAGATGCGGTCTGGACTCTCTCCAAAACCTGTACTAGACTGCAAAGTGGGATTCTTCTTCGTTTTCACCAGTAAAATAATTCCCTTCAGACAGAAGGGAATAGGAGCACACCCATCTTCCCTTGCACAGTGTGCAGTCCCTACAACAGTCCAAGCAGGCATGCGGTGGAACCTGTCCCATTTGCAAAAGGCTACAAGGTGAGTGGGGTTTTAGAAGCTTTATGCTCCAGTTTCCCTATAACATGTTCCCTTTTTTCACCACTGTGAGCAGATATAAAGTGATCCCTCTCCTCTTTCCCCTAAAACTAGTAGCAACCCTAGTAAGTGATAAGTGGGGAAATATCCTTGCACACATTGAAGATGTCAAAGCATGGCAGACATTTCTGTTTCTGGACTAGAACTGATGCTCCTGGGACATGGCTGTTCGGGATTTAAGTCTTCAGTCAGGTGATTTTAAAGTCATAGAATCATTAGGGAATGATGGAAGGCAGGTTTGAAGAAGGATGCTCAGCACTGCACCAGGACACATGTTGTGGGAATGCTAATGCCCAGCTGCAAGTCCTCTTTCGAGACCATGGAAGGGATTATTTTGGGCAGCAGCAAAAACACATGTTGCCCTGACTAAATCTGATTGCTCTCGTATAAGAACTAATCTTACCATCCCCTGGATGATTCGGCTCTTCCACACAGATGTTTTTGCAGGTTCCCCACCACACCTAAAGCCAAGTCTAGCAATAAGGTGTTGGAGTAACAACAACAACAACAACAACAACAACATAGTGACATAAAATGTCTCCCTGGTGATGCTGGGTGAGGTGATGAAGAGTGACACTGCATTTTTGGGACGTTGTTGTGCTTTTCTGAATGACACGTATCTCTTCTTTGATGTTCATCCCTCATCTCTTCTTCCTCTCCTCCCTCCCCAGCTATGACAAAATCACCTTTACTAATAAACCTCCCGCTCGAATAGCAGGTTTTATTTAGTGTGCTATAAAAAGAGTAATTTCTCAGATCATAAAAGGGGCTCAACTGGACTGCATCATTTTGCTGAAGTGAGTTTTCTGGTGGAGCAATTCTCCCTTCTAAATGCCACAGTCCTCCACTATCAGTATTTATGTACCAAAATAAAATGCAATTCTCTGTATTTTATTAAGTGTGAATCTACAGCGGAAATCCATTTGGGAGCTGATCCCAGGATTTTATTGTCCCTTGATTTTTATACTTTCAAGACATTCTCAACTGTTTTCACAACATCACCAGGCTAACTACAGTTTTATTAAGGTAAAAAAGCATCACTTTGAGGCCTTGACCAAGTTTAGGTTTGTTTTCTATGCACATAAATCAACAGAAGCACAGACCAGAAAAAGAAAGGGCATGAGCAGTGGTCTAGAAAAGGTGATTGCAAAACACCCCAAGCACAGCTTAGTGCTTGAATGACCTCCTAAACTTTTCTAGCTTCTCACCTAACAAATCAAGTGTAAAATTCAGCTTATGGAGTCCCCAGTCTTTCCCCCATGAGGTTGACCATGTAGGTAAAAGCCTTTAAATATAAATTCAGGCCTGGGATTAGCATCCAGAACAGAACTGGTATCAGGAGAGTGTCCAGGTCAGAACTAGCCTATCCTACACTGAGAATCTGGTCCTGAACCAGTGCAGAAATCCAGTGATTTTTGTGCACATACTCCCCCCTTAGGAGTGGAGATGTTGAGATCAGACAGAGCGAAGGTGTGGAACCACCAGCACTTCAGAGCATTGCCCTTTTAATTGCCCTTGTTCTAGTAACTCACTTAAATACATTTCTTTGCTCTACACAGTGTTGACAAAGCAAAACCATTCCAAGCCCTTTTGTTGCTTCTTCTTAAGTGCTGGCTGCATGCTCAAGTTGAGTAAGTGTATAAAAGTACTGGACACTGAAGATACAGTCTCCTGCCCAAGCAGCTTGTCAAAGGGGATAAATAACAAACAGCAGTACATGTTTTAGACCTCAAAGTGCATTTGTCCACTGCTAATGGGGGAAAGGTATGACTCTTTCTTTACAAAAATGTACTTATTTTGAAGAACTGGCATTGTAAGAGTTGGCAGAAGGTGTTTCAAAGAGCTACTCGAGGAGAGAGGGAGATTGGTTAAAGCACAGGTGAACCTGGTGTTAAAAGCATCTGAGATACACATAAAAGGGCCTAAAAATACATGGGACAAGAGTGCCATGGGAGGTCCTTCAGTGTGGTAGATACACAGGATTTGAAGCTGAAGCTAGGAAAACTGATATGAGAAAACATGGTTCACAGTTTTAATAGGATGTATAAATAATCATGAGAACAGCTTATCAGCAATGGCTTTTCTAGAACTGGAAGTTTCTTTTAATCAAGGCTGGGTGTTTTTCTAACTGATATGCATCAGTACACGACAGCTATTGGACTTGTAACAGAAACACATTTAGGCAAATCCTCTGGTATGAATCATGCAGGAGGTTTGACTAAGGAGTTCTTTCTAGCCTTAAATCTGTGACTATACAACCTCTCTATATCCTGCAGTGTTTTGTCCAACCTGGTGTCAAGCAATTCCAGCAATGTGTCTTCAGCCCCTTCTTCTGGGAGTCTACATCCCAGTAATAAATCTCACTGTTCACAGTCTCTTCTCTCTTCTCCTGGAATCATTTCCATTCCTAGACATACCTCAGGTCTGGATTCATCCCAATTTTTCCATGGACCAAAGAGAATATTCCACATTTTTAAACAATTCATTTCATTGCCATGTTCCCTGCTGCTGTAAAGTGGTGTGTCTCACTGGTAAAACAGAGCTGATTTGTTAGGAAGGGCCTGTCTATCTCGACAAACCCAGTGAGATGTGGTTCCCTCTGCAACAAGGGTGGGCAGCGTTGTACCACAGGTGGTTCCGCAAATGTGAGTGACGCCAAAATCCACTGGTTCAACACACTCAGGCTATCAGCATGGCATAGGGAAAGTCACTGTGATTTCTATTGTCACTGCTCTACCCTGGCTGAGCAAGGACTTGAGAGGTAAATACATGGGAAATATTCTTCCAGACTGACTCTGTCCTCACCAAATAGCTGAGATTTGGCCCTGACCTTTGAAAGAAGACACAAAGTCTCACCTAACCTGGATCTAAGCCTCACAGATCTCTAAAACACCACAAAATCAAAACATCCCGGATCTGACAACATGAAGAACCCTGGAGTCAGTTTTAGGTATTGGCTGCTTTATTGCACTGCTTCCTCCCCCCCCACCCCCGGTTTTAAATATAGAAGAACATATTGATTTGGTCTTTTCTGGTTTAAATTTCTCTGCTGTTCTGTATGCTGCATCACAGTCTCAAAACATGAGCCCAAATGCAAAGCTCTGAACAGTTGGAGACCTCTGCCTCAATCCAAATGTCCACTACACCACAGCTGGTGTTCTGGAGGTTGTTTTGGGGAGTTTTTGGGTGTGCTGGGACAAAAAAGAGCAAAAACTAAAGTCTCAAACAACTGTACAAAAAGGTTGCATACATTGAAGTCACTGATGCAAAAACTATTCAGTGGCTGCTTCAAACATACTCAAAAAAAATCTACTGCACTCTAAGGAAAGCATTTACATATTACTCAATAGTTATTATGGCTTTTTGTGTGTTTTCCTCCTTTGTTTTGTTTTCCACTAGACAATACACACAGTTCTGCATAGTCCCCCTTCAGGGATTTCTCTCAAGGATACACAGATATCTATTTTTCTGCTACCAGACAGAGCAACCTTCTGAAATCAGTGCAGATTCATCACCCACCCTGCACACGACCTTATCAGCAGTTGCGGTGGGTGGCCTCTGTGGAATTCTATGGAAAGGGCAAAGCTGGAAAACGTGCACTTTAAAGTGCCAGGGAATTTAGTTCAGTGTGCAGCACTTGTAATTTCTGCTGCTGCAGACTGTTCAGCCTGTTATGGATATCTGAGAATTCGCTTTTTACCTGACTAGAGGTCATGAGATTTATTACAGTAAATTTTTTTTGCCTTTTTTATTTTTCCTTCTGGAATAGGTAATTGAGGGTGCCAATATCTGCATGCATAATATCTCCAGAGATGAAGAGAGAAGAGAAATAATGCTTCCTGACACTCCTTTCCCCACATGTAACATATTTTGCATTTACTTCTATGAAGGGAATGTTTAAAGAGAAGACAGTGCTGTGCTGGGCTTTGGTACAAAAGGTATGGCAAAAAAAAAAAAAAGACTGACAAGGACTCAGGTGGATGACTGCAGCAGGAAATACTAAAAATTAAATTTTTAGTTTCCTCATCATATATGTTCCCACCTGGTGGCATCTACCAGTAAATATATTCAGAACAGGCAATTGTTTCTGTTGGCTTGCAGGCTGCCCTCCACCAAGAACCATGGATCTACATTTTTTAAAAATATTACTTCAATGAGTAAAAACAGAGTGGCAGGGGTGTATAGACCAAAGAGCAAGCAAGTAACAAAGGTTTATTACATCTCTGCGTCTTTCACACAAAGCAAAAACACCTTCTTGGTGACTAAAGTCTATCTTCAGTACATCTCAAAGCACTTCATGAAAGAAGTAAGAGTCATTATTCTGCACACTACAGATGGAAATACTAAGACTCAGTGATTTGCCCAATTTGTCTTTCCGTATTCCTTGACCAGTGCCAACAGGAGAATTTCGTTTTCCTCATCCTCACTTTTGCCGGTGCCCGTGAAGGTTCCCATGACCAAGGCCTTCTAAGGCATTTTACAATCTAGATGAACATGATTTCAAATAAATGTCTGGCTGAAGTGCAAACAAACTGATCCTTTGTTATTTGGGTCTGAACGTGCCACCTAAAGTGTCCACAAGTAACACAGACACAAATGGAATCCCTGTTTGCAAAGGACTAACAAAAATCTGTGTTTCAGCACAGCAGCACCTTTTCACAGCCAGTCACCCGGGATTTGAGGAAGTCTCAGACATACAGGACTCTGATTTCTGTGCTGCAAACCCACAAGAGTGGTTTTTTTTTAAAGACTTCTAGCTTTGTGGAGGTATTAAAATGGATTATCCATGCATCTGCTGTCGCAGCACACACAGGCCCTGTGTGGTGCCTGTGTCTGTGTGTGAGTGTGTTGGTGGGCATTTAGTTTTAAAGAAGGGCTTTTAGTCTCACAGAATGAAACCTGGGGAAGATCCCCAGTCCTCCATCCTTGAGGTAATTACACCAGGAAAAACCATCCTGTCTATCCACTTCTCATCAAGCAAAGGATGTGGTGGCAGGCAAGAAGTGACCTTGTGTTTCTGCTGCTCAGAGTCCCAGCAACCCATAGCAACTTAAATTAGAACATGTGCAATATAATTAGATTTTCTTCCCTTGTAGATTTGTCATGCTTCTCCTGCCTGAAAAGGAGGGGACACTTCAGACAGAGGCTTGAGCTCATCAGGGCTGTTTGCTGTCCACCAGGGCTTTGCTTTGAGCGAGACAGGGGAAAGGCTGGGATTAAAACAAAGACTTTGTGCTTTCAGCTCCTGCCCTACAGAAACAGTTTTTAGTCAGGAACCACAGCAAGTGAATCCTGGATTTGGAGACAAAATAAGAAATCCAGGTCAGGATTCAAATCCAGGTTTCCTCCACATGACTTCAGTTGTTTGTTGCCAAGGTTGTAGCTTGGAGGGACCTGATCAGGTATGAGATTAGGTTTGGAATGGTCCCTACTAAATAATGCAGGAATTGACCCTCCAGCTCCATCTGTAGAAAAGCTTGTTGCAGCTCATTAGTCGGAGCAGAGTATTCTGAGAGTGTGGCTCTGGCCACTAGATTCTGATCAACACCTGTTTTAGGATCCTGGTTGCACTCTACAGCCCATGAGGACTCCAGAGAGGACATTAGAGCAGGCTAACTCACTCCACTCACTGTAGACAACACCGGAGAAGCTACTTCAGGCAACTAAACTAGATATCTAAAGGGAGGTAGGGCTAATATAGCCCAATTTACCCCAGTGTCTTGTCATAAACTTTTAACCCCTTTACTGCTGCTCCATATCTGACTTTATCCATATTCTGACTTTAAAGGGCTGAATTGTGCCTTCACAAAAGTCTTTGGGAAACGTTTCCTGACCAGTAAAATATACAAAGGCCCAACCTGTTTCTGAAAAAGCCTTCAAGTTTTCTACGCTTTCTGATTTTTTTTTCTTTTTTTACTTTGGATTTCAAGAGATCCTTGAAGTTAATTGAAAATGCATTTCAATTACAATAAATGTGATTTGTTAGGGGGTTGCCTAATGTCCTCCCTCCTGCCTGAAGAATAGAATTTTTACCATCAAGTTATAACTCATCATCAAGTTATAACACCATAAAGTCTCAATTTGAAAAACTATTCTTTCCTTTTTGAGGCAAACCATGGAAGAGCAGACACCACAGTCTCTACCTTTTCTTCATTGCTACTAGGCAAGAAAGTATTTTGAAAATAAAAACAAAGGCAAACTTACTTATGCAACTTAATTTAAACCCAGTCTTTTTCTTTTTTTTTTGTAAGTTAGCAGAGGGTCCTCACACTCCCTCTGAGAACGCCGCATCATAAAAATGGGCATTTGAAGACAGAGCAAATATGCTAACAGGATTCAAATTTGTCATGCTGTTCAGATGATGACACTTCTAGCTTCTTGTTCAAACCTTTACTCAGTGTTTTGAGGTTTACTCATCAGTAAAATCTCAATGTTATGGACATTCTGTTAACCACAGGGTAGCACAGCTGACCACAGGATGAATGCAACTGAAACAGCTGCCCGTGGAGCAGCACCATCACCTGCCTCTGGGCATCCTTTGCTTTTGCTTCTTCAGTAGGTTATTTCCCACAAGAGCTGCTCTGGCCCATTTGTGGTCCTTCCAGACAGGTTTCATCCCATCACCACGCCTTTAATGAGCAGTGTATTACTCAGCCCTCTAAGCCAAGTTGCAAATGATGACTGTGCGACTGGAAAGGCTTTCCTCTGATGAGATTAAACATGGTTTGAGGTAGGTGTTCTCTGCTGTAGATATGTTTTCGACTCTTGGTCACTGTTCCTCAGGCTTACAGGCTCAGCAGAGGGGAAAAAAAATTATATAATTATAGAAGTAGTAGGGAGAGAGCACTGCATGGTGTCAGACATCAAACCTGGGGAGTAGGAGTCTCCCCACAATTGTGGTGAGTAAATTTTGATCACTCAGATGCTGGACCAAGTCTTGGCATCTTTTGGAGCATCAACACACTCTCTTCGTTCTTTCAGTCACCAATTTATACTTCCTGCCATTTCAAGCTATTTTACCCAGAAATAATCCTCAGAACTGTGATAGTAAGCATGGTCTAACTGATCTAGAATTTTAGAAATTATTGTTTTGTTCTTGTACCTGTCTCTGACTTCATCATTCCCTGGTCTTTGAGATGTTCAGGGATAGATTTCTGCAGTGTGATTACTGGGCAATACTGAGCCACTAATTTGGCAGAGGTTTCTACTAGTATTATATAAGTCATGATTTTAGTAAAGAAGATATTTCAGAGAATTTTTTTCCAATTCTAGAGGAGGCCCTGCTAAACTGAGGATGTATGCACAATTTCCTCAAAGGAACACAGACTGGAAAACATTAAAAGGACAAAACTTTGCATGAAACTCGCTAAATTTTGACCAGCTTGGTTTACCATCTTCTCTGAAGACCCTGTACCATCACAAAAAAAAAAAAAACAACCGAAAAAGAACACCTTTCCAATAAAATAAGGGGAGCAGTCTGCCTAGTTGAGGCTCCAGTGATCTGATTTCCACTTCTATTAGGGTAGCAACCTCAGGACCCAGATGAGATACCTTTCTCCCACTGACAGCTTAGGCCAGCAGTAGACAAGATGCAAAGTTTACCTGAAGGGTGTGCTATGCCTGCTTGTTTTTTTGGGCAAGCAGCAAAAGATAACGCAAAAGTGCTTTTTGTTGGTGAACTGAAGGAACAGAGCTAAAACCTTTCCCTTCCAACCGTTATATCCTGACGGGAAAGAAGTAAAGCGTGGCCCTTTCAGGAGAGCAAGGCTTAGTGCAGGAGTTAGTGAGGGAGCCCCAGAGGCATCAGAGCAGCACAAAACGCCTTCCGAAGCACACAAGGGTCATAGGTGCCTGTTTAATTTTTCTGCCCACGCCACAGTAACACGCGCAGCAAACAAAGCCAGGCTGCTCTCTAACAATCTTGTCTCGGAACCAGCGTCATCTCGGGGAGTATAGCTACAGAGCCTTGGTGTAACTCAAACGAAAACATGAAGGTTACTAGGGATACGAGGAGACTCATGGAGCAATTAAATAACCAACAGACACACACACCCACACACGCAGCCCTCATTTACTCAAAACCCTGACAGTTGTTTATTGAGAAGTAGGTGTTGACGGTTCACTTGTCTTGGATGGATTTCTCCCGGAATAAACACCAGTGCTTTCAAAGTGCCTGATCCCATTTTCTTGTAAAAGAAAAAGCTTAAAAAGAGGGGGGGGGGGGCGGGGGGAGGAAAGAAAAAAATTTAAAACCCCCACAAATGCTATATACAGAGCGGGTGTCATTACTGCTGTGTGCTGTGGAGAGGGGACTCCATGTATGGGAAAAGATTCAGCTGCGAGAGTGTTTTGGAAAATGAAGAGTTATTTCGCAATAGGCCGTGACATCTCCCTTGGAGAAAACTTGCCCAGATTCTGCAGATTGCTTTGCAGATGGAAAAGGGACAATGCCTGATTGCAATATACTCTCAGATAAAGTCAAGTTTGACTCGGTCTAGAAACTTTCCCTCCCCAGGAGGCCAAAATTGAGCACTGAAGGCATCTATCCTTCTTTAAGCTAATCTTTATATTCAAGTGCAGGTGCAATCAATAATACCAATGTAATCTCCATTGCAAAACAGAGCCCATTGAATGCCAAAAGGCTGAGCAAAATTCCCCTTCTCAGTCCCAGCACTGTGCTATCAACAGCTGAAGAGACTTTTCACAACACAAATGGGAGGAAAGGGATGAAATGAAAGGAAATTCAGGCTTAATATTAGAACCTGCTGACAGCAAGATGTATTAAGTCATAGGGCAGCCACAAATGCAACAGGAAACCCACTTTTTGAACACTTAGGACTGGAAAAATTAATAGACAATGGAGAAAATGCTACAGGGAACAACTGCAATGATAGAAAGAGAGACATCAAGGTGAACTATCTACACCTTTCCCATTCTCCCTTTCTGTGTTTCAGCAGTAATTCCGTAGTTTCTGCCACTTGCAGAATTTTATTGCATATAGGGAAAACAACATTACTCTGATACAGGTCTGAGAAATTTTTGATGATCAGAAGGGGCAAAACCAAAGATGCTGAGCAAGGATGGTTTTCAGTAACCACACTTTGCTTCTGGACCTGCTCATCAATGTGCATATGAGCCCACATTTACCAGTTTCTAACAGAGTTAAGCACCTTATAAGAATCCCACTCCTAAACTTCCTTGCATTAGAAATGTAGGCATATTAATCTAGGGCATTATCTATGTTTGCACTATCAAAGCCTTTAGCAAGAATCACAGAGTCACAGAATGGTTTGGGTTGGAAGAGACCTTAAAGCTCATCTCATTCCAAACCCTTGTTGTGGACAGGGGCACCTTCCACTAGACCAAGTTGCTCAGAGCCCCATTCAATCTGGCACTGAATACTTCCAGACATGGGGCATCCATGTGATTCTTCTCACTCTTTTACTTGACTCCAAGTGCTTTTAAAACCATTCCTATCCATATATAATTTTGTGGATATGAGCTTTATCAAGGCCATCTGAAACCTTTTTTTTTGAAGGTATAATTAAAAACTATTGCATGGTAAAATTTAACTTTGGGGTCTGAAACAATTTTGTGAGATTGCTGCTGTGTTTGACACGCTCTCTGACTAACCAGCCAAAGCAATCAGGCAAATAACCCACCTCACACACACACACTTAAACAGTCCTTGTGTTTAAGCACACACTTGCTGTGTGCATTTTCTCCAGGGGCCCTTTAGATGCTGTTTTGTACACAGGGCAGTGCGTGCTTTCAGTGGTGTGAAATAAAGAGGTTAGTGCCATGGAAAAAGTTCTTAACACAGAAAATACTGCTCAAGATGCATAAATAATTAAACAGGGTGCATTTAAAACGTGAGCCATTAAAAACAACCTTTGTGAGGGGGAAAAAAAAAAAAAGAAACTGTAGGATGCAAGTTAATCTTTCATAAGGCAAATCTTCAGATGGTTGCTTCTTCACGGGCACTTCACAGTGCTCTGTTTCCTTTTGAACCAAGCATTCATACAAAAAAGCGTTTTGACAATCCCACCAGGATGCTCATCCTCTGTGTTCAGAGGGAGATTTATAAAGATCACAAGGCAGGATTGTGAATATAATGATCCCAGGGATTAGCCTTTCTTCCAGCTATGGTAGGGCAGTCCTCTGGATCTATCTGAAATCAGAGAGGGGGCTCTTGACTGTGAGCCAGTGTGTGGCTTTCTTCTCACTGACACTGTCCCTTCCCCACCTACTCCCATGTGCTTGCAATACTTTAAATGCTTAATAGTTTAAAACAGTCATATGTTAACTATCACCCTCCCTGTCAAGGAAAATGAAGGCATCTCCATTAAGAGTAAGTGAACTGTTGCTCTCCATCAGAGTGGATCCACTACTGGCAAGTGCTCTTTAAGTATTGATAAAGGAGCTTATTTAACCTTCTGGAAAGTCAAGCCCAAAGGATAAGGAAAAGCTTATTCAGAGGAAAGACGATTTTGTGATTAAGACACTGGATAGGTATTTAGAAAACCTCTTGTTTCCTCTTATTTTCTTGTACCCCCTTTGACTTTGAGGAAGGAATTTGATCATCACCAGCCAAAACACCAGAAGACATCATCTCCTCTCTCGGCACCTAGAAATGGATTTAATACAAGCTGGGCTCGCTCCCTAGTCAAGATGCCTGACCTAGGAACACACTCAGTGTCCACCCAGAGGCATTTCTGTGGGCAGTAAGAGAGAAAAAGAGACACTTATAATCATGAATAGCCAATGAAAAACCTAACTTGTGCTCTGGAGATCCATGGGCTGTGGGTAGAGTGAAAGGATAAAAACTGTCCTCAGAAGAAGATACAACTTTGCAGAATGTTGTCCCAAATGCTGTGGCTTTCTGTCCAAGAAGGACGGAAATAATAATCCTTCCCTTCTCTTGCTGCTTCCCTCTGTTTTGGCTTTAGCCTATGAGGTCTGAGCAGCAAGACCCACCTCTCACAGTGTCTACCAAGATAGGGGGTCAGGTTTAGTTCAGGTCTTCTCAGACTGCTTGAATACAGTAAAGACACACATATTTAACTGAATTAACTGCTTTAACTCCTTGCATCCAAGGACTAAAGGAAAGGGCAATAACATCATAAAAGTAGGTGAAATAGTATCACTTACAAAAGAAGATAAAACCAGCATGCAGGAGGAACTGTGCACTACCTGTCATTATTTCCCCAAATTTTTATGCATGTGAACTTTTAAGTAATCACACTGCTTTACAGAACATGTATAATAAGTATATATAATAAATGACTTGAAGCTTGTCGTAAAAACAGTACACTAGCAAAGACAAGAACCTGAAAGATCTCATGATGAGTTTGTGAGCGTGGCCTCATTTCAGTCCATTTCTGCAAACGGATTAATGGTACAGGCTTTAATTACATGGTCACATACTGCTCTTTTCTGCAAGGCCCCTGCTTCACCAAGTGCCAGTGAGACATTTTAATTCCTGTAACTTTATAGCACATTAATCATGGGTGATGAGGCCATGAATCAGTTATGCAAGTCATTCCAAATACATACTGATGAAATCTGCAAACCATCACCACCCACCACGCATATTCTGATTATCCACCTGTGTTACGGATGAACTATTTTGGGATTGTTTTAAACAGTTCTGAGGATATTTGCTGTTTTTTTCAGTAGCACAGGAATATCTTGCCCACCATTCCCATAATATCATGTGCCTCAGCTTCCATGTGGTCATTTGTGAAAGGCCCATTAAGGAAAAAATGTGACAGTGTAACATTTAATGTCTTCAAGTGGTGACCTAGGGCAACGTTCTGCATGGAAAAAAAACTGCCATAGTATCTTTAAACACAAGTTGTGTCAAACTACAAATGTAGTTAACCCTTTATGCGGTGTTAATAAGCCCCAATTTTTGTGATTCGTTTTAAAAAAATAAGCTCTGTGACAGTGTACTATGGTTGAAAAAATCTCTTTTGTACAAGGTAGAATGTTACTACAATTTTATATTTATGTCTTTACAAACAAGATGGTCAAGACGGACTCTTTGCCTTTTTTTTTTTTTTTTTTTAAATTTTTTATATTTGGTACTGGGTAGGTACAAGGAACTTTTTTCCGGAACAGTAGATGAAGTAATAAAAAGGTAAAGACAAGCAGATTTACTGTATTGAATTTCTATTTGTCATATAAAGACGTGTGCAGGTCGTTCCAGCTATTGGTGTTATGCTTTCTTGCTAGTGGCTTGAAATCCACCACTCACCAAGTCATAAATATTAAATTTGGAAAGACCTCTCAGGCTGTTCAAGTCACCCTCCTGCAATAGGTAGGTACAGTGGTTCCTACTGAACATTCACAAGCATAATTCAATTTTGCCATCGGAAGGGTCATTTGCCTCCTAATTACCATGGAAAGAATGCAACAGACCACTAAGTCTTCACCACAATACATACATTATTTCCCAGTATACTCCAATATACAGACACATAAATTGTACTTGTCTGTTTAGTTCACTGCTAAAATACTCCAGCCATAAGTATGCTGTCCAATAAACCCCACAGCTGACATGGAGTCTCAAGCAAGAAACCCCTTCCTGTGTTTTAAAGTCAAATTTCAAAGAGAGAGCCAACAGCAGCTTTTCTTTCAAGAGTACTGATAGTTAAAATAATTTCCTTTCAGAAATTCTGTTGCACCACGATTTTAGAGAAGGAGGAAATAAGAAACAATGGCTTTGAAGTAATTCATCTCAGAGAAAGAAATTAGACCAGGGTTCATATTTTACAGTGATTTACATCTTGTGCAACCCCATTACATTTAATGGGACTACTGAAGGTCTGTGTCAACAAGGAATGTGACTCTTCAGGCTTAAGTGCTGTGATTCATGGACTGGGTTGCAGTGGTCTCTGTTTTTATGATAAGACTTTATCTCCAAAGACTACTGCTAGAGACTTCAGTTTTATTATTTTTTTTTTGTGGGTGGAGAGGGTTGTTTTCCCTTTGTTTGGTTCTTTAGGAATATTCAAGGGGATAAGCCAGTTTGTCAGATGCCCACATTTCATGTCTTTTGCTGTCACACTTATTCCAAAGGGAGTACCTGGACTCTTGGCATGTATACTGCCATGTTTGTTGATGGAACACCTCTTTATTATAGATCATAAATAATATAAAGCATTCAGAAGGTAGCAGTACTGCCTGAAAGTGAAAACTATAGGCCAAGGCCCAGAGAGGCAGTATTTTATAAATACATATAGTGATATTGTCCCCCTTAACTTCTATTTGTTTTCTTCCTTTTCCCTTTCTTTTATCCTACTGAAATGAGCATACATGGGTTTATATTTCTTTTCTTTTTCCTGTAAAGATTTATAATATTAAGTTACTACCACGGATGAACCAGAGTTGCTACACAGCTGTTGATGCTGTTGAAACAACAGACTGCATCAATCCAAAATACTATTGAATGAAATAGTTTTGGTGCCTTTTGCCATTTCACAGGAGGGTGGTAATAGTATAATGAATATTTAACATTTCTATTCTATTTTTATTAGACTTTGTAACGCCTTATAAACTGCAAGGAGCACTTAGTGCTTTGTTCCACGTATATATTTTTCCTGGCTTGGAGTGTAAACTGTTAGACACCATTTAGAAACTATTCTGAAAAGGGAAGGATACTCTAGCAAACTCAGTTTAAATATATGAATAATTCTGTGGGATATGTTGTAACTGTAATTTCCAAGGAAGACCACAAGCACATTTCTCACCTGAAATGCAGTACACAAGCCTCACCCCTACCCAGGAATTTCCACTGAAAAGGAAGAAAAATTAAAACTATAAAGTCACTTGTGTTTCACGCAGAAACTAATGCATGTAGAAAACAGATATTTAACTCTCCACCAGTTTATTCTGTAAGGGCAGGTGAATTTACAGCGGAATATTTCAAACGAAACTACGCTCAAGTCATGCTGGCACAGAAGCATTTTCTATTTGATACTGTCCTGGCAGCTGCTGGAAGCGCCGTGTCCTTTCTCTAGGTGCACAGACTAGGCAGGAGTGGGAAGAAATCTAATCTGGGAAACTCTAAATTAAGGCTTGCCTGCAGTTTGTGCTTAGCCTAGGCTCTTAAATTTGTCTTTGTCCAGCTACGACTATTGTCATGAAAAATCTTATTTCATAGAAGTTAATTTGTATTTTGAACTTGCAACTCCTTGCCCATAATAAGACTTAAAGGTTGGACTCAGCCATCTTAAGTTTTTTTCCAACCTGAATGATTCTGTGATATCTGTTGTACCACTGTATCTGTGATATTTTGTTGTACCACTGCAGAAGGCTGTGGATATCCCCTCACAAGTGGTACCTGAGCTCTCACTGCCTTTCACAACAGAAGTCAGATACTATAGGCTTGATGGAAAGACTGTTTTTCTCCTCCAAACTGGACACCAGCTCATTAAAATCAGCAGAAGAACCCCCAAACCAAACTCAGAGGCTCGAAGCATTTGTATGTCCTTCCCATTTCAAATGGCGAGTGCTTTTGATCATGTCACACCATTTACCCACCACCTTCCCAAGTACATGTAAGAAAGATCTTCAGGGCTCAGGTTGAATCTCCTGCCCTCTGACTGGGGGTAGGACAAGAGCCTGCAGCTACTGTGCAGTTTGCTTCACTTGTCCTTTGTTAATGGTTCCCCTTTCTCCCTGCTGATACCTCCCAGCGTGAGCACAGAACCCCCAGCAAGCTCCGCCACCTTTGCAGAGCCAGGAAGGGGGAAGAGAGGAGAGGAGAGTTTAGAAGTGGGTTTGATCTGCTCCACAGACACTGACCACACTGTGAAACAAACAGCTGCACAGAAGACAAAGAAGGTCTGAGAACGGAAACCAATATATTCTGTGAGCTGGGAGTGGTTAAATGCGATGAAGAGCCACAGCAGCTGACGGGGAGGGAGCTGGGAGCAGGAGGAGGGAGCGCCCCGTCACATGCGTTGGGCATATTATCATTTTTCAATGCTCACATTAAGAACAAGAAAACCACGAAGTTTCATAACTTGTCGTTTAGTTTAAGGAGGAGAAGAAATAAAAACATCTCTGAACCACAGAGAACTGTAAGGTGACCTTCTGACAAAATCTGGGGTGAGCAACCCATCTCTTGTCTTCAGATGTCATTCAATTCCTAACTCACTCTTTGCAGAGGAAGGACAAAAGGCAGTTTCTTGAGTCGGCTGCAGGAAGATGAACAGAACAAGGACTTTCTGTTTGTACTTCTGCGTTCCTCTTTTTAAAATAATAACAGTGAACAGTGTGATCAGAAGCGACTGCCTGGGGGATTTTTGTCTTTCTGTTTTTAGTGCATGTCTCTCCCCTCTGAGTGAAGGATCCATGCAAATAAGTGGAGGGTTTGCACTGAAGAGACTGGATGGGGGGAAACAGCCAAACTGATTGCACACCCATCAGTTCACACACAAGCACTGCCAAGTGCCTGGAGTACACAGTCCAAAAAAGAGAACAGCACACTGTGTTCCCTTGCATCAGTTTAACTTCTCTCTATCATAGCCACTTCTTGAAATAATTGTTCCTATTTAAGATACAAATCTGATTTTTCACATAACTATACCTTGTTCTCCAATAATAGTCTTAGTTCCTAGATCTCAGGAACTCATAAGTGCCAAGATCTTTGATGGCATTTAGGTGTGGAAGTGCTCTTGGAAATGATGAAAATGATGATGTCATTTGGTTTAGGTCACCCATCCCATGACAGGATGATATTGCAATCTCATTCAGACCTCCCAAGTTCCTGTCTCTTCTTCTGCAAATTGCTGTCACTTTAAAAAATATGTATGTGCAATAAGATATAAACTGTCATGTCTCATGGTATAAGCCAAACACTGAATGGAGGCAGTGGATAAAAGCTATTTTTCTTATGATCAAATTATGTTTACTATTATTGTCTACTATGTGGTTTCTTGCATGCTCCTTTGAAGCATCTGGTGTTGGCTACAGTCAGTAATTGGAAACTTGAAATAAGACAATAAAAAGACTTCGACTGATGTAACAGTTCCTATGTTCTAATGTTTAAAAAGTCACAAGAGTTAAAAACAAACAACTCATTTACTCAGTATTACTATCTAGGAAGCTTTCCTGAGTGAATGAAGGCTAGCTTTTCTTGAATTCAAGTTTTCATCATCAATAACAGAAAATATTTTATATGCTCATATGCTCATTACAACATTAACTTTCTGAATATGAACCCATTCATTTAGTGATGAAATAAAATTCTCTGACACTGCTCCCAGCTCTGTCCTCCAGTTGCACCAGAGACTCTGGACATAAGGCAGCCAGCTGAGAATTTTGAGACAGTGTTAAGCATCTCCTGGACTATGGAAAATATTCTGCATCTCCCAGTACAGGGTTAGCACTTCATAGACACATATGCACCACCATGGGATAAAAGCTATTATTACCTCTTAGAAAAGGTTTACCACATTAGGGTAGCAATGATGCACCTGAGTCAGAACAGCAGTTAGCAATTTGAAAGCATCTCAACTCATAAAAAAGTGGAGGTGCAAATCTCCATGAGCGTGTTGGTATCTTCAAGATGAGTAGATGTGGTGCTTAGGGACACAGTTCAGGGTGGACTTGGCAGTGTTGGGTTTGTGATTGTACCTGTTGATCTTAAGGACCTTTCTCAACCTAAATGATTAAATGATTCTGTGATACAAAGATATCAACTTCTTGAACTACTCCTTGAAGAGGGGCAGTGATGTTTTAATATTCTCAAGTCAGCTAATGAATCTCACCAACTTTTGTCAATTTTCCCTTTTGTTGGAAGAAGGGTATAACCTCAGCAACTAAAACCATGAATGATCCCAGTTTAAAACCAACCAAATAAAAAAATTAAAAGACTTTTCAGGAGGAAAAAACCCCAACTTTACAATAGGGTTACAGTTACAAGGAGATTTCTGCACTGCTCACAGCCTATCAGACCACAGTGAATTCTGGCAAAGTGGGAAAACCAAACGTCTCTCCAGAGCCAAGGTTTCACAGGTCATCCCGAAAGCTTTAGCTGCTGATTTCCTGCTGGAGAGACCCCTTAGGCATTCCCTGTACCTGTGCTGCAAGTGAAGCTCCTGTTGACGTCAGCAGGAATGTGTCACGCAGGAGAGAAAACTGCACTGAAAGGCCTCTGCTTAATGGGACGGTGAATTTTTACAAGCAGAAAGAATGCTTGAGCTCCAAAAGTGCAAAGTATCCACAGCTGAGGTCAGGGTACAGTGAATTTCCCCCAGGCAACCTCTGCACAGAAAAGCCCGTCACTGCAGAATTTGTGCCTCCAAGGGAAGCAGCAGGTTAACACTCACCTGAACCACCCTATTAACATGGGCACCCTGGGAGAAGCTGCCACGGACAGAAAATTCACCACTGGCTGAGGCAACGTGCACACCACCAGGTCAGAAACAGCTGGATGTGGCAACAGTATCATGTCCCCCGTAATTGGAGAGGATCAGATTTCTCTGCAGTGTGAGTGGGAACTAAAGAAGGGCTAAAACAGCCCGTGGTGCAGTATCATGGGAGCCTACAAATTGCAGGGACAAAGACCCCAAAAGAGCCGCGTGTTAATGACAATCCCGATCCTTCCCGTGCCATCTGGTTGCACCATCACTGCTCTGCACATCAGGCTGTGCATGCACAGTGACAGAGGCAACATATTGCTATCTTTGGGATCAGTGGTGCAGAGACCCGGCATGGGCACGGCGTCTGCAGCGACACATGTCCACACAGCCCCTCCACTTCACAGAGCCCCTGGAACATAAATTTAGCCAAACAGGTGAGACACGCCAGGATTGCTCTTCCATTGCTTAGGTGGAGGGCAGCAGCTGTTGGACACTCAAGAGTAACTATCCAAGAAGAGAACACACTAGGAGAAGGTAGACTGGTAGCAGACAACTGGCAGGGACTGAGACCTGCTGTATGGTTATACTTGACTTCTCTGCAATTATATAAAGAGTGATAAACATACTCTGCCTTGGGAATCTCCTGTCTACTCACTAATGCTCTACAAGTCTTCCTAGCTAGTATGTGGTTCAAGATCAGCCAACACGGCCAAATGAAGCCTTCTTGCCTTGCAGGAGCATCTAGGACACACCTCCTCCCTGTGATCCACTGAAAGACAAGAGACTTTGCTGTGCTGTGGGACCTGCCAGAGACACTCACTCCTTCCCTTGATGAGAGAGGGTGTTTAAGATGGTTTAGCCCCTACGTTAAGCACCAGAATGTCTCAACTCAGATGTGGGCTGAGCACTTCTCCAAGAGGCTCGGAGCACACCTCTACCGTGATGACAAGGCTCGTCATCTTGAGTGACAGGGCTAGACTCGAGGAATTTGGATACACTACACAGGAATCCGCTACTAACGGGATATGCAAGAGGCACAGGTCTAAACCAAGTAACACCGAGTGATGAAGTGAATTTGGAGTGGCGCCAGGAAGACTACAGGACAGGAAGAAATGAAAGATTTAAGTGTTTTTAACACTGTCTCCACATGCTCAACAAGGATTTTCTCAAGAGTCTTTACTTTATAAACTCTCTATGAAATACAGCATTTTTTTCCAGAGCTGCCCTTTATCATCTGATCAACAGAAAGAATCAAATCGCTCTGTCAGTTGGATTAATCCTTTCTAAATGGCTCATTTCTGCTTTTATTCTGAAGATGCAAGGCATGGTAATTCCACTAAAATCTGTGAGATGATGGGACTTTATATCAGAATAACACAGGATTTGGTCCACCTTTACCTACATCTGTGCCCCTGAAGAAATGAGAGGGATGTTCTCCTTTAAAAACACAGAACGGCTTCAACAACATGGGAACACGCCTCAAACAGCAACTGACTCACAAATGATGCAAAGCAAGTGTTACCACGAAACAGGTCTCTGCCCTAATAAGTAAGGGTTGCTGTTCCATGACTCCTAGGTGTCCCACAAAGGGATGTCTCTTTCCTAGGGCATCTAAAAATGGGATGCTGGAATGTGAACAAATCAACCTAGGCTGCCTTGACAGAGGATGGAGAGGAACTGTTACCCCAGAGGACGATTCGCATCACACTAAAACAGGCATCTAAGGCAAGTCATATGGATTGCTCCCTGGAGAAGTCTATGTCTTACTACTGACTACAAAGGGAGTCCAGGGTGACCAGTCCAAACTTAGGCACCTAGCTTTCAGACATCTGAAGCTGTGTGAAATGAATCACAATCTAGCAGATCATCTTTTATGAGTCATAGAGCTTTAATTTTTACCCAGGTACTCTTTTGTTGAGCACAATAACTTTTGTCTAAAACATTTCCTCCAGAGAGGCCCTTCAGTCTTGAAGACATCAAAAGATGAGCAATTCATCACTTCCACTGGCCCCTTGCTTTAGTGATTAACCACTATCACTGAGAAAGACACTGCTGGATCCAATTTGCCCATCGTCAATGTTGTGCTTCCCTTTGCTATTTTGAAGGGATTGCTGCATTTCTCGTCTGGAAGTGCTGGTGCAGTTTCAGATTGCCAAGTCTGAAGGCCAAGTGGTCCAGCCTTTCAAAAACGAAGATTTTTGTACAAAATTTCACCTACCTAATAGAAGCACGGCTTCATTTTTATGTTTAACTAGGACATACTTTAATAAGATCAATGTCTTTACATGTCCCAACTTCCCAAGGATCTGAAAGAATGCTGCAAATATTAATAAATTATGTCTCAGCACATCTTAAAATAAATATTGCCACACACCCTTCAGAAGTAGAGAAATTAAAGGGCAGAGAAGACAAATAACTGACTCAGGTCTGGAGCAGAGATGGGAGCAGATGTCCTATTTCCTGATTTATAACAATGTCTTTAAAGCACTGGATTTCAATTAGCACTCTGCCACCTTTACTCACACCTTGTTTCTTTTCAAATGCAACAGGACATACACAGACTGGAAAGGAGAAATTTTATCTTCAGTGTTTGGTTTCCAGTGTCCAAGGAGCACCTTTTTGTTCTCTTTATACTTAATCCAAAAAAAAGGTTTCTAGCTCTGGTGTGGGCTCCATGATATAACTTGTTGCAATAGCCAACAAGTTTCAATCATCATCTGAGATAACTTTTGATGGACTTCACTTATTTTTACCTCTACGTCAGTAACCACACCAAATCTCAAACAAATCTCTGCATTTGCAGATAGAAACTGGGCAATGAGAAGGGCAGTAACTCAAGTCAGTAATAAAAAATGCAAAGGGCTGCATGAACACTAAATATGTTAGAAATAGCCATTTGGCACAAACGTCTATTCTCTTAATTTGGTTGCCATTATTTATGCTATCATAGATGAGGAGCCTATTGCACCTCGCACTGCACACTCAAATAACAGAAGTGGTAGTCCTGGTTTTTATTTTCACAGAGCTCCAACTAAAACAGACAAAGTGAAAGAATATCGTTGAAAACACCTCCATATAAAAAGCTCCCACAGCTATATATAGATTCTAGATAGAGTTAATCATATCATGCAGATAACATTTCTATGATCAGCTTCCAGATACACCTAGTAACAACAGGGTTCCTGCCAATTTTCAAGCTATTTCATAATGGACATGAACAGGAGTTATCTTAAAGCATAAACATCTCTCCTGGTCTTCAGTTCTGTTGTCTCTGTCTTACAGAGCTCTCTTCAAACCATATTTATTGCAACTGTGTGTGTTGCTTTTCCTGCTTCAAACTGAATACTCCTCCCGAAGAACTTGGCACTTTAACAGATTTTGTTATCACTATGCATGTCTAGAGCAGAATATGTTGTTTTAAATGGTCCCCACCCACTGTTTGGATGATGCAGTGCCCTAAGAACACTGATCAGAGCCAGAGCAAGAAGATACTGTTGTATGTATAGATGTACACACTCTACCAAACACTACTACTACTACTTGTAATTGCACTTTTACTATTACATTTTTCCATATAGCTTTTGAGGAACTGGTTTAAATAGATGGTGAAATTGTTAAGCACCTGCAAGACAGAGCTGGAACATCATTGGGTTTGCTTTTGTGCCAATGATGTCAGAGCCTGACCCTCAAAGCCAGTGCAAAGTACTTTCACCCAAATCGTCCAACCAAAACACAGATTAAATGTCCACACACTTTCCCAGAGTGTTTAGTGTGCTTTACATGAAGGTCATAATAAAAGTACTAGTTTTATTATTCCACAGTTTCAGCAGATGGTCTGAACTATTAAGAATCAATTTGAGCCTATTAAAAATGTCATCTATTCTATTTCCAGACAATATCGCAGCAGTTCATCCTCATTACTTATCTGTCACTATAAAGAGTAGATAAACCTTCATCCATCACATCCAGTGACTTTTACCCAGAATTCTTGATATATTTTTCCTAGATTTTCTTCTTCTTTTTTTTTTTTTCCCCTAAATTACTCCTCTCCTTTCAGTTCTACAGCAATGTGGGCATCCACTCCTTATTTCAGTACCCAAAAATATGTATGCTATAAGAATATTTAGTCTTCATGTAACACATTTGCCAGAGAATCTCAAAGGACATCACAAAGGACAAACGGTTCTTTACGCCCATTACTCAAATGAGACATCTGAGGTATGTTTGTCTACATAATTAAAAAAAATTAAATTGTGATCTCTGAAGGTAAATAAAGAAATCAATGCTGACATGGCACAAACTTCACTTTTGAAATCATGCAGGCTCCTAGAGTTTCCAGGAGTACTCTCTGTTCTTTTTTCTTGCAGTTGCTGCTCTACTTTCTTAAGCCAATCAATCTTTAAAATATTTTCCAAATATTTATTTCCCATTTTTGGCTTGGCTCAAAGATGGCTTTCCTTAGAAAATATGACTATTATTTCTGCAAATTTTGACTTAAAATCTACAAAAGTAAGTCTGTAGAGCAAATATTTTATTTTATTCAAGGAATGAGTGATGCTTGATACTGTGACTTAATTAGCAAAGTCATTACCAACTTATTCCAAAAGTTTTAAAAAAGCAATCTGATCTTTGGAGATCCTGTTTTGAAGGATTGATGTTCTGATCCATATTACATACTCATGTCTTTCTTTTATCTGCTTTATAAAATTAGCCACAAACTAAGTAATTGCCATTTGTCTATGAGTAGGATTTAAAACTTCCAGGGATATTCAGAGACATTCATTTTATCAATCATGTTTATATAGTGCTTAATTATGTTGAACTTGTTGAAACAAAGCTATCATCAACAGCCATGACTACTATATTTATTCATGTTTATAGACAGATGAGAAATAATCACTTAAGGTACAGTCATCCAACATGTCTCATGTGTCTGCAGCTGTGATATACTTTATTGCATGAATTGAGAGGGGGAAAGGAAAATTTTGACTGTGATAACTCAATCACATTAGGAGAAAAATATGTGACATACATCATCTATCTATTTTTATATGACAACATAGAAAGAAACACTTAAAAAAAAAAAAGTGATGCTTTGAGTTCACTAAAAAGATATATTTGCTGATATCTAATACAACTGACACTTTAGGGGAATATGACTTTTTTCCCATCATAGATAATATCTGAAACACGAGAAGCATCAATCAATACCTGCAGTTCCTTGAGAGGCAGCATTAAAAAAGAGAAAAGATCACTTCCTCTTCTGCTCTGTTCCACTATGAGTGTCTACATGGAACGTGTTGCAGCCAAGGCAATTAATGATTAATGAAAGAAGACAGAGTTTGTTTAGAGAAAAGGGGGAATCCACGAAACTGAGCAGTGCATGATGACTTCATCAAAAAGAAAAAGGCTGAGCACCATCTTAGGTGGGGGGAAAAAAAGAGTCCAAAGCCTTTTTCTGCACTCTTTGAACTTCCCTCAAGCGGGTTGCTGAACCTTCTTCCTGTGGTGTTTCACAGACTACATGGGAGAAAAGGCCTTCACCAGGTAGAAACCTGCAGTGCAATTGTCCATCTATGGTGTTCTATGGCTCTTCTCATCTCTGAGTCACTTGGGTTGGAAATGACTTTGGATTAGATCACTTAAGCCACTCTTTGAGGCTGTGGTTTCAGCCAGTCTCACCATTAACATGACTGACGCTTGCTGTGCCTGGACAATGCCATGAACTGGAGGATGTATCTCCCACCTTGACAGCTGCTTCTACTGCTTGTAAGATCTTCAGAGCTGTAACTGTTTAACTAATATTTACTCTGTTTCAGCTTATGGGCTGGATTTTGTGTTTTGTAGCCAGCTGGAGGGGCGCTTTTCCAGTGGAAAGCACAGGAGAAATCTAGGTTGGCTTGGCCATAATTCTGCCTGAGATCCCCTGAGGAGAAGACGTTGCCATGGCAGCCTTGCTGTTCCTTCAACTGGTGCAATAGCTGCTGTTACCACATTAAGCCAGCTCTGCTGGTCTGTGAAGGTGAGCTGCCTCTCCGGGTAATTAGAAAAGTACCTGCTTCCCCATGTGCTTCTGTTGCTCATCCCTCCATCTGCCTAAGATACACAAATATTTTGTTATCCTTTCTGCAGGAGGTGACCTGCCAAGCCGTCATGCTGTTCATCTCTCAAGATTTTAGCAGGCAGCTCTGTCACGTAACGGGCTGCAGATTTTACAGAGGGACTCAAGCTGGCCCATTAAGGTTCCTACTAGAAATGGGAGAGTGATACCTATTAATTTCAGTTCTAAGCTCTGAGATGACATTCATCCTCTCCTTCTAGGTTTTTTGTGCTTTGTCTTGTGCCTGTGGCATATGACGATGCTACAAAAAATACCTGATGAAGGGTTGCACCTCTCAGGACTGATGCAGTTGAGACCTACAGGCTGGGATCTCTACCTGGTAAGATCTGTCTTTTATTTGAAGAACTGAGAAAGGTTGTTCCCTTTAGAATCACAGCCTTCAACTCTTATACAAGGCTGGATGGCACAGATGAGCCAGAGTTGAAGCTCTTTGTCTCTCAAATCCACATCTCACACCTCACTGGAGAAAGCCCTAAGGCCACTGATGACTCTGAGCAGCAGACATTCACCCGTCTAGCCTGCTGAAACAGTGCCAGATGAGATCAATGGGATTGTAAGCATTTAAACAGGAATTACTACTGCTCAACCAGCTAAAAACAGTCCTTTATCAGGCAACAGCCTCACTGGCATCCCTCCGCCTGAGCTATAAACAAAGCACATCAAACCGGAGGTTGCACAGATCTGTGTGCAGGTAGCAGCCTCTCCTGCTTGCCTGCTCAAGGTAACAACTATCACAGAAGGAAGGAAGGAAGATGTGTCTTTACTGCACATGGATTTTGCAGTTCTGGAAATGATACAGCTACTCTACCCATCTCACAGGGCAGTTCTGAGAAATGAACACATGATTAAGAACTTTGAGGGCTCTGCGTTAAAGAAGAGACATGGTGGTGTTGCTGTGATTTAATTCATGCATGCATGCACTTCAACCCAGACTAATTCCCCAGGGTTTAAATGAAATAGAGTTTAAATCTAACAAGGCCAGAAACTCGTAACCAATTCCTGTGCTTCTCAAAGAGAATATCAAATGACGTGAAATCCTTAATTGCCCTGAATGAGACACAGACATCTGAATTGGAGTTACTTGTCTCGTATAAAAAAAAAAAAAAAAAGTTTAATTAATTCTTTACCTTCTTTCCACCACCCCTAAAAAAAAAAATTTGTTCAGGTATAAAAATAGACTAAAAAAAAGTGGAGATTTAAGGCACCTACTTAAAAAGGACAAGCTGTTTGCACAACTGATATGATATTATGAAACTTTAGACATTTCTTTCACAACTGACAAGGAACTGAATGCATTAGACAGGCCTGTTTCACATCAGAAGCCACAAAGGCTCCCAAGTCCGTACGCCTCTGGATTTTTCTCTGAACTCTATTGTTTGTGGTTGAAAAACTAAAAGGGTCTGACCCATTTTAAAAGAAGGAAATCATATTTCTTAGTCTGCAAATGATACTCACTGCTAGCAGAAAAACAACTGGAGCTTAATCCTCCTGAAGAAAGGAAATGTCCCAGGTCAAAGTCACAATGCATAATCTCCCACAGAAAGCAGGGAAAAAAATAAAATACACCAGGTCCAGGCTGGTCATGCAGAACCACACAGCATTGGTAAAGGTTACAAATGGTTCTGTCAAACACAGCTGATTTCCATCTAGCAAAGCAGTGATGTTTTTGGTGAAAGGTTAGCATTAATTTTTTGGCAGAGCAGAATTGTACCTTTATTCTGAAGTATCACTTCATGGTGGGAAGTGTTGCACACAGTAATGAAAAACAATAATCTGTCTTCAAAGTCCTTTTGAAAGGTCTAGCTCATTCCAGTTCCTCGGGGCAGAGCAGGACAAAGCAAAGTGGAATTGTTTCCATTTCACAGATGGGAAAGATGAGGCAACAAAGCAAAGGATTAAACTGGGGGAGGGTTGGTGTGATGCCGTTTTGGGATGTTCAGATTGCCGTCTCGGGCAACCATCTTTTTGCATTTACATTCGACTTCAGGGTAAACATTTCTGCGCTTTTTTACCAATGCAGTGCATGAGATCACTACATCTGCAACTCATTGTGCAGCCTGAGTGCACCAACTGGCCCGAACATCAGGGAAGTAAGCCCACAAGTTTGGATGAATCTCTGGCCTTTTGCCAAGCATGCAGAGATCTTGTTTCTTAGAATAATTACTGAATTAACCTCTTTGCAGGGAGAAGAGGAAATTGCAGGAGCCAAATTTTTTGCCAAGCCTTAGCACGAGAACTCAGGACATCCCAGGTCTCTTGCCTGCTCAGATCATTGGGTTTCCTCCGTGTTCCAGTAATTCCCAATGCAAATGGATTTAGTAATAAGGAAGGCACATACCCAACCAGGGGCTCTGCTCCCACTGCTGAAGGAAAGAGAGACAGAAAACCTTAACGTAATTACAGACAATCTAGGACTAAACTTACGGACTGTTCATTTTGCCTTGGAACTCAAGTTAATCACTTTCCCTTTTCTTGGCACTCTGCAGTGAGTTGCTCTCTAAGGCGCTGACCCTGTTACTACTGACTACCAAGCCCAACACTTGTTATCATGATAAGTCTCATTGGTTAAAGCAGCCTTTTCCTAATGGTTTTCACATACATTTTACAGCCTCAAATCACAGATCAGAAAAGCAAGCGAGAGAGATTTCCTTTATCTTTACCACCTGTAGATTACACACCACATGACTGCCCTGGTAACTCCTTGCATCACAGAATCATAGAATGGTCTGAGTTGGAAGGGACCTTGAAGCTCATCTAGTTCCAACCCCCTGCCATGGACAAGGACACCTTCCACTATCCCAGGTTGCTCTAAGCCCCATTCAACCTGGCCTTGAATACTTCCAGGCAGCCACAGCTTTTCTGGGCAACCTGTGCCAGGGCCTCCCCACCCTCACAGGGAAGACGTTCTTCCCAACATCTAATCTAAACCTACTCTCTTTTATTTTGAAGCCATTCCCCCTTGTCCTGTCACACCAAAATTACCTTCAGGCACTGAAAGGCTGCAATTAGGTCACCCTGAAACCTTCTCTTCTCCAGGTTGAACAATCGCAACTGTCTCAGCCTTTCTTCCTAGGAGTGGTGCTCCATCCCTTTAATCAACTTTGTGGCCCCCCTGGACTCACTCCAACAGCTCCATGTCCTTCCTGTGCTGGGGACCCCAGAGCTGGAGGCAGCTCTGCAGGTGGGGTCTCACGAGAGTGAAGCAGAGGGGCTGAATCACCTCATTCAAGTCTAGTAAAGCTTAAATGAATCACATATTCTGAAAAAAAAAAACCCTCCTATCATATCCCAAGACAACAAATCTCCATGAACAAACGTGATATAATCTGTTAAACATTGGCCCCTTTATTGTAACTTGTACTGGTCTGGTTTTAGCTTCTGGTTGTAGGGTTTGTTCTGTTTTTCTCATTGTGGTGGGTACTTTCCATGGGTACTTTCTTTATATACAGAACTCCTGAACTTGAATTTTACTGTATGACACTCTGAGCTGCCTGACAAGTCAGTCTGTGTCAGTGTCTGTCGTCATGAACAACCAATCTGTCCAGGAGAATGAATTACGAAAAGGATGTGAAATCACAACAGGCGGGTAATTTCCTTTCCAACTATAACTCTGTTGACATTAACTACAACATTAGCAGCTATGAATAAGGTTTGTCATGTTCACTCCATCCGAAGAAGAAAACAAATGGAAAAGTTAAATATTTACTCTGTGACAGCTTATTTTTTGCAAGTGTGTTTTTTAACTAAAGTTATCCAAAGCCTTCCCAAACCATTTTGCCAAGGGAACTGCTGTTTGCAGGATCAGGAGACTGTGTTTGCTTAAGCACATCTGTGGAGCCAAAAGAAAATAAATAAAAAATTTTAAAAAAACCTTCTTTCACCCATTCCTCATCCATTATTTTATTAACCACAATTGTAAGGTTAGAAAAATACCTACTCCATTAACCTCCAGGGCATCAGACACAGGGCTCCAAAACCCATTTTGTACTTAATTTTGCTGAATTTCAGCGCCTACTCATACTGCATGGCACCATGCAAAGTAGACTGGACTGTGAGTTTTTTAAATGGCAACTTGGTCAAATCATGCTTTCGGTTATTAACAAATACTGTACCCCAGGGTCAGTTCAAACTTTCCACTCCATGCTTGAGGTGACTGAATGATAAACAAACGATCAGTGGGAAATTTTGATGCTGGCATATGCCGTCTGGTTAGCTTTTAGAAGGAGGAAGTGAGAAGATGTATGGTTGATTTGCCAAAGTAGTTTAAAATAAAAAAAAAATATTTAAAAAAAGAAACCTGCAGTCGTTCCGTCTTTACTTTCTTATGCAGATACCTATAATCAGACTTTTATTTGTACAGAGAGATGCCAAAATAAACAGGACTTGCTCTCAGAGCATCCATTAACTTCAATTTAGGTACTTGGTGTGCTAAGGTTCTCTGTAAGAAAGTTTACTTTTAAGTGCCTAAAAAGGATTGAAGTGACTGGCTAAGACACAGTCATCCTGATTTGGACATTTCTGGCAAGGCAAAAGCACGAGGATAATGGGATGTCTGAAATTGATTCATTTCCTCGCTGGATCAAATTCCAGACTGATTTAATATAAGTGGCCAAAGCACAGAGAAAGGAAATAATGTGGTACTGCTCGCTGTGGGTACCGTAAGAAATAGTGTAATTAAACTGAGGTGAAGGAAACATAGATGAGACATTAAAGAAAACAGGTACAAGGTGAGGGCAGTTGCATGTTGGTGCAGGATGCCTGAGGGACTCACGACTGCTGGATGTGAATAGCAGCAAATTAGATGAATGAGTGTGGAATAGTTTGAGGTAAAGCTGGCCCTGCCTTAATGAGGATGGATTCAGTGACCCCTTGAGACTCGTGCTTCACTCCCCAGATTAACAAACCTTTGGTACCACTGTGACCTGATATTATTAGTATGTGAGGATGGGATTTGAGAGGAGAGGAGAGGAGAGGGGAGGAGAGGAGGACAGGACAGGACAGGACAGGGCAGGAGAGATCTCTTCTGTCAACTTTGTGAGAATCTCTTTATAAAAAGCCAATAAAACAGGAATAAATATAATTTTTCTCCGTATAGTTATATGGCACCTTTCACATCAAGATCTCAAAGCAATTTTTGACCATTAATTAAATCCAGGAATTGAGGGGGATACCATTAATCTGTTTATTTATAAAATCCAAAGGACACTAACGAGGTGTTTTGTCCACAGGCTCTGTGGCAGAGTAGGAGGAAAGATGGAGGTGCAACTTTGGGGCCAAATTTTGTCTAAAATCAGGTGTTTCCTCCTGCAGGAGCACCAGAAAGAGGACACTGGTAATTTAGGAAAATTTGATTCTCAGCAATCTGAGGCAAAATGACAAAAAATCCCACAGACTCATGGTCTTCAAACATCCTTTGGATCTATTTCTCCACTAGCCAGTGCTGCTTGTGCCCACTGTCAGCACTGAAACACCCAAAGGAAAAGTCAGAATAAAGCAAAGATCTCTGGATAGAGCAGCATTACTGTCACAGACGTAGGCAAACACTCACAGAACACCACGGTGGCCATGGTGCCATGCTACAAACTGCAGGACACATTGGCTATTCTAGACACCAGGTGTCTGGGACATAATGACCTCTTAATTAATGGCTAAATAATGACCACTAACAATTAAGCTGTCAGAAGACAGAAGAATAATGGTAAGTACAATTCCCTGTTTACCAAAGGACTCCATCCCGCTTCTTATGCCCTGGGCTCAGTTCTTAAAACACCTTTCTTGTCCACACATTTTTTGGACATATGTCCTGTTTATAATCCAAAAGAAGCCTTCCTCAAATTAGGAAATTAAGAAATTAGGAACATCTCTTTCTACACTCAGGTTGGGGAACAGAAAGAGAAGAAAAGCCCGCCTGAAATTTTAACAATTGCTGTGGAAATACCCTCATACAAATTCCAGACCCTTGCTTTTTTTTGTCTATAGCAAAGTTTCCCTGCTGGGAAACCCTTGGGCCTGTCCATCTGCTGTACAGTATGGTGAATGCTACCACAATGGCACTTTAACAATAACTGTGCTCTTTTGAACCTCCCCATTCAAGTCACTCCATTGATTACTCAGAAGAATGCAGACTCTTGTGTTATTTGATCGGCACATATACTCTGAGCATTTAATCCCCTCAAATATTTTTCAATAACTTCCTTTAATTACAAGGAAAACACTTCGAGTGATGCATGCATTGAAGAGCTTCCTCTCATGTCTCTCTCTCTCTCTTTTTTTTTCCCTCCCTCTGTTTAATGAAGAATTTGAATCACTTTTCAGCTTCTTAATCCTATAATCCTGGAAGGAATTTGCTCTCTTCCAAACCCTGGGGGTGGTAGGCTTATGCTTAGTACAGTACACCCTGGAGATCTTTCAGCAGGGTCTTTCCAGGGGAGTCCCAAATACCTGCATTCCTCAGCTGTGTGGTCACCGTTTAACTCAGCCTTACCAAAAACACCTTGCCTAAGTGGTTCAGGGATCAGCTTTTCCAGGGAAAGTGTGGGGATAACATGACACAAAGCATTCAGAGAACCAAGCTTTGCCAGAAGGAACGGGTGCACGGTGCCAAGCAGGATGGTTTTACCAAGACATTTATCCCACTCAATGAATCCATTCTTGTGGAAGAAAGAAAAAATCAGGGAAAGGGTCACCTTGCCAATGCTACATCCTTCCACCTTATTGCCTCCCATTCCCTGGGGAGGCTGAGGAATGATGGACAAGTCTGTACAACTGGTCTTGTTGGGAGGGTTGGGCCTGAACCTGTTGGCTGTATGGTCTTTGCCTTGAAGGGCAGTGGGTACATTTGCAGCACACGACACTCTCCCCTGTGAGCACGGTGTACTCACTGCACGACAATTTCAGACCTGTCTAGTTTTGTCTGAAGAAAAACCTCTGTTGTCACAATAAGACAGTGCTTTTCGCAACGAAACCAAAGTCCCTGATTTTCCCCCTCCTGGCTTTCCTCTAGTACCAAGGAACTCCAATGACCACATGAAGTACAAATTTTCCACCGTGTCTTTCCAGGCTGTTGATTCTCGAGGGGTGGCCTGGGGATCTTCGGGGACCCGTCAAATGGGAAAAAAAAAAAACGGTGCATGGAAGAACTGTAAAAGAGTAAAACCACAGTAACAACCCAAACCATTCCCTCATAATTCCATACGTGCCAGTAAAGCAGACAGGGTGAAAAAAGAGCTGTAAATACACTTTCAAAGTTTTGCGGCATTTTTAGCTGTTTGTAAATCAAACACGCCGGGTCTCCCTTGACCAGAGCAGGTCTTGGCTTACTCTCCAAATGTCTAAGTGTTCTTTCATTAGAAGCAGCAATGAAAACACCGCTTTAAAGGCATCTGTTATTCACTCCTCTCCCGTTCTAGGTTGCGCTCCTCAGCTCGCTTTCTTTTTCTCATGCTTGTTAGTTCAAGTGACCGTTGTTTTGTCAGCGGTTAGTTACCTAATCCCATCACACATAACTGTTGTCATTGCCTTCTGTGCTAAAGCACCAACACTAAGAAACAGGCTGGGAAATCTGAACAGCCCAGAGCGTGTCTCGGCCTTGCTGAGGTAAGATGCCATCAGAGGCCTCGGCTGAAAGGCAACTGGTTGAAGAGGCGCACGCAGGACACGCTGATGTCAATGTGGACACAGCATGGGCACACTGCACACAGTGAGGACATGGGGGGAATGAGGCTGTTGCTTCCACGTCATCTCCCTCCCAGTCGAGGGAACGGAAACTTAAAGGCCAATATTTCAGTGCTGGATCAGCCTGAAAGCCTGGCCTGTTTTCAAAGGTTTGCACATTTTAGTGCAGCTCTGATGATCGGTTTTTATGATCTGACAATTGACAAACTTGCTAACACCTTAATCACAGCTCAGCTGGCAGAAGATGATGAAAAATTATGTCATACTGTGATGTATGACTGCTGCTTTCCATTGCCATGATAGACTCCAGTACCTATTTCATACCTGAATAGCCCATCTCATGTTGCCCCTTCTACAGGAGAAATTATTTCCCTGCTTGCCTGGCTGAGGCACCATATAATAAGCAGGAGTATAAATTAGAGGTCTATCATTGATGCAAAACCATTGCCTTACATTTTCCAAAATTTTTGAGCCATTTCACCACAAACTTTCACTCAGGGAACATTACTTTGCTATCTTCAGAAGACTGCTGACATAAAACTGACTGAAGGAATGCACCTCCAGGAATATTTTGCAGCAGTAGTGGATGGGTTACATGCTGATGTCCTCTCTAGGAGAAAAGTCTCATTAGAGCAGACAGGACTGACAGTTTCTCTCCAGACTTGGCATGTACACGGTGCCACCCTCACCTCCAGCTTGGAGAGTAGCTGGGCAAGTTTAATGAACAAAGACCATTAAACCCCCATGTTTGGAGAAGGGTGAACCAAGTCACACGGAAGTTGTCACTTGCTGCAGGTCACACGTCAATTCAGGACTGGAACTAATGACAGAATCTAGGAAAATAACTGAAGGAACGGTATAATTTTTGGGGGAGGGGGAAAAAAATCTACGTAAAACAGCTCAGGAAGTCTATTTTGTCATATTCTGCCTGAAAAAAAAAAAAAAAGTCCAATTCTTTTTATGTTCTCATTTACGTTTCCTCTCTTTCATCCTTCCTCTCTTCTCCATCTGTCTCAATGTATGTCTTTCAATAAGAAAACTTAAAACATTTCCTTAGAAAATAGCTGCACTTTTTAGGGTCTTTTCAGAGTTCTTATCTCTTTTGGAGCCAAAATTACTGGGTGAATTTAGTCCCAATGTAAGAACCATTTATTTGGGAAATACTAAACTTGTTTTTTCCCACAAATTTTCTGGTAAAAGTACAAAAACCTAAACTAGAATCATCAGTTCTCACTAGGAAACCACATACCCATGCCTTTCTAGCACTCTCGCTGCCTTTGTCCTTGTAATAGTTGTATTATCAGCCGTGACCCCAACACTTACATGCACTTCAAAGCCCTGTAAGGACTATTATCCCCTCTCAAAAAGTGGAAGAAAGTGAAATTCACTGCAACAAGGAACTGGCGAGCTTGTGGTGGGACAAAATAAACACTCTGGAGAGGGAGCCCTGGGGAGATGGCTCACCTCCAGTAGCACGAACCAAGGACTTTTTTGTAGCAAGGGCAATTTTTTTGCTCAAAGAGCTGCACCCAGCAAAGACAACCTGGGAAGGCAGTGCAGCAGCATCTGCAATCCTGCTGGGATGAACTAGAGCCTGCAGCTCATGGGTTGGTTGCCTCTGGAGGGAGAACTGAAGAGCAGACATGGGAAGGGGCACCCCTGGCATGGGTATTGTCTGTACTGTGAATGGGAGTGCAAGGGTGAAGAAGAGGCTGTTGTCTCCGGTCTCTGCAGTGCACAGATGGGTGAATTAATAATAAGAAAGGAGTCTAGCTACTAAAATTGCCCTTCTCTGTGCTTTCCATGGTTTTCATTATTGACAGACTCCCTATTTATAAGATCCAAGGTGCGCTGAGTAATAACAAGCGCAATAAGTAATATAACCAGTCCCATACACACTTTTTTTTTCAATTATTTATCTAAGACAAAGTCCAGGGATCCCCCCTGCCCACAGCAGAACCTCCTCTCAGCCTCCTCCCTCCATAGACAGCAGGGCCACCGTGAGCAAAGGAGCAGGAGCAAAGCGCGAGGGTGCTGGCGGGGCACAGCAGTCAGTGTGTCACTGTGATAATCTGCTTAAAAGAGGAGGTCAGGGCAGAATTAAATATCCTGGCCTGAAGTCCTAATAGAGCAGCTGGAAGATCTGATGCTCTCCCCATAATAAACTGTAGCTCATTTATTACTGCTTTGCATATACATCTAGAAATGAGTTCAGCCCCAAGCCCTGACTCACCCTGCTCATCACCAGAGACACCAACCTCCTGTTCTCAGGTTATTGTTGTGATGGTGACACTTACTTTTTATCTACATTTGAGAAGCCATGGAACTAAGCAATCTGATTTTGTCACGCGTTTTTCCTCTGGCGGCCACAAAACCATGCATGGCAAAATCTTAAAAGATCGTTGTGAATTCACAGACACAGAACAAGAGAACTGGCCTTTCTGAACAGATTTTTTTTATGATTTTGTTTTGACATTATCAGGGAGGATGCTTTGAGTCTCCAAACATCTTTTAACAATTCAGCAGGATGAAGAACAACCAGCTGGAAGTCATGTAGCAGATGGCCACTGGGATCCTCAAAAGAGAGGAGGACCTCTCTTGGCTTGCGTGAGTCCAATGAGATAGAGATGTTTTCTCTCTACTGATATATCAGAGATTTAATAATAAGAAAGTGAGAAAGCTCCTTAGGCTCATTTGCACACTGAGGGCATGAGAGAAGAGTGTATGCATAAATTAGGGTATAGACTGGAAGAAACACTGGGAACAACAAACCAACCAACCACCCAAAGGTTAAGCTAGAACTTTGTAAACTTGTGTTGAAGTGATTACAGGACACAGGGGTTGCACTCACTTGTGAGAGGGAGATGAAAAATCAAGAGATCCCATCCAGCTTTATATTGATGTGATTCAACCTTTGAGGAAAACTCATTCAGAGAGCACAGAGATGACAGCCATAATGGTGGTTAAGATGTCATCGTTCTCTCTCATTCCCAGTGTTCTGTCTAGGCTGAAAACAGAGTCTGGAAATCCATCTGGGACTAGATGTCCACATTTTTAAGACAGGTAATGGTAAGGTAATATTGCATCACTTGCCCTACCTATTTTCTTCCACATGCCCTTCCTTGCTGTCCTGAATTTGACTGGCTTTCCTCACCCTTTGGCACCAGCTAAGTTTGGTTCTTTCAGAAGGTGAAATCAAATTTCTTGCTGAGGTTCACTCAAATACTGTAGCTTCCACTTGGACTATCTCACCCTTCTGTCAGGTTAATCAAAATATGCCTGGCTGCCTTATCCCTCAGACCATGCCACATACTTGGGACTTTTGCAACATGCAAGAGGTCAGTTTCACATGTCAGATATCCATCAACTAGAATGGATAACCCTAATGGCTTCCTGCAAGAATGCTGTTTTTATAGAGATAAAGAGAAAAATCACCTAATGGAAACACTGTCCTAGAGAGCAGCTGGCATTTTCTTCAACACAAAAAATTCATAATGCTTTTAAGACAAATTAAGCGGTCCAAAAAAATACTTTGGTTTGCCTTACAACTGAAAAAAGTAGCTGCGAGGTAAATAAAGCACTAATTTTCAGGGGGCTGGAATTTGGGAAGGAGCAGACGTTTTTCAGGTCTCATTCTTAAGCAGAGGTAGTGGCGTGCACCTTTAACTTTCGAATGCCAAGCTGTCAGCAAGCAACTCCAACACCGCCTTTATCTCTCCTCTTTTCTATTTATACATTACACAAAGCTATTTTTTCCTGGGTTTAATTGCACATCAAAGGGCCAACTGAATGGATCAGTTTGGGAGGTTGCTGATAGCAACGCTGGGGAATCCTGCAAAGGCAGGTCTAAAATTTCAGCTCTTTCCAGTGCTGTATTAGCTAATATGGGGAAAGCCAGTGAAACACATAGCGAGCAGAAGCACCCTGGCTATGCTTCTATTATTTTCAAGTTCAAGTTGGACATAGAAAAGATTAAATAACTATTTATTATGTTAACTCCCTCCCTCTAACCACGTGTTTCCTATCTAAGGAGACACCAATGACAATGATCGTTTCAGTTTTTCAGAGCGGTAGTGGCAGATCTTTGAAAACATTCAGGTGTCTCAGAGTCCATGAACACATCCTTAAAAGTGGAGTATAGCCTCCTATTCATTCAGGGATGTAAAAAAGGAATGTCCTAGTTCCCTTTAGGCCAAATATGTTTGCCTTGGCAAATATGGATTTTGAAGGAGTGCTCCAGGACTAAAAATCACAACATTAAAATTGATTATATTGGATACAGTATCAGACTGAGGGTTTCACTGAGTTGTTAAGTAAACAGAAATGCCTACACCTCTATATTCCCATTGTAACAGAGATGTGAGCACCACAAAGCACTTGAGCTGGCTTAAAACCAGCACGGAGCCTGTCTCTTCCAAGCTTTAAGCACAAGGAAGGTAAACAAACACAGCTCCAGTCTAAGTTGAACAGCCTTTTTTGACATGTTGACTTGATTATCTCTGTCTACTTCCCCAAGCTTTCCAGTTCATACCGACTTAGCTTCTCTCAGACTAAACCTCCGGCAAAACTGCCTCTTGTGTTTCAAGATCCTTAAAACTCACTCCTTTGTCTGCCTCAATGTCAATTATTGCTTATTTATGAAAGGAAAGGAAAAGTAAAACACACTGACTCAGACTCATGAAATAATGAGTAGACAAGAGTTCCACATTTCATAAATAAAACAACGTACTTCCTATAGCTCTTACATAATCTTAAGGGGTTGTTTTGTTTTAAATCCAGCACCATTTTAGTAGGTCTTTTTGTTCTACTACTCTTGAGCTACTTTTAAGTAGGAGAGGTGTTTGACAAGTGAATCTTCAGTGACGACAACTGCAGCTTTTATTGACTGTTTTGAAAATACTGAACTAACTCAGAATTACTGAGTTCTACAACACTTGTGAACATACACTAAAACAACAGGTGATTGGTACATACTGCATGAGAATTTATTTAATTTTGAACCCAATAGAAACTGATGGCCAAACCTAGAGACTCTTAAATGCTGTTGGAAAATCATTTCCCTCCCTGGAATGGACATAAACTGCCTCTGGGCTTGATTCCACCACACACACACAGAGGTATAATTTACCATAATAATTTATAATGGTGCATAAATTTGTAATAAGGCTGGTTTCCTTAAGCTGTTTCTGTTCACTTGCAGAAATGTGACTTTCTGAAGAGCACAGCCATACAAGGAGATGGACACTGGTTTGGGGTGAGGTAGAAGAGCTGGAGGAAAACTCAGCCTTGATTGCCAGTGCTTCCTCAGGTCAGACAGCTCTGCATGGGCCAGTCCCATGACGAATGCCTCCAAAGAGCTTGAGAGAACATACCTGTTTGCAGATACAGCAAACCAATTACATGGAGCCAAACCTCAGTGGAAATAATAATAAGAAGAATTAGAATGTTCCAAACAGTACTCATCTGGGAATGTCAATTAGCTTCACAAACAGTAATTAATTTAGCTTCTTAGCTCTCTGCAAGATAGAGAATTACTAATCTTCCCATTTTATGGATGGGATATACACAAGCACAAATGCCAGTGAGACACTAGCTGGATTTATAGAGCACATCTTACTTGTGACCTGTTCTCTACCTTGTGCTTTCACCTGTCACATCAGCTGCTGTTTTCCCTCTCTTTTTTTTGTGTAAAACTATGTTCTGGTGATTTGGACCAAAGAAGAAATTTCTCCAAGGTCTCCTAGGGTTTAACACAACCAAAGTCTGCAGTACTCACCATACGGGTTACATTAATTACCCTGTGCTGTGTTAGACAATGTGTCCAGTGGGATCCCACCAGATTTTATTTAGGAACCCAACACTGAAGTTTCCCTAATGAGCCTGATGAAAATTTTGGTTTTATCCCTTTTACTAAATACTGCTCCAGCTCAGGAGATAATCTTGTAAAAAAGTCCTATTAAACACCAGGTGAGAGACATGCCTGTCTCTGAGCTCAAACACAGGGCAAGAATTTTTGGGGCTCTGAAGGCAGCTCTCCAACAGAGTGAGATAATGGATTCTTCCCTAAAATAAACACCAGGCCAGCCTTACCAACAGAGAAGTCTCTAGTTTTATAATCCCTTTCTATTTTAAATCTCCAGATAAGTTATTATATTACAGCACATACACAATTAGTATGTCATGACCCTCCAATACATTCTGTAAGAATATAGAGGATGGGGAGGAATAAAGAAAAAGGTTAGTGACATTCCAATCTGGAGTGAACTTGATTTGTCTGTTTCCTGAAAAGGAAACTCTTTGGGTACCCTCAAAATCTTAAAGAGTGTTTAATTTTTTTAGACCTGGAAGGAGGTTGTAGCCAGGTGGGGGTTGGCCTCTTCTCACAGGTAACAAACAGCAGGACAAGAGGAAATGACCTTAAGCTGCACCAAGGGAGGTTCAGGTTGGACATCAGGAAAAATTTCTTCACAGAAAGGGTTGTTAAACACTTGGAGGGGCTGCCCAAGGAGGTGGTGGAGTCACCATCCCTGAAGGTGCTCAAGAAACAACTAGAAGTGAGCTGTGGTTTAGCTGACGTGGTCCTGCTCCTTCAAAGCTCAGACTCGATGATCTTGTAGGTCTTTTCAAACCTTAATGATTCTGCGATTCTATTCTACGATTGTTTTAGAGGAGGGTTAACTGCATATGGTATGGACTTAGTGACTGCTGAGTTACTTTTGCTGCTCCACAAACATTCACGCATAGACTGTCTTTGAACGCAAGGCTGTCATGCAGGTGACACAGGATGCAGAAAATGTCCTCAGGTTTGTGGCTTGGAAAAATTATTTTTCATCGTGTCTCGCTTTCCCACGAAGAAAACAAGACCTGCAGCTGGTGTCCATGGCAGCTGTGCCGCAGTGAATACAAAGTGGACGAGAAATTTTGCTACTGGACTATGTAAGGGGAGATTTCAGCCCCACTCAGATTTTGGATGACTGAATAAACCTCCAGGTAAGTGGGCATGAAGTCCATCATAGTGACACTGTTAGAAAAAGGAACCATGTCCCACTGTGTTTGTCTCCTAAAGCCAAAGTCTTCTTTAATTTTCCCAATTTAGGGTTACTAAACATTTCCCCCGCTAACTCTCTTTGCCACATTTCGCTGACATGAGCCAGCAGCTTGTCTGCTTTGTGTCTATTTGTGGCTGATATGAACTGTGACACGTCCAGAGGATCTTTTACAATTCCTGGTGACGAGGAGGGCCGTGAGCAGCAAAGTGTGTCACATATATTTGTCAGCTGCAAAGCTGAAACCGATAGCAGGGCACGAAGAGTTGATAGCCTCACTTCTAGCTGATACTTCACGTGGCAGATCATGTTTCTGGGGGCTACTTTTCCTGCCCCAGGGACAGCTAGAAACAAGTCCTGCTGCATCCCGGTGAAGATGTGATTGTGCTGCTCAGGGGACGTTTAGACTGAATATTAGGAAAGATGTCAGCAAGGCTGGTATGTGCAAAATGCACCATCAGTGGGGTTCTAGAGATGGCAGTAGCTTGTATGGGAACATGAAAAGGAGGAAAATACATTACTCACATTGAAGGTGAAGCCACCTCTTGGCATCTCGTGTAGGAGGACAGAGGAAACGTCATCCCACCCTCCCCAGTCTGGACCTGACTGGCAAGGGAAGGGAATTAAACCAGCTTTTAAAATCCCTGGAAGATATTGCAGCAGTTTACACTCAAGTTGTCAGTCAGGCAGATGCATTCCTTAAATGCCCATGATTAGTGCTCTTCCCCAATTAACAGGAGAAGAATCACAGCTCTTGTGCAAAGTGGCAGTGGAGACACCCATTAATTTCCATGGACTTGAATATAAACACTAATGAAAAACTCCTGTTAACTTTCCAGGGAGACTCCCTCTGAGTGTGCATGTGTCCTTGTGTGCTTTTGCCATCTGGAGAGATACAAGGTCCCTCTTTCTCTCCCTGAGAGAAAAAGCATTCAGCTTCAGAGCCACAATCACCATCAGATTCCAACTGTCCACTCCTTGAGAAGCTGCTTGGCTTCCCAAGAGGGCTTTTTGTGTTCCAAACTTAGCAGCAGAAGGGGAAGGGGAGGATGAACTTTGCATCCAAAATAGCTGGGAACAACAGCAGCATCCTCTGTTCCCAAGAAACTTGTCACCTTTTTGGTGAAACCCTGCCTTGTCTGGAAGCACAGACAGTGAGAAGACAACTATCCTGGGCTACGAGATAGGTCCAGGGAAAAGAGAAAACATCAGGAAAAACAGAGAGGGAAGCTCTGCAAATGAACAGTCAGCATAAACAAAGTCTATCAGCCCAGGCAAGAGGCCGAAGCATGACTGCACTAAACAACTCATGGTGGAATCAGCAATTGGCAAAGTAATTGGTGTTATTACAGCTGATGGAAAATTTCTGATGCCGCCCATGTTCGCTTTCGAAACACTACTCAGACATTTAATTGGCTCGGTTCTCATCTAGTTGATTGTTCTTTTTGTCTCTCTGGAGTGTATCAGGCCTGTATCTGCAGACAGAGACTTTCAGATATGCTTCCCTGGTTCTGTCCACCAGCTGTGAGACAGGGAAAGAAGCTTCCCGCAAACTAAGCAAGTCAAGGGAAATGTGGAGAAAAATGGGTCTGACATGCATCGTTTCAATCTCTGTGTTACCTACTTCGTTTTCAGTTCAACTCTGGCACTACCAAGTCCTATGCTTGCAGCACCTAGAATACTGTGAATTAAATTCAGGGACAAAAATTGTATGTGGTGATGGCAGCGAAGGGTGGCTTTGGTGCTTTAGTTGCCATATAGGTGAAATTTCTTTCTCTGTCACACACAAATGCTCCTGTAAGCACCCTCTGGCTTATTTCTTACAGTATTTCATTGACTCACAGTCTGGTTTGGGCTGGAAGGGACCTTCAAGATCATCTCATTCCTACCCCCTTGCCATGGAGGACACCTTCCATGAGACCAGATTGTTCAGAGAACCATCCACCCTGGCCTTGAACACTGCCAGATAGGGCAATAAAAAGTTAATAATGGCTGAGTGTCTGTGCTCAGAAAGCACTTCTCCTTCAACTTGCTGGACTGTCTTGCCAAAGCATCCTCGTCCTGTGATTTCAACCAGATTTCCAGAAAACCAACTGTCCCCTGTAAGTCAGTCCTGCACGGACAGAGTAATTTCTGCCAGAGGCATACACGTCTATCCCCAGTGTTTTATAAAAGCCTCACAAAATCATTTATCTGTAGGGAGCAGCCAGATTCTCAAGGTATATGAAGTTGGGCAAAGGAGCTTTTTTTTAAATTTTCATCAGAAAAAGCAGCTTGGCTTGGTTCTGAGACACAGATTCAGCTCTGGTTTAACCTCCACTCCATTCCCTAGGTCTAGTCTTGGCCCTGTAGAGGATGGCCAAGTCTAGGAACAACAAGCTCTTTCCCTGGCCAGGGGATGTGTCTGTGGGGTGGACGAGGCTCTGGAGGAAGGATGTTATTGCCCACTTCCTTCCTCTACTCCTTGAGTCTGTTAAGAGCTGTATGACCACAGGTTGCCTTCATGGGAAATGCTGAGGTAGCAGCAGCTCTGCAGCCATGTGAAGGGACAGTTCCTTATTTATCAGGGAGTCATTTCTGAGTTCTTCCTGGAAGCAGTGGGAATATTTCTGAATCCACTTGATTGATTTGTTCCTCAGCTGATTTCACTGGGATATGATCCATTTAGATTTACAGCTCGTTTCCAAGGATGAGGGAGCCCAGAGAGGCTCATTCATCATATCTTCTGTCACTGCAAATCAAAGGCAGCGCCACGCTGGGAGACTCCCAATGCCAAAGGGAGAGGACATTTGGCAGCATGGCTCCCAGAGATTTCTGGAGCTGCTTAACATCAATCTTCTGGAGTTTTTTTTGAAAAGAAAACCACCTTACTGTAAAATGATCTAGCATGTGACGGCAAAGGACAAGTCAGAGGATTTGAAGGGACAGGATAGCCCTTCAACAGTGAGTATTGCATGGCCATACCAAAGCATGGCCCCTCCAAGACTGCAGTAAGGCCACCTGTAACACAGCAAAGCAATCTGGGAACACCATGGGTTCCTGCTCCAGGACTTTCAGAAGCATGCACCCCCCACCCCCCCAAGAAGCACAGAGTTGAAGAACAGGACCATATTAAACAAACAGGTAATTTTCCACCCAAAAAACCTGGCTAATCATAGGTGACTCAGGGCCACAGTCAGCTTTTGCAGGGACTTACAGCATTGCCCTTATGACTCTGGGCCTCTCAAGTCACTGCTGCTGCTGGCAGGCACCAGCACCAGCACAGGACCTGGTGAGTCCTACAGAGGCTCAGAATAAGACTGAATTTGCTCTCAAAGCAAACTTGAGACCAGAAGACAACAAAGAGGAAAGTTCAACACAGAAGACGTCACCTCTTCGCTTCTCCATGGAAGACTTTCAGAAAATCCCACTAGAAAGAGCCAACAGACAATGGCCAGTGACAAAAATGGAAGGAAAACACAGGCAACATCATGTTATTTGCTTTGTCTACCAAGCTGAGTATTTTCCTTTCCAGTTACCACTTCTGAATGCTTGACCCTGACAGAGAAGAGCAATCCAGTCCCTGAAGAAGCCAATGGGGAGATGTCCACTGCCTTCATGCCTGTTTAGTTGCAAGCCTTTGATTCCCACCCTATATGAAACTGCCCACAAGGGGGTAAATCTTCCTGTGGGAGACGCAGTGCTCTCCTGGGATGGGATTTAGAAGACCAAGGTGTACTCCCAGCAGTGCTGCTCTGCGGCCACCACCAAATCACATCACATGGTGTTTTTCCTGTTCTCTCAAACAGACACAGCGTCATGCCCTGCTTTCTGGGATGATGAGATTTATGTGTGAGAAGCATGGTACAAAAAAAAAGTTTTGTCACACAAGGCAAACTGAAGCTATACAAGGAAACCAAGGTAAATACCAAGGAAACCAAGTGGGTGCCATTAAAATCCTGACACTGAATGCTAGAAGTGGCTTAAATTTTGCTGCAGTACTCCTGCTGTTCCCTTTTATTATTAAGCAGGGGGGGGAAATACTGCCTTGCAGATAAACATTGTGATGTGGTAAATGTTCAGAATTTAATGAAGTCCATTATAACAGATGAAAATGCAGCTTTCATTAGTTTATGAATACCGTATTCATTTTAAATTTTATTTTTTTATTTTTTTAATCCAGAAAGAATGTTTTCCCTAAGCAAGTGCCAAGTAAGAGAGTAAACATCTTCTGCTCATAGACCTTCATCTCTTCCCCAAGGCTGTCTCTCCTGCAAGGGAAAGGCTCTCATTATACCAGCCTTGTCCAAAGTCCTCTTGCAAATCTCTCCCAGTGAGTTGCACCCATCCCTACTAACAGCTGGCCACAGCTGGCTGTGCCAATAAGCTCTGCAGAGCCTTTTCCCACTCCTGCCTGCCTCTGCAGAGTTCTTCAGCTGCCACCTTCACCTTTTATTGTCACACACTCTTTGGGCCAAGAACAATAGTACATTTGCTTTATGATGCCCCGGCTACAACAGGGATTTTATGGACTACCACAACATTATCTCCATAACTGTGGCCACGCTGTTGATTAAGTGAGGAAATCTATAATATCTTTATTTGTTCACAGGAAGGATGCACCAAGAGTTCAGGTTTCTCTCTCCAGCTTCAGAATCTTGGTTCTTTGATCCTGATCACCTCTGAGAATAAAAGGGGAATTTAGATCTTAAATGTGGTTTGATCACTGGTGTCTCAGTTAACACTGTCCATAAAAGGACCATTTGTTCTGTTACACAGGATAAGGCTGAGACCATGGAGTTGAAATAGGAGTAGAATGACAAAAAAACTGTATCTTTTGAGCTAAAAAGGGCCAATCATCAACCATGTAAATAAATGAGTGACTATTGAGTTTTAGTTACAGTTGCTCCTTCATGAAGGGGGGTGAAAAGAAATTGTTTTAAGGCTTCAAAGAGATTTTTTTTTTTTAATTAGAGAATTACACATCATGGTATTTCAGCACTACAAACACCTGCTGACAGTGTGATTGAAAAACAGGACGTTCTAGAGGCCGCAAGAAAATGGGCACAAGAAAGAGAATCCAAGTAAAATATCTGAAGACTGTGGTCTGAGTGTGTAAGTTTTTTTTCTCTGACTTCTAAAAGCGTCACATCCTCAAATTCAAACGAGCAGATGGCTGCCAGAAACACTCTGAAACCAGAAAGCTGCTTGCCTTGGACACATCATTCTGGTGTCTTGGCCTCTTGACTCTCTCATTGATTTTTATTTCATTTGGGCTTGATCCAAGGCAATTGGAGAGGATTTTAAAGTCACCAATGACCTCTGAACTTCGATGATAGCATTTTTGGGCATTTTATCTTAAAAGAGGAGATAAGGGCAGAAATGGCCAGTCACTCACCATCCAATGGAAGAAAAAAAATGTAATGACATAATTTGTGGTTTCAGTTGAAGCAGCTGAAGTGAGCTGCTGAGTCTGTGCAGAGAAGAGGTGATACTGCTGGAGGGAGAAATCTTTTGAAGAGTGTGCAAGCATGCCATCACCTCTGTCTATTGATAGCACACAGCTACAGCTGGTGGCAACTTCAGCTCTACCTCCATGTTCTTGCAAAACAGCAACCCTGGGAAACCCTAAGTCTTACTTGCTCCTGGCTGAGTGTCTGAATTTTTGTTTCTTACCTCTGAAAGGGTGTAGAAAATGTAATCTTTGATATGAAGTCAGGTCTTATGAATTACCAGTAGATAAAGAGCCTTGAATTCATTTTCCCTGCAACTCTTACTGTTGTGAGCACTTCAATCCTGACCTTGATTCCTCCAAGTAAGAGATAATACAAATCTCATTCCTCACATAGATTTCCTCACATGTTGTCTTGAGCTTCATCTAACAGGTGCTAAATGGCTTTTCATGCAGGAGACAAGCTGAAGCTCACTGATGAAGGATAAGGCTGATAAATTTGCTCCTTTGGAGCAAGGGGATGGTGTGGGTAAAGTTCACCCAGAAGACAGAACCAAACTGGAAGCACAGCAGGTCATGGTGACACTGAATCAAGACGGGGCCACCTTCCCCGAGGAGAAGGAGGGGAGCAAGGCACTGCAAAAGGTACCATTTCTCCTGATGGCATCTTCCTAAAACACGTGGAAGGAAAGACTTTCTTCCTCCCTCACTTTGTCAGGGCCTCATGTGGACTCCTTCCAGCTGTCTGAGGCTCCTGCTTTTATGCTTCCATCATTGTCCTGCACCTTTACCCAGACATGGTGGCATGGTGTGGCCATTCCCCCTCAAATGTCCACTTCTCCTTACCAAGGTTATGCTCTGCTCATATCCAGGTTACTTTCTTCCCATCACTCTTATTGAACTAAAGGCACTTATTAAAGAAATGAGAACATCATATAGTGCAGCTTCTGCTCAAACATAACAGACCAGAACTATAGTATTCCTTTATGAAGGGTTCTGTGACAACTAATTTTGGTGACACACGGATAAAACACTCATTTAATTTCTCTGGATCCAGTAAAATCTGAAAAGAGCTATAGGAAATCAAGCCTATACCTTAGTTAATGAAATTCTGGGCTGCTTCTGGGAAGACTGACAATTGTTAAAACCAATCTGCCAAACTTTCATTCACAGCTTCATTGCAAAGTCATATACGACAAAAGCCGCCAAACTCATAGAGGTGTGTGTGAACGTACATGTGCCAATGGGGAGCACCACATTTTTCTCCTCCCAAGGCAACCTGGCAGCCTGGAGGGGACAGGAGAACAAGGAACAGATGCTCTTGATGCTGCCAGCAATACTCAGTGTTGCAGAACCCTTTTTTTTTTTCTTCCCAACTGAGAACTTGAGCCTGAAGTTACCTCCTCAAGCAAACCACTAACGATTCTGGAGAAGGCTGCCAGAGGCCCCAAGCCATCCAGCCACAGCCCATCTCACTTTTCCCACAACATCACAGAATGGCTTGGTTTGGAAGGGACCTAAAAGATCATTTAGTCCAGCCCCCCTACCATGGGCAGGGACACTGTCCAATAGACCAGGTTGCTCCAAGTTCTACCAAACCTGGACTTGAAAATTTCAAGGTATGAGCCAGCCACAGCTTCTCTGGGCAACTTGTGCCAGTACCTCACCACCCTCACAGCCAAAAATTCTTTCTCAGTATCCCATCTAACTCTGCCCTCTGGCAGTTTGGAGCCATTCCCCCTTGTCCTATTCCTCCATCCCTTGTCCCAAGTCCCTCTCCAGCTCTCCTGGAGCCTCTTCAGGCACTGGAAGGAGCTCTGAGGTCTTCCCAGAGCCTTCTCTTCCCCAGGTTGAGCAACCCCAGCCCTCTCAGCCTGTCACCATAGGGAAGCCCTCCAGCCCTCTCAGCATCACTGTGGCACATCAGGGCACTGATTATTTTGTCCAGCCAGGCTGTGTGCTGCATCCTTCGAGATGGATACTGGAGCTGATATTGATTCATTTTACTGGTGTTCTTTGCAGCTGGTTTGCTGCACCCAGAAACCACACAGGGCTGAAATGAAACTATAGCACCCTCTCTGCAGGTCACCTGCGCCCAGCTACCCTCATGTTGGTATTTGTGTTCATTATGATACAGGTAAGGAGGATGTGCAGGAAACATTGCTCCCTGGGAAATAGTGATTTACACTGCAAGGAAAAGGCAGGGTGCAGGCAAGTAATGCCTGCAAGGTTTGATGCCTTGATTTCTGTCATGTGGATCAATATTAATAGCAATATTGTATTTCCAGGGCATACTCAGCTGGCAGAGATATTGATTATTTGGTATGTAGCAGTTCATTTATACTTGAGAGCAAACTGGGACACTGAAACAATAAATGTGCAGCTGTTAACAAGCAACTCAGGACATTGAGTTTCAGTGACACAACTGGGATATCACTTCCTTTGTCTAAAATGGAACATCTTTAACATGTCAGAAATATAATTTACTTATGTGACTTACTGAAATACCTGGAGAAAATACCTTCTTCCCTAAAACCTGCAGATTTAGGTCATGTTTTCAAATATGTGCCAAGTCCAATCAATAATTTCATCCCTACTGTGACCAAACACTTGAGGTACTCTTCAAGGGAAAATGTTTTTTTTTTATATGTTTTAACAAGTATTATATCAGATCACCTTGTGCATGAGCAGATTTCAGTTAAAGAAAAGATAATGAAACACTGGTTACATTACAGTTTGGTTGTAGTGGTTCAGTCAAAACTTATTTTTTTCAGTGAAGTGTTTAATTCAGTGTGAGAAAGAGTAGATACCTGTATCTATATATATCAATATATTAGTATATTTGGATAGGGTGGACTCAAAATAAAGCCTTCTCTATCAAGCAGAGGGTTTACTTATACTTGAAAGACATAATGCTGTATCCTTCCATGAGCTGCTTTTTTATATATAAGTCTACACTTGCCTCCTATGGACAGATTTAACTATCAGTGACCAAACCAATGAAAAGAAATTATATAGGACACCAACCTTATGACTGGAACTCTTTGACAAGGAACCTCCCTACAGTGAAGAAGAAAGAAATGCTTTCTATGAAGAAAAATAATGGGTGGCACTCGCTGTTGTGGGAAAGAACACCTCAGTGACTTAATAATCTTTTTTTTTTGAGTTCAGAGAGGCTGGGGAGGTGACTAGTAAGTATGCAGGAAATGTACCTGTACTACACATTGCCTTTTGGGGGATAATCTAGCCTTTTCACTGCTATCAGCATGTTGCACACCCTGTAGGCTTAGCTGCCTTAGCAACTGTTTATGATTTGGAGAGGTCAGGACCACGGGAGGCTGAATCTGCTTCTGATGGTGGCTCCCCTCTCCCACTGCTGACAAACGGAGTTTAGAATGAAGGAGTCCAGTTTCTCAGTTGGGCCTGAGCCTCTTCAGCCACTAGTAAGTTAGATGTGCCCAGAAATATTTCCAGGCATTGAGGCCAACTGGCACAGAGCGTTTTGTACCTCTGCTCCCGACCGTGTCTAACTTCCCTAATGCAGCAGCTAAATGCAAACAGCTCACTGGGATGAACCCTGAGCCATGCTTAAGAATGATTTAGGAGCTTGCTAGTTGTCATGGACCAAATGTGTGCTGAGGACTGGCCCAGTACTTTGAGTATGCCCAGTTACAATCCCGTGAACATTCCCAAACACTGTTTAACTTGCTTTTGGCAGATGCAGCCTAAGACACTGGTATGACAAATGTCCTTCTTGCACTTTTCCTGCTCAAGATCACTTCTTTCCAGCCTGGAGAAGGGGACTGTATGGTTCTAAATTTGGTTACAGCAATAATCCTTTTGCTGGTTCATGAAATCACTCTGACTCAATAAGAAACCAGTTTACTGCTGTCTGCAATCTAAGAATATTTGCAAGGAACCAGATGTTGTGTGTTTAAAATGAAAAAAAAATTGTTATGCATAGACAGATTAACCTCATAAACAAATCACTGTTCTCCTTATCCCACTGCACACCACTGTCATCTGCCTGATATTACATCTTCAGTGTTTGCAACTTTAAGCTGCACACACCCCGAAAATCATCCCACCTCAAGTATTTGCCGTGTGCCCCAACCACGCTACATTGGCATGCTGGGTTTGTCTGGGGCAGTTTACTTTCTTCACAGTGGCTGGTATGGGGCTGTGTTTTGGATTCATGCTGAACATGGGGATGATAACACAGAGATGTTTTTGTTGTTGCCGAGCAGGGCTCACACAGAGACAAGTCCTTTCCTGGTTTTCCTACTGCCGCACTGGTGAGGAAGCTGGGGGTGCATCGGAGGCACAGGCGGGACAAGTGACCAAAACTGACCAAAGGGATATTGCAGACCATACGAAAATATATCAACTGGGGAGAAGAAGGAGAGAGGAGATGTTTGGAGTGATGGTGAGTAATCTTTACGTGTGAAGGGGCTCTGCTCTCCTGGGGGTGGCTGAACAACTGTCTGCCCATGGGAAGTAGTGAATTAATTCTTTGGTTTGCTTTTCTTGTGTGCACAGCACTTGTTTTCCTTATTAAACTGTCTTCATCTCAGCCTATGAGTTTTCTCACTTTTACCCTTCTGGTTCTCTCCCTGATCCCTCTGGTGGGGGAGTGAGTGAGTGGCTGTGTGGAGCTTGGCTGCTGATTGGGGTTAAACCATGACAATTGGGATACCTCTAGATGTCCTATAAAACTTCTGTGCTGACCTGCCAAAGGCAAAGCAAGACTCTTTTCATGGGTTTCTCTGAGCTACAATTAGCTGAATGAAAGCTTTTTGAGAAGACTTGATTATATCAGGGCAGGGGTCATTTGGTAGAAGGTGGAGTAGGGTGAATGCAACCCCAAACCAAGAAGGAAGACCTTGGTATGGTGTCACCCAAATCTGGGCACCCTCCTACACCCCACAGGGACTCAAGCACTACAAGGCAGAGGAGGGAGGCAGGGGAAACATTCTGTGCCTACACTCTCTTCATCATACACACCACAAAGACTTCTTGGTGAAAAGGTCTCAAAGCTGCCTTCAGAAGCTCTTACTTTGATATGGGAGCTGTTCAGAGGAACTCATCCCTTTGAATGGTTTAGATCATGACACTTCCAACACTCAGCCTTGAGCATCACCTGTGCAGCAACTGACTCATCATGGTTTGCAGAAGGAGCTTGGGAGGGAGCTCCTTGTCATAATGAGCTGCTTATATTTCAGCAATGGCACTTTCTCAGTGCCTGCTTTCCTAAGGAAAAGATGATGGAGACTTGTGTCAACCAGCTGGTGTCACCTCCCAGCTCCCAGCTGGACAACCTGTGGCCCTGGCAGCAGCAACTCTAAGGACCATGGGGGCTCACAGTCCTGATGTCTCGCGGTGGCTCCCTGACTCAGGAAGCTATAATGCCAGGAGGATGGTGGATGACTTCACACCAGCAGAATCTAATACCTTGTGATCCTATGATCTAGTGCAAAAGGCAGGAGGAGTGGGAAGCCCAGCAGGCACCTGATTGAAGAGGCTGGGGGAGGTAAGAGGAGACAGTGTCCTGCTGTGCATTTCTTCCACCTCCATAACCTTCTTATTTTCAAAGAGTTTCCATAGGGCAGTGGTAGCTATTGTTCTCCAGACCTGGTGCATCAGCATCCCCACTACACTGGCAGCAGTTTGTGATTCACACACTGCCAGCAGTTTGTGATTCACACACTGCCAGCCCTTCTCCTTCTTCATGTCAGTAAAATGAGCAGCTTGTTTGGCTTCAAGAGGAAGCAAAATGTGTGCAACTTGGACACCCCTATGCTAACCATGTACAGGGTGATGATGCTGCATACTCTACAACCATCAGGGCCTTCCTGGGCATGTGATCATGCTCAGACAGACCCAGATGCATGTACACTGAATTCCACAAAACACGTGCCTCTCCTTCCTTCCTTCCTTCCTTCCTTCCAAAACTGATCACAGCAGCCTGGTTAAACTTTGGCACAACTGTTATCGGTGTGCAGAGTCAGCAATAAATGAGCAATTATGTATCTTCAGTTTTCAAGGAGGCTGCAGATTTGTCTTGGTCGTTAAGACAAAAAGGACGCTAATGCAAAACTACAGCAAAGTTTAAGTAGTAATTTTGCACAAGCAGGCAGGTAACATCAATGTAAAAGTCATTCTTGTTTCTTCTGCTTGGCTCTGTAAAAAGAGAAATACTGGCAAGGCTGTGCATTTTTTGAAACCTGCATTATTTTTTTCCCTAAAAAGGGTTGAAATAGGCTTAAGTATTACTGTTATTATCTCTAAAATGACAGAGACATTTCCATGCGAGTTTCCATTCACAGATATCTATATTTACAGTGTGCACACCTTTGATTCAGGGACTGCAGGTCCCCTGTGGTCCAAGGACTCAAGGTTCATTTTGTGTAGCTCGTTCTGACAAAATGGGGTTATTAGTATTAGGAAATAATGCAAGGTCACCCACAGCCTTGATAGGAAAAGGAGGGTAGGAGAATATTAGAGAGAAACTGTAAGCTGTAACATCCAGCTGCAGTTGGCAAACCTGAGTGCATTTGGAGTGCCTGCACCAGTGTTTCATTCCCCTGCTTCCAATTGATTGCCCTAGCCTAGTGATTAGCCACCTGAATACACCCAAGAAGGATATTCACAAAAGGATCTCATGATAAAACGGCTATTCCTGGCCCTCTTTCCATCACATCATAATCTGTCCACTAATATGGCTTGAGATCTCAGCTGATCAAAAGGTCATAAGATGCTACTGCTAAGTATCAGTGTCTCTGTTCAGCCGACGGCATTTTTACTCCATTCAGCAGTCAGAGGAATGCAACAGCAAAGCCTTCAAATCTGTTTGTATAACAGATGAAGTCTTCTCTATATGGCATTTATCATCCTTCAGGGAATGACACCTGATAAATAAATCTCTAGTTCCCAGTAAATTTAAATAAAACAAAGGCAAATCATATCAGTGCACACTGTAAATATGAAACTGCAGAGAACATAAGGGTTCCCAATCTCTCACCATCTCCTTTGCTGCAAAAGTTATGAAGTGCTGACCACCCTCAGATTCTACCAAAATCAAAGGAGCCCAAATCTCTGCATACATTACAAAAAGCATGGCGATAACACAGGAGGGACTAAAAGATACATCAGTCATTTAGTCTGATGAAATGGTAAAAATTAATTGTTTTTCAAGCTAGTAAACCCCCCAAAACAAATAAAGGGGTTTATTAGCATATCAGTAGGAATAACTGAGTGAAAAGGGGTGGGGGGGGGAACCCAATAAATGGGGGAATGTGTTTCCCAGGGAGTAACACTAGGGGGGACAATTTTCAAACATCCTGGAATGAATAAATACTAAACCACATCCTACCCAACACCACCACTCTGTCCAGCACTGCTGTACTGCAGTGTGCCAGTGGCTACTGGTCCATATGACACCAGCCATGGCCTCCAGTGCCAACTGCAGCCACTTCTCCGGCCATCCTGCTTCCAAACCATTCAACCTGGGCAGAGATCGCTGCCCAAAACAGCAGGAGGAGAGGGAACCACTGCCAAGAGCCACTTGCTACCTGAAGCCTTTGTCTAGTGGATCTGCAGAGGTAGTTCCTGTGGGCACCACCATTGAAAAAGGCGCTGCTTTGTGTCCCCAGCACACCTGAGGTGTTGTCACAACCAAATTAAACCCCTCAGCATTTCCCAGACAATCCTCCCACTCCTTGGCTTTACAGACCTCTGTACCTGAACCAACAGACAGTTTCTTTAACTACAGCTGGCAGTCATTTTGCTCCTCTCCATGCTTTCAAAGCTGAGAGCCATCAAAGATTAGCAGGAAAAAATCATGACTATTTTTCCCTAAGAAGCAGCACTGGTAATAGGCTTCAGGAAAAATCCTCCTAAATGCAAGTGATAAGCGTAGACTGTGTGAAGGCTGACAGGTCTGATTATAATTATCACTGCGAGGGGACTAACACTAACCTCCCTTCTGGAAGGCAATGACAATTCCTGGAAGGGAACATGCAAGTGAATTATCATAAACAAAATCAGTGTGAGTAGAGTTGTCTTTCACTGGGAAACTAAAGATCCAGATTTGGGGACGAAAAAAAAACTTACCAAACCAAATAAATCTTGAACATTCCTTAAAGTTTATCCCTTAAATAACACTTAATCATACATTGAAGTTTTGCTGATTTCAGGATGATGGGAGTAAAAGAATCAAGAGGGCCACATGAAGCATGAGTGGAGTCATGCATGCAAGAAGTGTTTGGAAATAAGGGATATATTCTGAAACTATACTTAAAGAACATATCCCGCATCATAAAAATGAACAAGGAATCCAAGGGAGGATGTTGGTCCAGACTGAGCTAAATATTCAAAACTAAGATAAAACTCGGGCAGCCTTTCACCAACCTTTCCCCCTTCCTCACATCCTAGCAGGAAGAAACCCAGACAGAAGCAATACAGAGCTCTTCAAATTGCTTCTATCCATTGAATTCCTAAAATTGCATCTATACAGTAACTGAAATACCACAGCATCAGCTTTCAGCAGGGTTGTGAGGCAGAGAGGACAGGTAGTATTCCTTCAAGATCATCCTGCCCTGACCTCTGTGCTTTCTCTGACAACATTGCATTTTTCTTAGTCTGCAGATTGGGTTTGCATTTCTCACTCCATTTCCATTGGAGACTTGGAAATAGAGAAGCTTGGGCAATCTGGAATAAAAGTAGCACTACAAGCAGCTTTTTCTGTCTGAACACAGGGCAAGAGATATTGTCTTCTTAATAGTGGGCTGTAACTGCAGAGGAGATGAACAGAAGAGCCTCAGAGTCAAAGGCAGTTCTAAGAGTTTCATTCTCATTCTATCTCAATGGAGTGAAGCAAATAAATTGTGCAAGGAGACATATGGAAACTCACTATGCAAATGGCCTATTTAAGGCTCCTACTTCCTAATTAGGTCCTGGTGTCAGGAGGTTGGTAACAATTATTCACACATAGATCATTTGGATACAATACAAACTGTTCTAAAATCCAAACCATCGTAATGGCACGAATTAAAAACAAACCTTATTCAGCTTGATCTTTTTAGACTCCTTTGCTTAGGGCTTGGACTATCAGTTTCTGTGCTATGCATACTTACATTTTGTGTCTAACACTGCAAAAATGCATCTGGAAGGGGAAAAGGAATAAACAAAAAGCATCAGGGCCATAACCCCTTGTTCTTACCTTGTTCACAGATTTCGTCACTGGACTCTGCACAGGGAACCCACACTCTCTTCCCAAATTCTTCATCTGACTCTGTGGTGTTTCCCAAAGCAAAAAAAAAGACAAAACCTTGATTATTGGGATGACTGTGTAGAAGATGGTCACAAGACCACTGAGTTTTGCTCTGCCCTTTCAGTTTCTTTACAGCCTTCAGTATGGCCACCACCATGTGCCAGCCCCCAGAGCTGGGGCTCACTCTCAGCCCTGCAGAGTTTTGGAAGGTCCCCCAAGCTTTCCCTTACCCCACACAGATGTGTAAGTTTCTCCTCCCAAGCGCCCCCAAGTATTGGCACAATGAGTGTTGATGTCAGGGAGAGACACCACGGATTCCTTTGACAACCCCTGTTAGAAAGGCTTGGGAAGAGCAGGAAGGTGTCACAAGATGTCAAGCTGCCTGTTTTGTATAGGAGCTAAAGTAAGGAGCTGAAGCCAAGGATTACCACATTGGAAAACCATTTAAAACAGGGTAAGCACTTGTGATTCAACATCACAACTGCAACCAACCTGCTCTGCCCCGTGCTTTGGTACTTCTGGTATGAAAATTAGGTCTTCCTCTCCTTCCTCCATTCCCACTTCCCCTCTTTGTCCACCTCTCCAGCCCTTCACACAAAGGTGAAATATTTTACATTTTCACCTGTGGTGATGCAGATCAGAGAGTGGTTTTTTTGCTTTCCTTTGCACTGATTTTGCCAAAGGCATCCTTTCAAGCATCAGCCTGTGCAAAGATAATAGGTGACACAATTCTCTGTAACTGGAATCAGCAACAAATCAGCCATCTGCCACTCCAGGGGGCTGAGATTAACCCAGCTACTGGACCGTGACTGCAAAGCATTTGCACATTTAGATTACAGAAATATGAAGTTTCCGGTCCAAAAAAATAAGACCGGGAGTGGGGAAGGTGTGGAAGATAGCCTTGGAAGAGCTCTGCAGATTAACCCTTCCAGACACAAGTCATCTCATAACAACTCCAAGTAAACAGTATTTCTCATTATAAAGTGTTAAAAGGGTGAAGGATTTGAAGGAAACAACTTGATATACGAGACATCACGTTTCAGGAGAATACATCCAATGACACCTCCTTTATACAGGGAGAAATAAATATAAAAGCATTCAAGTGCCTTGTCACTGCCTTCCCTCCTTGGGAAGTATGACCAAGCTGCCCAGATGGCTTACATGACCACTTGGAAAGTACAAGAGCAGCATTTTTGCCCCAAAGCTCCCCTACTCTCAAGATACCAAGGGAATGAAAGAGGTCTGAATTCTGAAGTAACAAAGTTTAGGAAGGTCTCTTCATCTGTTGCTCCCAGTTCACCTTCTTGAATAACAAACACTACATTGCTACTCTGTGCATATGGATGCTGTGATTCCACATTAATACTTGTCCATATCTTTGGGATCCTCTCCCTGAACCTGATGGGAATTGTTGTTTGGTAACTCATGTATCAAGAGCTTTAAATCAGTAGTAAATGCAAGCTGCTTCCACATGCATGAACAATGGTCTGTACAGTCGCATGGTGGGTCAGGACAATACCAGGGTCTCCTCTGGTCCCTCTGATGTGGGTTGTAATCTCCACTCCCGCCATTTGTTCTTGTAGGTTAGAATCCCATGGATCCTTGAGATTACCATCCTTAGGGATCGCAGGTTAAAAAGAGCAGGTTGTGCCCAGAGGAAGACGAGTAGCCACAGACAAAAATACCAGCAAGAACGTCTGGAAAATTCTGGAATATCTCACCTATGAGGAGAGATTGAGAACAATGGAATTGTTCAGTCTGGAGAAGACAAGACTCCAGGGAGACCTTGAGCACCTGCCAGTACCTAAAGAGGCTAAAGGAGAGCTGAGGAGGGACTTCGGACAAGGGCCTGGGGTGACAGGACAAGGGGGAATGGATTCACGTTGCCAGAGGCAGTGTTAGATGGGATATTGGGAAGGAGTTCTTCCCTGTGAGGGTGGTGAGATCCTGGCACAGGTTGCCCAGAGAAGCTGTTGCTGCCCCATCCCTAGAGAGGTGTCCAAGACCAGGTTGGATGGGGCTTGGAGCAACCTTGTCTGGTGAAAGGTTTCCGTGCCCGTGGCACAGGGGGTTGGAACGAGATGAGCTTTAATATTTGTTCCAACCCAAACCATTCTGTGATTCCATGAAATTCAGGCAAGATCTGCATGGTGCCTGCCCTTGGTGAGGATGGTGGCTTAAATACACAGCTCATCTCATGAAGCCCAAAGAGACAACTGAAAAGCAAACAGTATGCACATGTGTTTATAGAAACCCATGTATTTTATGTATGCCTTTTATTCAGAGAAAACAGGTAGGATCAGGTAAGCACGGTATAAGGCTCAGCTGAGAGGTGAGGAAGAGCAAGGGATCAGTTGCTGTAGTCATTCTACTCCATACAAAACCTGCTGACATCACCTCAGGGACGAGTGCACCTCCCGGCAGTGTTAATCTGGGACTGAGCATTTGATCCTCCACAGAGTAAGGACTATTGATTTGCAAGGAGCTGTGAGAAGAGAGTGAGAAGAGCAGGCCTTTGAGTCTCCCTGAATTCCCCACTATTTATCAGAGTATTTCCAGAAAGGCATTGCCTGGGCAGAGCTAGGTGCTCCCAAGCCAGGTCTACATGTTTGAGACCAAAGGTGAGGTTTGAAGTGGTTTGTATGTCTACTAGGGCATGGTTTTCAGGTGAGAGAGAGGTCAAAGGGATCATCCCATGCCTAGGACTACAAAATGGGCCAAGCTAGTAACCCAAGAACCCACAGCCTCCTGAGATGCAGCAAGTTAACAAGGCCCTGCCTGTGCTTTAGAAAGGTCTCCTTGAACTTGACCTGCTAGCTATGTGAGGGCTAAAACTGATAGAAGAGGATGTGGACCTGTTTTCAAAACCAAAGGCTGGGAATTTCTCTTTCTCCAGTCTCTAGTTTCTGTAAAGACAACCTAAAACTCCAAATCCGAATTCCAAATGGTCCAAAAAGGAACATCTGTGGGGTGGGGGAAAAATATTTGCATTTAACTTCAACAATTGAACTATTACAAGAGTGCTTGTGCTGGTAATAATTTTTAAAATGCTAAAAAAAAGTAATAATAATACTCCATTAAAAAAAAAAGGTGGGAATTTTTATATCCCTTTTCCTTGACTGTAAATGGAGGGACAAGGGAAACAACACAGGGCAAAACCCTTCCTTTCAGACAAAAATCACCACAAAAATCCATCCCATTTCTTGCCAGTTAACCAATCTTATGAATTGATGCAGTTTCATCCCCACATGACAATTTTTGCTTGTTTTATCCAGACATGCTTTGCAGGAAGGGGCTTTTGCAACCCAAACAGCGCCACTGCATCAGCCAGGCGCTGAGCTGAGCCGTGGAGCTGCTTGGAAGTTGCCTCGTCTCCCAGCAAATGAGAAGCGGAGGGGAAACACCGACGCAGGCGACGCTGCACCTTGCAGCAGAGACTCGTGTGTCCTACAAGTAACCTTGCATCAAGATACAGAGCCACAACAGCAGCCTTATGGGTACAGTGAGAGGAGGAGGAGGAGGAGGACAGCGAGGAGGAGGGGAAGGGCAACAGGAAAACAATCAGAAAACTCACTGGGAATCAAGTGTTCTATTCCTCCTTAGGAAAAAAAAAAATAACAAAAAAAGAGAAATAAATTAAAAAAAAAAAAAAGCCCTCCCTGATACAGAGATGGAAGGAGGGGATGAGCCCCTTTACACTTCATGTCCCCAGCAAAGGTCCCCTCCCTTTCCCAGAGCTCCTAAATACCACTGGGGGTGGCTGGAGGAGAAAAAAGGGTCACATTTAAAAGGCGAATGGGAAGCGGGGAGGAGGGAGGACACTCCTGAGCCCGGCCAGTGGCCCCACGGTCTCAGCCATTCTCATTCCTGACACGTTTCCCTTCTCTCCAGCACAGCCCAGCTTCGAAATATTAGTGCGGCGCAGAGTGCCATTTTCGAGTCGCTGCAGCTCCTTCTTGGCACCGGTTCAGCTTTTTGTCTTGCCTTCTCCTCCGAGCGCCCAGCGGAGGGAGGGAGGGACGGAGGGAGGAAAGAAAGGCGGAAAACGAAGCCCCGCTGGTTTGCTGTCAGACTCCCCGCGGCACCCCCGCCCTGCCCGCGGCACCCCGCACCCTCCCAGCCTGCTCCCGACCCAACCACTCGGCAAACATAAATCTCTTCCCACCTCCACGGCAGCCAGTTCACAGCCTCCTTCCTCCCTCTCCCCCCCTATCCCCACTTCTCCCCGCCGCCACCCCTTTTCATCGCGCTCTCTCCCTTTGTACTCCTCTAAATTTTTCCAGCCAAGCGTTACAACCTTCCACCCTCCCTTTCTCCTCCGTCCCCAGCCCTCCCCACCCACCTCCTGCTCTCACACCGGCAACAAAAAAAAAAAAAAAAAAAAAAAAAAAAAAAAAAAAAAAGGAAAAAAAAAAAAAATCGTGCCATGGTTGCCAATGCCCTGGCATCTCTCCTCGAGGTGTGGGGAGCCCCTGGACACACAACAAGGCCGGGAGGTCCGTTCCAGCCCGGAGCTGCCCGGGCGCGGAGCTCATGGGCGCACACGCGTGTGCACACACATGTGTGACAGCGCAGGACACGCTCTGAGTGCATCCCTTGGCACTGCTGGAAATACAAGCGTGCCTTTGGCAACTGAGTCCCCCCTCCTCCTGCCTGTGGGGCTGGGAGAAAAGAAAAGCAGAGGCGGAATAACAGGGGAGGGACGCTGTATTTTTTTTAAGCAACCCAAACATGGCACTGAGCGCTTCCACCAACAACTTCTCAGCCTGCTGTGCTGGCAACCAGCTGCTGGTTCTAGCCTGGCACTGGCTTTGATTTGTTTTTCTCTCCTCTTAAACGCCCTCCTCCCAAATATTTATCCCCTTATTTTATTTTTTTATTTTTTTTTTCTTCTCTATTTCCCTCTTAGGTTTTCTGTAAGGACAAGGCTTGCCCATATGCTTGTCACTTTCTCTCTGGTGACTAATGCCAGGACTCAAGGGAACAGCATGAAGCTGCGTCAGGAAAAGCACAGACCTGATATTAGGAAAAGGTTCTTCACCCAGAGGGTGGTTGGGCCCTGGAACAGGCTCCCCAGGGAAGTGGTCACAGCCCCAAGCCTGCGTTGTTCAAGGAGCACTTGGACAACTTTCTCAGGCACATGGTGGGATTCCTGGAATTGGACTCCATTGTCCTTGTGAGTCCCTACCAACTCTGGATACTCTATGATTCCATGATTCTAAAGGAACTCCTTTCCACTTCCACCCACAAATCCAAAGGAGCATGTGTGGAAGGGGCACCAAAAGAAGTGCTACATGATGTAACACTGAATGGACCAAGAAGAGGGGAAAAAAACCCCATATGAACACACAAGATATGTATTCTCTTCTCTGAGGAAGAAGGAGAGAGTGAGAGATGCCATAAAAGAAGACAACATGACCTTGTGCATGCCAGGATGTGCTAACCCCAACCCCCTCCTCAAAGGAGGGAGGAGTCAAGTTTTGTTGGGAGTAGAGAAAGACTGAGGAAAAATGCATGTTCTCCATAGAAAGGACCCGAGAGAGCCAACTTCCAGCTAGTGATGTGACTCGTATTAAACCAGAGTGTGAAACAGTGACATATGCATGAGAGAGATAAAGTGGTATCAAATGCACCTTGTCTGGTGCCTGGAGGAAAGAGATTTGGAGAAAAAAAAATATAATAATGCTGATGCTGGGGAGGAGAGATGTGCTGAGGATTTTATCATGGAGGAACAAGTGTATTAAGCTGAAAACCTGGCTGGAGACCCAGGGAGGGGCACTGCCTTGTAAGCAGCCACTGGTGTCCCTGGAGATTTTTTATGGGGCTGCTGGGATGGCTTTGTCCACTGAGAAACATCAGAACTGCTCGGAAGCCATGGGAATTAGAGGATGCTGAAACAGATGGGCACTAGCTCCCTCGGGCAAGTTCCTCAGGAGGCGCAGGAAAAGTGCCAAAAAAAGTCTGGTTCTCACTGAACACGCTCTGGCCACCTCAGGGAATAGCAGAGCAACCGCTCCGATAGCAGGGTCGCAGGACCAGAGCGGGAGACAGACAGACAGACAGCATGCTCGGTGTGGTACAGACAAAACAGCAATGTCCTGAGCAGCTGCCTAATATGTATCTTGGCAGAATCTCGCCTGGCTGTGGATGAAGCAGAAATCGCAGGCTGGAATCGTAAAGCCATCAGTTGGTCTGACTTTTGCCTCCCTGGCCAGCGTGGATAACACAGGAGGAGAGCAGAGGGCTGGATGACACCTCTCTATCTGCCAGGAGCCACACGGGGAAGCTGGTCCTTCAGCCACTGACAGCTGCTGCATGGGGAGCAGCTGATGGGCAGGCACTGGAGTAGACTTAAAATAAGCAGATGCCCTGCCATGACTGCACTCATTAAGTGATGTGTGAGTTTGTATATTTAAGCCGAGCACGGGGCCTGTGTCCTTATAGGAGCATCTCTGCCACTGAGGTGTGTCCCTGCACAGGGTCCACATTGGAGTTTCTCCAGGCCAGCACAGCACAACTGGATCTGGTTCAGTTGGAATCCAGTTAGGGCCACTAAATCCCCTCTTCTGACTTGTGGTTTCGCTGCCCCAAGCTCTTTGTAAAAGGTCATCATCCAGCATTGGCTGTGATTCCTCCCACTGTCTGCTTCCAAAGTCAGCCAGTGTCCATCCAAATGCTCACTCCCATAAGGTTTATACATTTGTTTTCTCTCTCTTTGCTATCCCTCAGGCTTAGGGTGGGTTTTTCTGCCCTTCCCTGCAGCCTGGTATTGCCCTGGCATTTGGCAAGGCAGATGGGGTCCCTTACGTGTGTCCATGGCAAAGCAGACCCTGACACCTCAGTTGGAGTCACCTGCAAAGACACATCCCTGCCTGCAGGTATCACTGAAGTGACTCCCAGATAGAGGCACTTTCAGATCCTTTGAGTCAAAAGGTGCTATAAATAAAAGATATTACAGACTAACAAGTTCTCAGTTGCAAACTGGAGTGGGAAAGAATATTTTAGCATCCTCTTTCTAAGCACATTAACTCTTGGCAGACACGATCGTTCAGGTCTTCACAGCTGAAAACTTCACACCTTGTGCAGCACGTTGAGTCCACACGCTCCACTTCCAGTTTCAACAGCTCTAAAATCTACAGCTAAAATCTATATCCCCTGTAGTGCAGCAAGCACCCAAATATCATGTCATTTTGGGGGTTACGACACTAAATATACACCCCACGGTCATCTTCCCTGGGAAAAACAGCTTTTGCTGCTATAAGCTCACAATAGATGGTGCCTAAAGATTTTTATCAGCTGGCTTCTGATGCTTCCCTTCCCAGTGCGAGCAAGCACTTTGTATCAATCTGGCTTGCTTTAGTGCAGTGACCCAGAGCCGTGCTCCGCCACTGAAAGTTCAGGTCCCAGCTGCGGGGCTAAACTCTTGCTGACACTGTGCTGATTTCTCCGTCTCTGTCACCCACGCTGCCAGGGAGGGGGAGGAGATGTCGGATTTTTCCGGGCTGGAAAAGAAAGAAAACAATCGTGCAAAACTCAGAGATGATGTGGCAAAGGAGAAGGGGGAGGAAAACAAGCACGATGTGTGCGGTGAGGCTGAGGAGAGGAAATCCTTTGGGCAGCACAGGGTTCTTCGATCACGTTTTCTTTTCGTTTTCTTAACCGAGGAGATGATCTTGGTCAAGAGGGAATTAAATGGTTGTGGGCAGGGAAAATCTCTCAGGATATCTCGAAGAACTTGTGTGCGTGAGCAAGTGCATGGAGAGATGCAGAGGGGGAAATCACTATTAGTGACAGGTGAACTACAAAAGGTTGGGTGGTTTGTTTTGGATGAAGATCTCCACATGCAGATGCTTATCTAAAGCTCTCAGTCTTCAGAGCAGGGCTAGAAATCTCTTAAGAACAGACTATTCTTGCATGATTTCCAGTATCTCTGAAAGCCGTCCTCCATGCCAAAAATACCGAGAAAACAGCTTTTTTTCTTCTTCTTCTTTTATGCAGTGTTTTGGCTCTTCTGTCTCTTGTTCCAAGCAAAGCCTAAAACCGCAAAGACTTTGACTTGAAGGCTGGACTGTGCTACTTTAATTTCAAGCCATCCTGGTTCTCATGACTGCACAGATACAAGGAAAATAAGGAAAAAACTTCTGTGATTCTATGGAAAACTTTCAGAGAAGGCTCCTTGAAAAATGGCAGAAAAAGAAGCTTGTTTCCGTAAGTGAGAACTATGAGGCTTGAGCTCCCCCACCTTAAGCAGACTACTTGTCTATAAACTGGCTATTCTGCTATTAGAATGTGGAAAATTACAGCATTCCCAGTTCAAATGAGCCTGTTAGCCTTGGGTGGTTATTAGTCAGTAAATACTATTGATTCAATAGACAAAATAAAGACTTTGAAGAGAGTCTTATTTCCCCACCCAATCTGCAGTAGCCCTGATTTGGCAGAGAAGGGTTAAAGAAAACAGTTTGAACATGATCCAGCACCCTCCAGTTTTCTTAAATCCAACTGTAATTGAGGTAAAATAGCCTGGTGCTGTTGGAATGACTGTGGTATGTTTTGCTGGAGTCCTCTGAACAAACAAGGCTGTGGCAGGGCTGGTTTTGATCTCCATCTGGATTTACACCAAGGTATCTCAGTTACTGTTGCTCACTGCGTAAAGGCAGATCATAATCAGGCTAGTGTGCTTTTAAGGATGTTGCCAGATATCCTGTGCTCCTGAACCATTCACCTCAGGAAGGTTGAAAGCACATACACTCACTTCACATGCAGTGAAGAATGAATGTTTTGCTGTTAAAGACCAGATGATGCTCTTTCTAAGTGATTTCTTGTTGTCTTTTCCCCTGCCTTTCCTATTATTTATTAAATACTCAAGCAATGATCTTCAGCTCATCCAAGTGGTTTGGAGACCAAGACTCATGTTTTCAGCTGGTCCAAATCAGGATAACTCAATCCAAGTCAACCAAAACCACGGACAAAGTCAGTGGAAAAGCTGTGACCAAGAGTTTATACCACAGAGGCTTCCTGAACAAGGGCACTGCCTTCTAGACAGCACAGTACTTATATTCTAAGTATTGTCTCTCTCTGAAGCTGAAGGCACTTCTTGTGGTGGACCAAGACAGGTGCAGGAGGCCCCATTCATGTCCACATCTATGACTGCGGAGTAGCTTTATTACCCATCACATTCCGTGCTCGTTGTAAAATCCACTCACTGTGTCCTGCTAAATGCTGCAGGATGCTGCTAATTTTTTGCAAAACTTGGCTCTTGTGCAGCTTCTCAGTTTAGACGGGGGGAGGGAGACATGGCTTTTGGCTTGAAAGAAAGCAAAAAATCTGGACTCTTTCAAGAGTGTGCTGAGCAGTTTAGAAATCTGGCCCTGAGCTTTTTAGAAGAGGTGACCCAATCAATCTAGTTATTACACCATTCTCTGGCCTGTGGCTAACACATGGATTGATATTTACTTGCAGGAAATGTTGGCAAGAGATGGGGGTTCCCATTCACTCGTGCTGTTTACTGCTCCCCTGAGAACACAGGCTGCAGCCACGATGTAGCAGCCGCTTCACAGGTGCACAGTTTACACGCCAAAATGGGTTGTAAATCAGAGCAGAGGAAGAAAGGGCTGGAAAAATGCTTGTTTGTAGAAGCGACCATTGGAAAAGGATGCTGACTGTGTTCATTTTCACAGGTTTCCTCTCCTAAGTCTATGCTTGCTCACACTGCACCACAGGGATTGGGTCCCAGGTCGGAAATCCAAGGAGCATGCCAATAATTTGCCAGAGATTACACAGGGGGTGAACTTGTCCCTGATCTCTATTATTGGTTCAAAACCAGGAATTCTCATAGCCTTTTGGACAGATGGCTAGTCCTATTACTTCTTATGTTAGATTTCCCATTGAGGCTGAAAGCAAATCCACATTCAAGCTGAAAGTAAACAACCTGCGAATTCAAAAGGCATTAACTCGAACTGCCAAAGCATTTGCTGCATATGCTGCAGATGTCAAACAGACAGTTTCCCACAGCCCTGAGCCTAGACACACAGCTAAGTTACACAGAAAAATCTTCTACCCAGCCCAAAAATCCATCCTGTGCAAAACTCACTCTCCTTGCTGGCATTTTAAAGGGCTGGAGACTCAGCTGGATTGAATTAATGTAGCTCCTCTGATTTGAATAGAGCTATGTCAATTTATACCAGATGAGGATTTCACCCTTTGGAGGCTAAGTGGGAAATGGCTATCCACTACTTATTTAACAATGTGGTTTCAGGCAAAAAAACCCAAACATAAAATGTCGTGTATTTCAAAGAGTGAAAGAGCACTAAGTAAGTTTCTTTCCATTTCTATGATTAATTTTTCAAGGAACCTGTAAGACAGCTTGGTCCAAAAGAGTCAGGATTTGCAGAAAAATGCATATAAATAACACAAAATACAAACAACATAAGTTACGCAACTTACTCCTATTCCTGATACCTTCCAAAATGCCAACAAAAAGTTGACTAGGAACCCAAGAAAGACATTGCTGTGGCATTGCAGGAAATTCATAAAGTGGAAAAGACTAAATAAATAAACCAGTCTGTTTTTCCTACCAGGGCTATATGAAGAGGACAAAAACCCATGAAACTAAACCATGCAATCACAAAATATTCCACCCATATGCTCTAAACATTAGCACCATGGTGTGCCATAAAGATGTGCAAGATTGTTTTCCTAATATATTTTGGTATAAATTGAACAGCACCACTGAAGTAATATTCTGAAAATCAAGATTCATTCTATTTAAAGCAATGCATCCTCACGGTGTACATTCAGGACTGACCACTTGAATTAAGCCTCTGATTTATTTTTTACCATAGGAGGCCCCACTCGCAGACTCCTATGTGCCTTCATTTTCCCCAAAGTAAACTGGAGGTCAAATATTACACCAGTAGAAATAAATGGAGATTTTTAATTGATAGTAACAGGAAATCAAGCTTTAAACAGTTTAACTTGAAGCCACTAGACCGATACAGCTCATCCGAAAATTCAGCACCTCTTTCCTCCAGCCACCCTTATTTTCACTTTACAATTCAGTATAAGCTGGCAATTAGTAATACTTTGTCTGTTTATAGAGCCTTACATCTGAGGATATAGAAACACTTTGTAAACACTAATGAATTAAGCTTCTTAACACCCCCTGTGAGACAGATACTGCTATCTCATTTGCACAGCTCGGAGAAGTGCAGGTTTGCCGTGGGTCGGAGCCAGCCACCACCAGGGCTAGGAACCACTACAGACCCTGAACCTCACCTTCAGCTCAATATCACAAGGCTTTCCATGGATGCAGTGATGTGCCTGGCAACTTCAGGAGCTTATAATTATCTCTTGGAACTGCCAGTGTTGCCCTGGTGTCTGGCAGACTGAAAACACAGAGGATTGAACTTCTACCCACAGAGAGAGAAAACTTAAGACCCGCTCACAGAAACACCATGAATATGCCATCCGTCCTTTCCTGAAACAGCTACTCACACATATGGTCCTCTGGCATGGCAAACAGGAGAGAAACTTGGGATTTAATTTGTCCTTATTCAGTTTTTAATAACAACACCAACCCTGGACAAATCAATATGAAGGTCTGGGAGGATTCTTTTCCTTTACATTTTTAATTGCCCATATCTTTTTCTTATGTAGGGGAAAGGTAAAATATCCAAGCCTGCTTGCCAGTCATGCTGACAAGAGGAACTTAAAGGATTTTTAAAGAAAGCCTGAAGGTTTTATTTCCAACACTATCAGGAATGTTTAGATCTTAGGCAAGCCTTAGGACAAGATAGGCACTGGTGAGAATTTTTTTTTTTTTCCCAAAGCATTGTCTCATTGATTTAAGAGCAGCTAATGTCTGGTACCTATTTGAAGCATTTTTCCTGGTAGCCTTTCTCTAAATGCATGGCAATTGGACAATTTCCATGATGATTCTTCTGTCTAAAAATACGCATCTTCCCCTCTTTTCAATTTATTACTGAGCCAGTCAGCTTGTTTATTGTTGAAGTTTTTCCCATTTAATAGTGCACTTAGAAAAGCTTAATACAAACATTGACCAATTCGTCGCTGTCACAAAAAGAAAAGCCTTAGAAATCATTAATCTAAACAGGAGTCAAGAGCGGGAGTCTCTTATTTAGAGATCGGTCAATAAGAAACAATGTTATGGAAGCTATTTTAAACAGAACAATTTTTTTTTTTTTTAACACTTCTTTCTCTTCCACTGATTGAAATTGAGGAGAATAGCAAATAAAATATTTGGTTTTGCTTTCAAAATTTGTTCACGACCTTAAATCCCAGGAATGGGAACAGACAGGCATTTGACATATTCAGTGTGTTGATTTGTGAACTACTGGCAGATTGCTGTTTGCCTAAGAATACGTATTTGAAATTCTTTTCTAAAAACTCTTCTTGATCTTTTCCCAGTCCATGGGCTGTTAAATGTCTGCATGACACGGCGGGTGTTTGTCTCCTGAACAGAGGGACATTACAATCCCTAGAAGCAGGTTTTCAGCGGGAACATTAAAGGCACTATTCAGGAATATTCCCCAGTATTTGCAGCCTCCGCAAACAGTACTGCATGCAAACATGTTTGCTGGAATATTTGTCAAGAGCAAACATGACAGGATGGTGGGAGAAAGTGTACAAAGTCTAACCAAGCTTATAAAAACCCAACAGCTAATGAATACTTGTGGAAAATGTCTTATGGCATTTCCTCAGTGACAGATGCTGATTAGGAAAGCCTATAAAGCCAAAACTATTTTGCTGCCTACATCCTCTTCTACTCCAGAACTGAAAGCTCCTTCCATGGCTCTCTTTAGCGTCTTCTTCCATTACTCTGCTGGATCCAGAGGAGCAGTTTCTAAAAATTTGTGTGTGTATATCAAATGTGTGAGGTTATGAACAACTGGACAGAGGCCCAGAAACTCATTTTACATAAGCATCTTGATGTCTAAAAGCTTTTCACTCTCTCGAAAAAAAACCCCAACAAACAACAACAACAAAAAACCAACAAACCCCCCCCCAACCAACCAACCAACCAAAACAAACAAAAAACCAAGAAACACCTACAACAGATATGAATATATATGTAGATTGGTCAATATGTCTCACTGACCAATATTGTGTCACCACAGTTACACAGTACTCTGGGTCTTCTCTTCAGGCCCCTTCCTTCAGTGACAAAACAGCTTTTGGATTGGGTCTTCTCCTGTAAACAACCCAGTGGGTACCCAAAAAACCACAGCAAACTCATGTGGACATTGTCCCAAAAGTACATGGCCAGGGAAGAAGGGAGAACTGCAAGGAAAGCCAGTGGACACACTCAGGTCTACATGCCTGGGGGTGCTTGGGGACGGTGAATTATGGACTCATCTGAGCCAAGACAATGCCATGCAGGCATACACGGCTGAGAAAAATCACCTCTTACTAAATAAACAAGGCACTGAGATCCAATATTTTTAGTTAATAACAGCCGAACGAAGCATTTGGGATGTATGGCAGTGGGACACAGCATGAAGTTAACATGATCTTGGTGATTGAAAAACCTGTCTGGGGAGACATGAGTTGCATTTTGCAAACACTGCACCAAATTTTGCTCCTAAAGGAAAGCTTTAATGCAGAGGGACCACTGTGGGAATCCTCTGACACACTACTGGTGATAACACGGGACAGATTGGGTTACGGTCAGGGCCAGGCTGAATTTTTTCCTGGGCTGCTCAAAATATTCTAGCAATGTCAAGGCTCACCATAAGCTCTTGTATCTCACCACTATGTTTTCCAGCCAAGCATGACACTTCCTTTTTCACCTGACTAATACTATGCCCCTCAGTATGATTTCTGAGCAGGAGTTTACTGAAAATGATCTTTGTTCTGCTGTGCATGCAGCCAGCTCAGGTAGTAACAAGATTTGCCTTTCTTTTAAAAAACTGCAAATCCCAGTTCACTAAAAATAGGGTTTTATTCTGCTAATTCTGCCTATTAACTGAACACATCAATCCTTATGTTTCCCTCTCCTGGAAGGTGAGGGAAGGTGATGGACCATCCAGAATTCTTCCAGTCTATCCCCTCTGGTTATGCATTGCTAGAGATGATACTGTATAATGCATGACTTACCTGCAAAGACATCGGAGGAGTAATGAAATAAGCAGATGCTCCGTCAGCAGGCTTTTAAAACATTGGTATTGCATTCTGAGATGCAGTCAGCCATTATGTGCATATGTCCTTTATTTATGGAGCTGATAAAGGCTCTATGTCAGGAGCAGTCAAGCTGCCTTTTTACTTTCTGCTTTTCTTCACATTTAAGAAAGTTGCTGTCTGGATATTTTATTCTCATGAAAGCTCCAGATTTGTGAGGAAAAGTAGGATTTACCTCCTGACTATTCTGTTAAAAATAGAGGTCTAAAAACCAGACAACTTCATCAAAACAAATCACCAGGAATTCCCAGTAGAGAATCCTCTCCTTCAAACACAGATGATGCCTGAAATAGGTGGATCTCCCTGGAGTTACCTCCTTCTCTTCATTGGCTAGAAAGGACGTCCAGGACAACTAGCCCAGCTGCAGGTTAGAACACCACAGATGCTCACATTACCAGAAAGAGAGTAGGTTTAAATCAGATATTAGAAAAAAAAATCTTTACTGTGAGGCTGGTGAGGCCATGGCACAGGTTGCCCAGAGAAGCTGTGGTTGCCCCATCCCTGGAAGTGTTCAGGGCCGGGTTGGCCGGGGCTTGGAGCAACCTGGTCTACTGGAAGGTGTCCCTGTCTGTGGCAGAGGGATTGGAACTGGCTGATCTTTAAGGCCCCTTCCAACCCAGGCTTTTCTGTGATTCTATGATTTGCACATATTCACTCATCTATAAATTCAATTTTGTATACTTTTCCATAAACAATATTGTTCTAGGTCATTTCATGACAGTATAAAATACATTTTCCCCTAAACTCCATTCCAACCACCGATGACGGGTAGGAAATCAGAGGGAAAGCTGGCACAGATCAAAGGGAAGGATGGTTTTAACATTAACAGCTGCCATACATGGAGCATTTTGCATTATAAATAAAATAGCGTTGCTCAGCTGTGCAAGAAGTTCTGAAGTCACCAAGCTGCGTGGTTGTGACTCAGGGGAGGGTTTCAGTTCACGCTCAACGCTGTGTTTGATTACTGGTACATCACCCAAAGGCTCACAGCAAAACAGATGACGGGACACAGAAAAGGCTCTACTTCCTAACACAGCAAAGAGAGCTGCTGCTTGCTGACTGACAGCTCCCCAGCCAGCTTATGTGCATCTAATTACCCAGCCACAACCCAAATCAAAATGCCCATTGCAGCTGGTGTCTCACTTAATCCATTCATAACATGAGCTAATTAGCATTGATGTTTTTGGGCAAGTTTATTCCAAATGTGGTCAAGTCCCAGGCTTTCAGCTTAGTTGCTAGGACCCATTGAGGATCCTGTGTTTCTGCCCAGAAGGCATTTTTCTGTCTTGCTGATGGAGAGAGACTTAGGAGTGAGTTCAGGAAAAGATATTGGGCTGGGCTGAGATGAATACTGGCATGCAAGCAGTGCTGTTCTTGCTGCTACACCCTACCTTGATGCAGAAGAGTTCGTAGAAGAATTAAGGTGTTGCATAGTTTCGCTTGTGTCTGAATTCAAATGTGAAAAGAGAAAAAAAAAAAAAAAGACAAAAAAGGAGAGAAAAATGAAAATGAAAAGCAAAAAAAAAAGAAAAAAAGAAAAAAAAAAAAAGAAAAAAGACAAAAAAGAAAAAGAAAAAGAACGAACGTTGAAACGGAAAAAGAGAAAGAAAAAAGAAAAAAGAAAAAGAAAGTGAAAAAGAAAAAGAAAAAGAAAAAGAAAAAGAAAAGGAAAAAGAAAAAGAAAAAGAAAAAGAAAAAGAAAAAGAAGGAAAAAGGAAAAGAGAAGGAAAAAGGAAAAGAGAAGGAAAAAGGAAAAGAGAAGGAAAAAGGAAAAAGAGGAGAAAATAAAGAAACCTTGCAAAGTGGGAGAAGACATGGAACAGTTCTGTACTTTATGGTACTCTTTGTGAGCAGAGCTGAGAAAAGAGGCCAGTTACCAGAGCTTTGCATTTCCTTTTCAACCTATGGGATTAGAAGATGAGAGCAGGTGCTAATGGGAATTTTGCCCATGGCAGAAAATCAGAACCCTAAATCTTCATCTCTGGAAATCACAAAAACCCTTAGCAATGATCTATAGTGGCTGCACTTGGAAATTGGTGATATAAGGAATAGTCACTTGGCAGAAAACCGACTTTCCACTCCTTCAGCGCACCACAATTTCAGTTTAATTTGTAACAGGATGCAAGTGTAAATGAACTGACAACAGAGCTATCAGCTATTCTGTTGGTAACGCTTGGAGCAATAGTTTCGATTTGACTAGACACAGCTGTCCACTGCATGAAACGACCTTTAGCCCCATCCTTGGCGAAATTCAATTCTCTCCATGTCTGACTCCGTCCGTGGGGACTCGAGTAGCGGAGCTGCCAGAATAATCAGCGCGTTGCTTAATGACAGGCACTCCAACGAGCAACACGGTTGTGCATTGTCAGAAACGAAGTCCGCAGCTCTGGGTAAGGGGTTAGGGTTGGGGGTTGGGGGTAAACCCCCTTGTTATTCAAGAAGAAATAAAACGGTCGTATGGGAGCGAACGCAGAACGCGCGCGGCCGCCTCGGCTCGAGCGTGCGTGCGTGTAAACGCGGAGTTTTCCTGTGTGTTTGTCAGCAGATATGCATTTTTATTAGATTTCCCCCCCCCCCTCTCTCTCTCTCAGGGAAAAAAAGAAAGAAAGAAAAAAAAAAGCTGGAATTCTGCTGCTGCTCTGCACCGTCCTACTGCAAAATGTAATTCCTATTTATTTAAGTGTAAACATGCGTACATCCCATATGGTGGTGCTTACATGACCTTCCAGATGTATGTCATCTGACGTGTATACACACATATATATAGATGTACGCACTTTCTGTGTGTTTACTACGTTGGCCACTGCAATAAGGAAGATGTTTATGCTGCAAGTGTCAAAAAATAGGAATTTCACAGCTTTACAGCTATTTGTGTAAACTTATTTCTGCTTGAGTGAGTGTTTCTCCAGCACTGTGAGCTAAGCACTCTCTCACATGTGACAGGAAAGACGTGTCGCCATGGGATTAACATGTATGTGCCCCAGCCCACATCATGGCTGGACCCACAAGGAAAAAGCCAGCAATTCCTAATTTTTCAGCTGTTTGATTCATCAGCCTGAATAGAGTATTTTGTGCCCAAAAGTGGATCCATCCTTTCCTTCATCAAGGATCACTGGAGATACACACTGCTTTGGTTGGTAAGACTTGCTACAACCACTGCTAGTGAGAAATTGCAGGGGGTGACCCACCAGCTCCACCTGCCCCATGAGCCCCTGGGGATTTCTCTTGTTGCTATTTTTGCTTTGGCAGCACTGTGGGCCCAGGTCTGCAGAAGATTCATTTTCAGTTATAATTCTGACTCGCTGCCAACATTTTCCTGAGAAATACAAGGGAGAAATGGGGAATGTTGATCTTACACAGCTCATAACTCAGCCAGAACGGACGAGAGTTCCATGGGAGAAGGGAAAGGCATGTCTTCAGCTTCAGGGCTTTTGTCCCTGCCAAAATTCAAAGGTTCTTTTTCAAACAATAGAGATATTTAAAAAAAAAACAAACCACACACAAAAAATTAAGAGTCTACAAGAACCTCTGATAATGGAAAACCTTAGGAATGTAAAAAGGCTGGTCTTCATCAACAAGGAAACATGATGATCTCCAAAACTCTCTGAAATCATATCACAATGGGGCATGTTATATTACTTAAATACAGGAGTCAATGCCGCTGCCCTGTCACTCTCCCCCCACTAACTGCTTCTGTTATTTGTTCAGGAAAGGGACAATCATAGAATGGCCCAGGTTGGAAGGGACCCTAAAGTTCATACAGCTCCAATCCCTTGCCACAGGCAGGGACACCTTCCACTAGCCCAGGTTGCTCCAAGCCCCGTCCAACCTGGCCTTGAACACTTCCAGGGATGGGGCAGCCACAGCTTCTCTGGGCAACCTGTGCCAGGGCCTCTTCACCCTCACAGCCAAGAATGTTTTCATGTTATATAATCTAAACCTACTTTCTGTCAGTTTAAAACCATTCCCCCTTGTCCTGTCACTCTGGACCCTTGTAAATAGTCTCTCTCCATCTTTCTTGTAGGCTTCCTTCAAGCACTGGAAGGCTGCAATTAGGTCACTCTGAAGCCTCTGCTCTAGCCTGAGCAATCCCAATTCTATCAGCCTTTTCTCGTAGGAGAGATGTTCTATCCCTCTAATCAACTTGGTTTTCCTCCTCTGGACTCTCTCCAACAGGTTGATGTCCTTCCTCTGCTGAGGACCCCAGAACCACATGCAGTAAGTAGATCCTGAATGATTCTCCTCAGGCAAATCCATCCAACACTTTGTGCAGACATGGCTGCACAAAGTTTGGCCCACTTCTTAACTGTGGGCTTTCTCCTCCTCATCCCTATTTGCTCCCCCCTGGCTCTTTGCTTGATCCCTCCTGTCATCTTACCTACCACACTGACACTTTTTCACCCGCCCCTTCAGTGGCCCTTAATGGTCAGGTTCTTCCTGGCATTTGCCTTGGGCTAAAGTGTTCATTCCCTTCCTTGCTGACATTTATGCCCTTCCTGCTTGTTTTTCCTCCACTTCTCTGACTCTCGTTTTCATTTCTCACCCTTTTAAACTTTTTCACTTTTGATCACTCCATAAGCATGCAAAAATCTGCACAGCCAACACATGGGGTTTTTTCATTCTCTCCCTTCTCTCCAAATGCCTGAATAATTCAGAAGCCAGTATTTTAGGATGGCTGCATAGTAGCTACAGTAGACTTGCATCACCTATTCAGCTAGCTCAGAAGGATATAGCACCTTTCTGGGAACTAGGAAGATGTATCACAAGAGCATGTCACATAAAGAAAACCTTGGTATAGCTTTTCTGTATGTTTGGTGCAGATGTTATTTCAGTTCTTGAGCGTGTACTGCTTTACACATTGCAGAACAAATAGAAAGTTCCTCAGCAATTGAGAAAAACATTTTTTACAGCCCTGAGAACTAGAATATCAAACTGATCCTTAGATAAATAAACCTTTTCCAGAATAGGTAATTGGAACAAGTAATGTAATACTAAAACTGGAAGGTATTTACCATCACACCAAATGTACAGGCACTTCCCAAATCTGCTGCCAATCTCAGTGGCCTAGAACCCCTTCTGGAAACTCCACAATGTGCAGCTGTACAAAATGCTACATGTGCACACCAGAAAAATACTACTGAGAAAGTAATACATGTGGGACTCCAGAAACTGGGTTAAGTAGGCAGGAATTTCTGCCTCCATCACTTCTGAAGAGGTAGCAGGAAGGGAAAAATAATTCTAATGCTCTAGATAGATAGACAGATAGATGATAACAGGGAAAAAACGAAGCACAGTTGTAGAGAGAGCAGAGAAAGAACACAGTGACATGACATGGGCATCTCTTCTCCTCTCCAACCACGCTCTTCAACACACATTATCTCCATCATCTTCCAGCTCCTTAAAAAGTGACACACTCAACAGTTATGGAAATGTTCAAGTGACAGTCCTGCTCCCTCGGGAGAATCAGGGAACAAAGAAGACAAAGCCACTCTACTTCCCAGTTCTTTATGTTCACTGAAAGTCCACACCTCCAGCAAACATCTTTCAGAAATGCCTCTCCCATCCTTGAGAGCTGGAAATGTGCACTCATTTACTCACAAACAGGGAACTCTGCCAGCAACCTCACAACCTGCAGATTTTGATTGCATTAAATTGTTCCAAAGCAGGTTTTCCTCTTGAGCCTGGAGTAGAAGGCAATTAATTAAGACCCATTCCCCCCCTCCATCAGATTAAAGCAAATGAAATGGGAGCAGTAGGACAACCTTGTCTGGGATAGGGATTCTTGGAGAAGCAGGGTTTTCTCTCTCTGTCTGCACTGGAAGCTGATCCTGTTATACGGTGTTGAGCTGAGCATGGATCAGCTCTAAAAGCCCCATGTGTTATTCCACAGGACTGGGAAGTCCCACTGCCATTTCCCAACCACAGAAGTCCAAATACAAAACACTGTGAAGAAATACACTTTCTGATCAACCACTTCCATTGCAGTTAATGAACACTTAACTGGGAATTGACTGAAAATAACAGCAGGTGTGGAAAAGGTCCTCCTTCAGCTGTGTCTGACTGCCATTTAAACAGCCACCATCCCTTTTCCAAGGCCATTCTTCTCCTCACTGGTGTGGAGAGGGAGACAGGGAATTATGGGACAACCCACTGGGATGCCACATCCTCCTGGAAATACCTCTGGCACGTGGTCCCTGGCCTGGTGGGAGAGTCATAGCTAAGCAAATGAGTACTGAGTAATTTCAGAGAAATTAGAGACAGGTAAATCAATCAACCAAGGGAAAGCACCAAATGTACATTGCATTTAATCTACTCTTTGGAGAGGATTAGAAGAAAGAAAAGGAGTTTTACATAATCCAGCCCCAGTGCCGACATTTTTTATGGTATTCTCTAATTCCCCATCAGGAAATCAAACTCACACCCCTCAGATTCACCCAGGTCCCTCATTCTGCACATATTGAAGACTGCAGTGATACTTCAACCCAAGCACACCTCACAGCTTCCAAACACTTCCTGCATTACCTGGAAGCTTTGCTCAGCTCCCACAGTGGGAATTTAACATGCTTGAAGTGGAAATCAGAGGAAATCCTATGCCAGTTTCTCCTATTTGCAGATGCAATGTGCTAAGCTAGGGAACCACGTTCAGGGTCAACCCATCAGCTCAAGAAAAGTTTTCACCCTGACAGTGGCAGAACTGTCTTCACTGCCACTGGTACAGGACTTTGCCTTGGGGGAAATGGCCAAGGTGATGAAACATTGCTTTTTTGTTTTCAAGCACTGCATATAAAAGTGAAAACAACAGAAAAAAAATATCCTCCTTCTAATTGAAAACACAGTACCAGTTAATGGTCTTTTAAGTGAGTCTGTGTGTGTGCGTGTGTGTGTTTTGTGGGGGAAAGGGGAGAAATGGATCGCTGTAACCAACAACACCCCAAAGGACTATAAATCAAACAGCATACAGCTGTTGGTATCAAATATTACTCCTTTCGCACTACATCAAAAAGCTTTAATTAACAACTAATTTATTCAAGTGGAAAAAAAAAATTCCCTTGCACCAAATAATTGTATTATAACTGGGGGACTAGTCTGTGTATTTTCCCCCTCTCTCTAAAGCATGACAGGAGAGGAAATTGAGCCTTTAGAGAACAGCAAAGTAGAAAAATGGATCAAAGATTCAGAGGCCTTGTTGATTGGCTTTTTGAGTCAGCAGAGACCGAATCAGCTCATTTAATGAAAAAAGCCATACTGCGAGGTCTGTTTGCTCTAGGACCTAGTTTTAATAAAAATGCTTATAAAGACAAATGGCACCGGCTGACACCAGGCATGGTGTGGACAGGTGTTGCACAAATCTCCCCAGACGGCTGTGTCACTTCTGCTCTATGCCTTTGTTTTGTCATCCATGGAGAGCTCCCATGGCACAGGTTGTCGAGCGAGGTTCCAGCCACGTGGGGATTTAGACATAGCAGCCAAATGTCTGCAGAGAGGCCTTCTGAACATGCTTGCTTGGGAGCTACACCACACTTCAACCTCAAATGTAAAAGGCCAGGCTGGCAAAATGAATTCCTTCCTTTCCCTCCTGCTGGGAAGCATGGAGTCGCGCCATATCCTGAGCTGGAAGGACCCACAAGGATCATAAAGCCCAACCCAAAGCATGTGCTGGAGCAGCCCAAGGCCTGCACACACCCAACAGTGCTACTCTTCCACAAGTCAATAGCACAAAGATCCTTGCACTCCAGAACCACCATGGCCACCAAAGACACGTGGCACCACCTGGGTCCCATTGTCACCTGCTGCCAACATCACTAAGGCAAGAATTGGAGGGATGTTTCTTTTTTCTTATTCCCTTTTTTTTTCCCTCCATAACTTTGTGCTGGTGACGACTAACTAATCTCTGGTGAGGTAAGGTAAGTGCCATTATCCTGCTTTAGTGGCTAATGAAGCTGAAGCAGAGTAAGTAGTTTACTGGTTGTCTCATCTTTGGGGGCCCATCATGCATGTTTTACTGTCCCTCTGAGTGCACTGAAGTTTCCCATTAATGCCGCCATTGATTACAGTGTACAATCTTTGGGGCAGGGGCTGTGATTTTCTTTTCATTTGCTTAATGAAAAGCACACTGCCTTTTAATTCTTCCAGATTCTGTTGCCTAGGTATTAGGTGGGAGCCCCAGTGGTGGGAGCAGTGGGGGGAGAGACATGTGGCCGAGCCACGTGGTGTGCATGGACCAGCCGAGGATGATGCAGCAGACCCAGCCTGCAGCTTCAGCACCTTTCTCTCTATTCAACCCCGCCTCTGAATTAGTGCCTGGGTAGTGCTGGTCCACTACTATTCACAAGCTACTCCAAAAACACCTTGAGTACATATAAAGTCTGGTCAGGTTGTGACACAAATGATTTTTAGTAATAAAACGGTTAAAAGAAAGCATTGGGCTTGCTGCTGTAAACATCAAACTTAACTAACAGTCAACCTGTACACATTATCCAACCCAGAGGACAATAATAATGGGAACACGGTTAATTGATTTGTTTATGTATAAAACTAAATAATTGGGTACAGCACTCTAATGATATATCACACCATAGGAATGATTTGAAAGGCAGGTAAGATTTATTTTGCCTTTGTGACAGCTTTATCCTGTTAAACATCAAAAATAAAAAATAATGTTCAATAAAATCACTATAATTCATAAAAAAAGCACTCCAAAAAGCTTAAAAAGAGCTTAAAAACAGATCAGCTTAAATATTTCAAACATTCAGGTATATGCTAAAATATGTTTTCTGGACAGATTTCAGAGGTAATTTTCACAAGTGGTGTTTTTCAAGCTTTTAAATCAAATCTACAGCTTGTACACATATAAAGCTCCAAAAAAGACCTCTATATAGGTTACCCTTAAAGATGTCTATATAGGTTACCCTTTGGTTAGTTTAATGTGGTAACCCTCAGCCCTAAACATCAAGCCCATGAACAGGACAGGACAGCTTTACACACAAAACGGAGTATTGTGGTCCTCATCTACCTCTAGTAAGTAATTACACCATTAAAGACTACCCAGGAATGTGCTAGATAGGTTTCCCAGCCACCAAGAGTGGGTTCCAGTATTGCTGGTGACTTGCACTGGCTGTTTAAGAAAAAGGAAAACCAGAGAATTCATGGCTGCAGGGAGTGAACTGATTGTTGACCTCATGGTCAAGATACACACCTAGACTCAGGTTTTGCCTCTGCTAGTGACTACAAAGATTAAAACTGCTTTGTCTTTTAAATTCTTGTTTATAAAAAGAGATATTCATCTCTTTGTGAAATTCTGCGGGTTGTGATGTTCAGGTTCCTTTGGGCATTGCAAATTATGAAAAAAAATAATTGTAATTTTCCAAGAACAGTCTGCCTACTTGCTCCCATCAGTGATCAGTTTAAGCCTAGAGCATAAAATCTGACAACTCTGTGCTTGGCTTAAGTATCTTTTATTGTTGGCCATAAATTGTCTATCTCCTTATAAATTTAGGTGCAGAATATAAATATACGCGATAAATGGCTCCTTGAAATTAAGTAAAAATTACAGCACACAACAGAAAGACCCAAGCTGATGGAAAATGTGCCGGCAGATGGAAGCCTTTTTTACTACTGTTGTGGGAACTCAACGCTAAATCCATGTTGCCCCCAAACTGGAGAATCCCCTTCTCCCACTGAATGGCTCACTTGGGATGAGCAGAACTTCACCTCACCCCGTGTCCAAGAGGAGGTGCAGAGAGGAAGGGGCATCACGGGTGCTTCAAGCTGGGGGTACTCTAAGCACAGCAACATCCTTCATTCCTCAAGGGCCCTTTTGTATTTTGCACACTCCTTCTGTTTCCTGTTTTACCTCGTTCCTTCCCATTCTTATCCCCTAAACAATAAAAGCTCAATGGGAATGCAAATGCAGCTCTCCATTTAAAATCCCAGCCGAGAAGGCAGTGTGTCACCCATATTTATGAGCTCTAAATGGCTTTTATCAAAGTGAGGTCGTACTAAATCACCCCCAAGCTGTCATAAATACAAATGACTCGACATAGTCTGCAACAAGCCTTCGGGGGAAAATTATATGATCTGCTGTTGCAGTTATGCTATATCACACAGCGAGCTCATATATTTCCACTGGCAAGGTAACCTGATCCTTCAAAGGACACTAATAGGTGAAAGGGGGACGGGAGGAACAGTGAATCAAGCGGTGCGTGCCCGCGCGTGTGCACGCACGTCCCTGCACGCATCTCCCAGCTAAACCCAGGCTCCTCTCCCAAAGGGAAGAGGAGGTTCTTGTGGCTTGGAGTACGAGGTTTCCTTGGCTGCCTTAATGGAGAAGGGAAGCTGCCAGCCAAGAGAGAAAGATCCAGCGGCTCACCAGGGTATTTCCCATTTTAAAAATTCATGTGAAGGCATGAAAATTATTAAGATATGAACCAGAGCTATCCAGGCTCCAAGGACTGGACCACTTCCAAGTGAGTTAAAGGAGCCATTCCTCAATCTCAGCTGGCGAAGCCCAGGATTATAGCAAAGTCTACCACAGGACAAAAAGGAAATACTTATGAAGGAGGCATGAAATGGGAAGTGGAAAAAACTAGCATGGGCTCCTGAGATAATAGGCAATAATTACTTTCTTTTCATTAACCTCTCATTATATATTAAGTGCTGTTTATGCATGTGCAAACATAGAAACATACATATATACAGAATGAGGAATTCTGATCAGATGCCACCTAATCCATACACAGTGGCAGCAATCTGGGGAGGCTCAAGAGATGGAGTTTGGGACAGGCAATTGAGCACCATCCCCACTCAGCTCTTTGCAAGTAGCCTGGCATGATTTGATGTGACAGTGCAGAGGTTCACATTCAACAGCTTTTCCTGTGGTCATGCTGGGCTGTTGCATCAGGTTACATATAAAATAAGTCAACTTCAATGAGCGTTAGTTCATATTTTCATATCTGGGATGAAGACAGTGCCTCTGTCTGCTTGGCAAAGGGTTACAGTGATAAGTCAGTTTGGGTTTGCTATCTCTAAAGTAATAGAGGCAATATGCCAATTTCCAGCAATCCAGGTCAGATGCAAGCATTTATAATGGTACCTTTCTCAGAGAATGAGGTCTCTAGCATTGAATTACATATTTTAATTAAAAGCTGAACTTACTGAGCTTAAGCTACTAAACTTGATTTTCAGCTGCTGTGAGCCTGGTGGGAAGCCAGTGGGCAGCACTGCCATTTTCCATTGTTGAGCTTTTCCCAAACGCTCTGCTCGGGAAACCTCCTCACTTTGGAGATGAAAAGACAGCCTGGTGAAATGCATGTTTGAGTGATTTATCATCGAAGAGGACGATAAGAGTAAAGCGATTAGAAATCCTGTTTTGAACTCCTCCTGTTCTGATGCATCATGCTGCTTCCCCCAGGTGGGGGGAAGTGTTAGGAGACAGGCAGACTTGTCTGTAGCTAGGGGATGAGGGTTATCAGCTCTGCCCTGCCTGCTGGAAAGCCCACACTGTCAGACAGGAAAAGCTCAAGGGGTACATAAGCCCAACACACTGCCTGGACCAGCTCCTTGTGCTTCAAGAACTTCACCAGCTTCCACAGCTGGTCTCTTGGCACTGCTTGGCTTCACGGGTAGGGCAGCAGAGAAGACACAAGGTGTTGTTGTGAATCAGTGAGGTGGTGGCAGGCTGACCTGTGCCAGTGGGTCAGGCAACAGGGCTCGCCATCCGAGTGGTGACACCTGGAACCCCGCCAGCCGGCTGTCCGACGTGATTAAAGGCAAAATATGAAATGCTTCAGAAGAGGGAGAAACAGGATCACAGGTCTGGGTTGCATAATCTCATGCATTTGTGTAACTGGCCTGAAGAGAGCGTGTGAGCTGACCAGATGTTTTTCATTTCAGTGTAACAGCACTGCGGAGCAAATCAGAGACCAACGAGCGCCAAACACAACGCGACTTTGCCAGCGCTGTTGTAATCAGAGCTCAACAAAAGGCACTGTCAACCCCAATCTCTGCACTGGCAGGTCAATCTCCTGGCTGGCTAAAGACAACAGACCGTTCCCTACACCAAGTACCTATATCTAAGATAAATACCAGCAGTAGCTCGTAAACATGGGGCTGGGGGTCAGTCCTTGAGCCAAACATCATCAGAAAAAGACACAGCAGGATGTGTATGTGGTTTGATCCATTCTCGGAGTGATCCTTAATGCAACATCTACTTATTTGGACAGAGCTGGATACTGACTTTGTGAGACAAAACCATCCCATATGAAAATGTGGAGTAAAAATGAATATACAGCCTCATTTATGATTATGACATCATTCTGGTTTGGAAACACTCAGTTCTACTCAAGGACCAGTACTCAAGGACTGTACAGAGAAGGTACATTGGGTCAATGCTCTGAAGGGGTGACCCACTTTTCCATGTTAGGGGCCACAGACTGGTATACATAGATCTGTTATTAAAAACTTTAAGCAGATGCAATCTGAATCTATACTTACATGTGTGCCTTATACACACCTCTTCCTCAATATACTTGGTGGATTCATTCACTGATCACCAAAATGCTTTGGCACCAGACAAAACACACTGTACAACCTCCCATAGCCTTGGGGCACTGACTGGTCCTCTTGCCTTAAACTTACATAGATAAGGGATGGTTATGAGGCAGAAATTGCACTGCTTTCACTATATGGAAAGAGTTATATTGAGGTAAAAATGCTTCTAGAGTGCAGTTATGTAAGAACAAGGAAAAAAATTATCTCTAAAGGCATCCTAATTCTCAGAACTGTGTGCAATCTAGATATCGTATGACATACTATTGTTATATGACATTGATTAAATATGGGGTGTTGTCCTGGCACGAAATCTGTGTTTATGCAGACCAGTCCTTCAAGTGTTACTTGTGAAAAAAGCTATAGCACATGTTCTAGGTACATTAAAACTTTGGGGGTTTTTTAAAGCTAAGTTGACTTTTCTGAATGCTCTTCTCTATTTTCCCATTTATTTTTAACTATAATATTGAAGCGAATATAAAGCCAAGTTTGCAAGCCCGGAGGCTGAAATCTTCTCCCAGGTTGCAGCAGGTGGTACAGCACAGCTGTGAAAGCCACAGGGTGCTTCCCTACTTTCAACTTGAGCAGCTCCAACATCAAGGGAGCCAGCCTCTTCTCACTCCATTCAAAAGAGAAATAAATCCAAATTTTAAAATCGTGCTCATTGGGAGCATGAAAGCAGCAGGAACCAGGCTCTGAGTCCCACCTCTGTGCAGAGCAACAAGCACAACAACAAAGAGGAATGCTCAGTCATTAGGTTTGATACAAGTAATAGAGTCCTAGGATGGCTGAGGTTGGAAGGACTTTAAGCTCAGCTCTTTCCAACACCCTGTCGTGGGCAGGGACACCTTCCCCTAGACCAGGTTGTTCTGTTGCTGACATCCTTGACTGTGTTCTAGTACAAAGCAATTCTTCATGTTCTGATACAGATTGTCCCTCACCAATCTGATTTTACCCCCAAAAGTAATAAGACCTGCAAAATCTGACTGAAAAGTTTTCATAACCTTTAAAGAAGTGAAGCCAATGCTCCTAAAAGCTCCCCGGTGATGGTGTGAGAAACAGAACTAATTTGCCTCAGAGGAACAGTACAAGTTGGAAACTTAAGTCTTTTTTTGCGCAAAGGCTTCACTTCAGTGAAACTTTCCTGGTTTACAACATTCAACTTAGCCCATGTTTTTTGACCTTTTTAAATATTGTCCGTCCACATCTGGCAAGTGTCTGGCTTGTCTGGATCCCAAAAATTCCCAATTGCACCACAGCTGGGGACTGTTTTTAAGTTCTGATGTTGTTTTTTACAGGTCACCAGCATTTCAGTTGTGCAAAACATGGACTAATTTGACTGCTAATTGGACCTTTTGTTAGCAAGCAAGGGTTGCTACACTGAAGATAAATGAAACAACTGAATTATTACACCTGTGCAAGCTTCAACGCAGGCTAAGCACAGTTAAATATAAGTATTGCCTTCCCCTTCTTCTTTGTAGGCCACTTTATTCCAATACAAAATGATTATAATGATTATTCCAGACGTGAGCCCTGTTTGTTCATGTTTCCTTTTCATGCTTAGCTCCTTCAAGCTTAGCTTAGGGCCAGCAACTTAACCAGGAAAGAATTATACCAATGTTTATTCTATGTGAATGATCAAAATGTTACATTTTAAACTGCGCCACGGGTACCTCTCTGTTTATTTCTTTCTTGAGGGGGTAAGAAAGATACTTTTTATTTCCACCAGGCCACTTTAAGTACAGTTTGTAGCAATAGAAATATTTTCAGTTACAGCAAGGGGGTGTCAATGCTAAGGATTATAACAAATGGACGAAGCCTACTTTTGAGTTTTCTACCTGCTAAAATAGCAGGAGAAAATTTTTACCTTAAACAACCTTTTTGGGATCTGGTCAAAATCAGCTTCCAGGTAGTTTGGATTTTCAGTGAGATAATTAGTTCATTCATTTACCAAATACTTACAATTTTAGAAATCTGTGTATAGCAGTGGCAGAAGGGAAAGTCACTGCTATTGTGTGACAGCAGTGTGATGACAGAAAGAATATGCCTAGACTTCTGGGGCCCTGAGTAACCTGACCTAGTGAGTGGCATCTCTGCACATGGTGGGGAGGTTGGAACAAGATGATCTTTAAGGTCCTTTCCAACCCAAACCATTACGTGATTCTGTACTGAAAAATCAACATAACCCCAGTGAGTTGCCCAGGAGTGTTCAGTCAGTCTACAGCTTCCTCACAAGAGGAAGAGAAAGGGCAGGCACTGATCTCTTCTCTCTGGTGACCAGTGACAGACAGGACCCGAGGGAATGGCCTGAACCTGTGTCAGGGGAGGTGTAGGCTGAATATGAGGAAAAAGTTCTTCACCCAGAGGGTGATCTAGCCCTGAAAGAGGTTCCCCAGGGCAGTGGTCACAGCACCAAGCCTGACAGAGTTCAAGAAGCATTTGGACAATGCTCTCAGACACGTGGGCGTGATTCTTGGGATTGTCCTGTGCAGGGCCAGGAGTTGGGCTTTGATGATTGTTGTGGGTCCCTTTCAACTTAGGATACTGTATGATTTTATGATTCTGTGAACTCTTCATGCTGGGAGGTCTCATCTGCTCTTGTATAATTATGTGTTATGATGGCAAAGTGATCTGGCTCAAATATGAAATCCTTTCTCATATAAGTAGCAAGTTTTTCAGCAGCAGCTGAAAAAAAAAACAGCTTTATGGGTGCAGGTTTTGAGCTGACACAGGCTGTACCCCTCAGTTATTTATTTGGCCCTAACAATGCAAGCTCTGGATAAGATCTGGTCACACTAGATGTGTACAATAGGGAACTCTTAAAAACAATTCAGAACGTTATAAAATTAACTCAAGAAAATAGTGGCACGACCAGAGCAAAATTCAACCACAGCAAGGCTGCGAGAAGCTGCTTCATGAGCACAAGACTGTGATTCTTTTTCAGATGGGATTCATGAAACCAGGCTCAGAACCAGAGCCATTGACAGGAAGAACATTCACAGAAATACTTAGTACATGTCTGCCTGGGCTACACAAGACATCACACAGACTTTTCATCAAATTCAGAGTAACTCTCAGATTCATAGTTCTTAAGGCCAGCAGAGACCTGAAAGGATGGACAGACAAATTTTTTTGGCTGAATTAGATATGAGGAAGGAGTTACTGCTACTGTAATCCATGTCCAGCTGGCTCTTCTGGACAGGGATTTCTGCCAGCCCAGTTTTGCTGGCTGCCTTGCCATCTGAGTGGGTCCTAACCCACATCTGCTCTCCAACAAGGCTAGAGATCTTTTGGATGAAGAGCTAAACTGAGAGAGCCAAGTGAGTGATCTCCTGAAACCGCAGGGACAGAGAATGCATGGGAACAAGTTGCCCAGAGCATGAACTGCACATCCCAGGTCTGCTACAGAGAATGATTTATCTGACCTTTCATCTGGGTTATCCAAGCTGACCACTCAATTTGGCCATCTATGCCTTGAATCACACTCTGAAACTGCCTGGCTCAGTGCATCTTTCAGAAGGTCACACAACCCTGCCTGGAGACATCAGGAGGTGGAGAAAGCCTACCATGAGTTTTGCTCAGACAATCATGTTGCCCTCGCCCCTCAAAACGTGTTTACCAGCCCTGGTGCAGCCTGACTGGTTATAACTTCTGTTCACTCACTCACCTGTCCATGCCAGGCAATACAGAAGATTCAAGAGACAGCAAGCTGCCTCTCCCTGTACAAGAGAGAGGTCTCGCTGCTGCATGTGGTGTCCTGGAAGGAACGAGCGTTTGAAACATCCAGCGGGAGCAAGAAGGGAAAAAAAAGACACATACACACAAACAGGCACACTGCCGTTGCAGTCTTCTCCCACAGACCTCCTTTGTCCCCATAGCTGCCATCGCCCCCCATAGCCCACGCTCCCCTCTGTCCTCCTGACCCCTCCTCTCCCTCCATTCATTCTTCCAGAATTTATCCCGCTTCTTTAACTCGGCATGTGTCTGGGCAGATGTCCAAAAAACCTCCCTTCAGCAACTGGGGGGAGGAAATTCCTACAATTCAGCCCAGGCTCTTTCCCCCCACCCCACTTCCCGCCTTCACTCTCCCTCTTTTTCTTGCTCCTTCTTCCCTTTTAATGTGCTGAATGATTGATAACACTTGCCTCGCCTCACCGCTGCCTGTTTGAGCCCTTTCTGCCCAGCATCTGCAGCCCTGTAGGGAAACAAGCTCTCCTAGGCAATGGGATGTTGGGGACCCCCTTTGGTTCTTTTGAAAAATTCAATAAATAAAAGGAGAGAGGAGAGAAGCACAAGAGAGCCTGGAAAGTCTGGGGAGAGGCGAGGGAGGAAGGGAACAGCTTGAAAAAGCCCTTGATTAGGACTGGTCCAAAACAAACAAACAAATTAAAAACAAATCCTCTGCATGTCCCTGACTCTCCATTTGCCATGGAAAAGTGAGTGGAAAGCTTTGTTCTTTGTGTTGTTTTGCATTTTCAGGCCCAAATGTGAGGCTTGTGCAGAACTTCTAGCTTCTTGTGATGCCATCGTGATGAATGAGTTTGTTGTCTTAAATTCACACTTTCTGGAGCTATTCATTTATTTCAAGATCTTGGACTTCATTTCGAAACAAATAAAACTGTGTTTGTCTTTCCAACAACAGGAAGAGGTCAGACAACATGTATCCTAACACCTTATACTTCAGAATCAAAAAACATACCTTATTTTTACATGTCATTCCACTGTGCTTTATGTGTGTACATATATGTAAGCATCATGTCTTCATTCATGAGGATGCCATGCTAATGTCTAGGTTTTGATTAGGTGTTCACATTCACTTTATAATTTGTATTTCAGGCATGAAACTCATTGAAAATGATGTTCAGGCTATGTTATTTCAGAACTGTACGTAGTACATGTATAGCATATATGTACAATAAAGAATCATAGAAAGGCTTGGGTTGGAAGTGACCTTAAAGATCATCTCATTCCACTCCCCCCTGCACCTCCTACCATGAGCAAGGTTGATATGCATGTACTGCCTTACAGTAGTAACTTCAAACTTTATCATCATCATCTGTGAGAACTCATGGCCTGTTCCAGAAGAATGGGTAAGAAGGAAAGATTGTCATGCCCATTTAACAGGGGGAATCTGGAGACGGACCAAATTATGAAGAGAAGGGTTTATTTTATATAACTTAGACATCGAAGTGTCTACTGATTCCAGAACCCATCTGTAGCCAACAAATCAGCATCTCCAGAGAGTTCTATAAGAAAGACCTTGAGTGACTGTCTCAAATGTGATGTGACTTCAGGATATGGAAAGTTATGTCTTTTTATTCCAATCAACATCACCAAGGTCTCTGGCAGAGTTGAGATTTCTGCCCACATATCTCATTCTCTAGTCTTAGCCTTAGCAAAGAGAGAAAAAAAAAATCAATTTTTCTTAGCAATGCTACCTCTCTTCTAAGTAACAGAAAAATTGCTTCTTCAAACTGGGAGAAACAGATAGCATAAACTCTTCATATTTTATTAATCAAGGTTCTGAGTTTTGAGGCTCTGCCTAAAAATGAAAGGTGGGTTTCTGTGACATGATAATTCAAAGTAAAATAAACAAATCACTGGTGTTTAGAAGAAGTTACATTTAGACCTTAGTAAGACAGAAACAAAACAATAATCAGCAAGCTGATTTTTTTTCCCCTCATTTTTAAATCGAGGCAAAAGACCATCACGTCAGTTACACCTGGGAGAACTCTATGTTGAATATTTATTCCTTGTTAGTTCATAAACTCTCTGCATCCTTGCAGTAAGTGATCTCCATCTCCTGGGCCTGGAGGATACTTGTCATTTCTGCGTAGGTAGCAATCTATCTACCTGCTGCAAGTTGCTGACTACCTCACCAGGATCTTGGGGAAGAGAAATCCTCATTTATTTATTTGAAACAACTACAAAGTGCTGGTAGGAAATTTCAGATGTATTTCCTTGTCAGATGTGTCCACACTGAAGGTCTCTTAATGCAAAGCTGGTAATTACCAAAGGTGAAATATCCAACACAAACATCCAGCCTGCTGACCCAGCACTCACCCAGCATCACTGAATGACACATCCCATGGAAATAATAGCAATAATAATCCATTTTTCAAAGAAATTTCCTGACAGAAGGCTTGCTTCCCTTCAAGGCAAGTGTTAATGGTGTCCTAGAAATTCAACATGACCTTCACAAATAACTCATTGGTATCTGAAGCCTGAACATATAAAGACTGGAAAACTCAACTGTTTTCAGAGATAATAGTTAGTTCTTTATTTCTAAACTCTCCAAAAATCACTCAGAAGCCTGGGATGAAGAAATTATCAAGTTCCCAAAATGTCAGACACAGAACTGCACGTGTCCCGAGTCAAAAAATTAGGCTGTGTTGTATGCCAATTACTTTAACTCTTTTTGCTTCACCTACTGCTTCATTTATAGTAAGGCCTTTTCAGTTCAAATATTGCAAAATTCTGGGTATGAAAAGTGAGACATAGGGCTTTGCTGACCCAGAGCTTGATGAAACCTTCTCAGTGAGAGCTGCCACCAGGCAGAGGCAGCTCTCGATCCTGGAAACCCAGCCCACAACTGACAGCCCCTCAACCCCTTCAGGCAATCCCACAGTGGGCTCAGCTGCAGGGATATGAGCTCCCAGGGGTGCCAATGTGAGGAATTTGTCCCTGCTGGGTCCTGAAGGGTGACTGATAAGTGACAGGCACACACTTTGTGTTGAGAGAGGAAACCTCCCCAGCCTGTCTGAGGCAGCAATGTTTATCTGGTATCCTCTTTCCAGACCTCTTGCCGATCTTGAATGTGAGGCCACTGAAAATGATGTCAAGCCACATATTTGGAAGCAATATGGATATATAGTTTCCACAGATGTCTTTTTTTCCACTTGAGTACTATCTATTAAGCATCTGTCAAAGTTCTCCTGCAGACAAGCACCTCTTCAGGGACAGAGATCATCCCTGCCATAAAGCCCAACCAATTCAGTGTTTTCTTAGGTGAGAGACAAGACCTAAGTGTTATGCACTGAGGTGAGAGTTGTCCTTTTTTTTTTTTTTTGCCCAGCACACAACTAAGTCCCCATCTTTGACTTAGATTCAGATGTAAATTCAGCCAAATTGCCACTGGAGATCATCCAAACTAACTCCAACCAACACCATCTTCCCTGTGCACCTCATCCTTGTCCCATCAAAAAGCCTGTAGGGGTCAACCCAAAATCCCACTGGCGTTGTCCTGCTCTGTGCAGCCATGCAGGAGGAGCTGTCCTGAGCCTCCAGGCCACTGTTCCTCTGAGCTACTGGTGGATGAAGGTGAAGAAGTAAATGCAAACACACTGGTCAATTCTCTTTCCTCTCCATGTACTCATACTACAGACAATCCCCTTTACCTCTGTGAACCAAAATTCCAGTTTGTTTGGTTTCGTTGTTTGGTTTGTGCTTTTTTTTAACCAGTGGAATTGTTAGAATCTTCCCTAAGGAAAAGAAAAACAGGATGTATTTATCAAAATCTGTGGCCCTAAAAACAACTGCAGGCTTTGCTCTGAATGGACCCAGCAGGTTTTAAACCATTTTGTAACCACTAGCAGCTAAGGATCCATAATGTCAATCTCATTTGTCATGAGTAAAGGGGGGAATAAATGTCCATTACCAATGATTTTTTTATGATTCCACAGAGAATGCAAACCAGACCAAAAAAAAAAAAAAAAGATGGTCTACTCATTTCTTCCCACTTACTGTGTAATTGGCCATTGGTATGTGGCAGCAGGGCTATGAAGCAAAGGGAAGAAAAGATAGTAATAGGTTGGAGGGTTTTGCATAAAGAGAACATGATGGGGCAGAAAGGAGTCTACAATAAATGTGGAAGGCAGAAAATCTTATTAATATTTAGTATCATGGCATCATCTGTAGGGCTTGTCCTGGTGCGTCAATAAATCAGACTCTAAGCCCCATGAACCTCATGCCTTTGGCTTCTGGTTGTACCTGTGTTATGGGAAACACTAAAATGGATATGAGAATCTTTAGCTGTATGTGCATTCACATATGTATCTCTATCTATATAATTTATAATCGTATCTGTATCTAGACGTATACATACACCGACCTCTCTTTATCTCTGTCTCTATTTCTACATCTAACTCTGTCTGTACCTGTACCTCTAACTGCTTCTCTATCTCCATATCTACCTCTGTTTCTATCTTCATCTATATCTCTTTTAGGACCATCATTTTTATTTAAGAGTTCACAGAACACAAACACAGAATGGCTGCCTGAAGGACAGCACAGAAATTTAGAGGAGAAAAACACGTAACAAAAAGAACCAAATGAAAAATTATATGTGCCTGCATTGTCCTCTTCAAAATCAGCTTTTAAATGATTGTTATGACCAAAGTTTGTCTACATCCCACTGGCCCTGGGTTCAGTGAAAGCTCCTGGTTTTCCCTATGTAACGTACGAATTTAACCTGAAGGGCAACATTATCATTTGACCCGTGAGAGTGTAAGCCCCAAAGATCATCAATTGCCTTAAATTGGTGGCCCAGTCACTCATTTAATGCCTCCATGTCAGCTTGAAATAAGACTTACAGTTTGATAGGTCAAAGTGAAAAGGGGAGGATGGGAGGGGGAAAAAAAAAAAAAAAAAAAAGGACAGACTGATTGCCACAGCAATAAAATAAAAAAAAAAAAAGTATAAAAAAAAGAGGAAACACTCCTCAGTGAAAGCATTGTCAAAAAAATATATATGGGGAGGAGCAATTTTACAACCTCCTGTAACCCAGTGGTCCTGAGGTATTGCCTTTCACCGTCTACCCAGGAACAGGCCTCTGAGAGGTTGTAAAAACACCATCTATTATTCCAGAGACCAAGGCATCGTCTGGAGGGGCTGTCTCGTACCAAGAGGCTTTGCTCTCCCACCCACGTGCAGGCCCCCAGAGCAAAATTACAGATGGGGCCCCCTCCAGCTCCTGTCCCCGGGTCCCTGCAGGGCCCTCCAGCCCTTACAGGGTGCTGGCAGGATGCTTTGTGGATCCAGCTGCAGAGCCCTCACTTCTGCCTGCATCCCTGTGATGCCGGCAGGGATGGAGGAAACCGATGCATCTGGATGTGAAAGTGTGCCCAGGCTCTCACTCACTCCCTCTTTGAGCCCATTGTGTTTTCCAAACTTGTTTGCCCTTGTCCCATGTCCCTGGTTGGTCTTTGGTCATTGACTTTCTCCCTATTTCTTAATAGTCTACGCTGAAATTCCCAAGTTTATCTTTAGTTATTTTTTCCTTTCTTCCCCCAATCCCAGTGATTTGGTTTCTGAGTTTCTTCTTTTTTTTTCTGTGTTTTGTTTGTTTGTTTGATTTGGCTTGGTTTTCTCTTTGTAGTTGTTGTTGTTGTGGTTTTTGTTTGTTCGTTATTTTGTTGTTTGGGTTTTTTGGTTTTTTTGTTTCTTTGTTGGGGGTTTTTTGTTTGGTTTGGTTTGGTTTTGTTTGGGTTTTTTCCCTTTTTCTCTAATTTTTCTTTCCTGAAACACTTGGCAGACAGGTAGAGCAAGGGAAATTTGCTTACACAGTGTGTGTTAAGAAACATTGGTTTCAAGTTGGTTATATAGACAAAATAAACAAAATATAGATAAAACAGTTACACAGATAAAGTAACAGTTCAGTTATACAGAAAAAATAATCAAAAAGCAGCAAGGACACCAGCTCAGGAAACCAAATCAAACAATATACATCCCGAAAGAGACAAAATAATAAAAGTATAGGCACTGAGAAAGTTTTTTCTCTCCAAGAACCTGAAGGAGATGATGGACTAGAGGTTCCTCCAGAAACCTGACCAGAACAAGTTTGCAACTGACACCCTTGTTTGCCTGCTCTCTCTAAGGCCGTGGTCCTTCTTCCCCTCCTTATCACTAGAAGATGCTATAAAACAATTTGCACAGTCACAAAGCTCATCTTTGTTTGTTTGTTTATTCAACACAGAATATGGACTTTAGATGCAGCGTTTGGCTCTGGGTCAGGGCCAAAACAGGACATGTGGTGTCACCTGCATTCCCTGTTTCCTGTGTCCAGGCCACATTTCAGGTTCATCTTCAGATTTACTTTTTCCCCTGGTTTTCAAATCCACATGCCAAGGCACGTGCATATCCATCACACCATCCACGCTGCTCAATATCTCCATTTTAATGTGTTTGCTTCCAACATGAATGCTAAACAGTCTCCTGGAAGAAGCAGAGCTTAACTACTATGACTGGCACCTGCTTGGTTTCACTTCTCCTTTTTCTTTACAAAAACGTGCAGCCAGGGGTGGACAAATGTCGCATCAAAGGAGAGAGCCCTCCTACAAATGTCTCTTCTCAATTCAGTTGTGAGCTGAGACTTGGAGGGTATTTTTAAGTATTACTATAAAATCCTCAAGTGCGGGTAGTTTGCAAGTGGATGCAGCCAACTCCAGTCTCTGCTGCTGGGAGCCAGATGAGGTCCCCAATGAGTGACTCCCCCAGCTTCCTCCTTGGGGATGGAGGGCTATGGGATGTCAGCTCATGGATGGGGGCCCAACAGGTGCCCCCAGCCACCCTGAATTTTCGGAAATGTGATGGGAACTGATGGCACTTTTAATTTGTTTTGGTTTTTGCTCATGTTCAGGTGCCTCTTGCAGGACTGGTGCCCTCAGTCCTGTGATCCCTGGTGTGGATTAAGCCAGCTGGCCCCACACTTCAGGTCAGAGGTGAGAGAAGAGGGGAGGCCTGCCTCCCACAAACCCTGTTTACATGGTAATAAACACCTCTTAGCCATATCCAGTGTAAAAAGTGTTACATTATCAAACGGGGCCTCGGAACTCTACCAGGCACTCAAGTGTGACTAAGCATGTCCTGCTCCAGGAGGTGGGTTCAATTTACAGCCTCTCCTCCCCAGCCAGAGCCAGGGCCCTTGGAGAAAAAGGGAGCAACTGCTCCTTCCTGGAGCACAGGGCACCTGTTCTTGTCTGCCCTGATCAACGGCAGAACAAAGCCCAGCACAGTTCCTGGAGCAGCACCCCAGCCACACAGCTCCTATTCAAGCATGGAACCTGCACTAAGGAGAGGGAGGGATGGGGAAGGGAGCATGGAGACAGAGGCTGCCACAGTGATAGAGAGAGGCACCAAGGTCAGGTTGGATGGGACCCTGAGGAACCTGATCGAGTGGGTGGCATCTAGTGGGTGATTCTGTGATCCTGATGTCATCCCCTGGACTTCTTTTTCCAGGGACTGTTTTGTTGCTACTTGTCAAGACTATGAGCAAAAAGTGGGCAGGATAAAAAAACCTCTGAGCTCACGCTTTTTCCAAAGTGGCAGTGATCTGAATGCAATGATTTGGAGTAGGGTTGCAACAAGGTGCGTGAATGACATGGTAGGATCTCTTCCCCTTTTCCCCTTCCCTGGGGAAATACAGCAAAGGGATGAGCTCCTAATAGCCCAGGGTTGGAGCAGATGAACTGATGCCCTTCCTTTCCCTTTATCATATATCCAGTAGGATGCTGTATCTCACACGTTCTGCAAAATGCCTCCAGCAACTTCATTCCCTCTGCTCTGCACAAAGGATATATTCAGCATGAAATTATTTCATCACAGCTCTTTAATTTATTTGCTTAGGCAGCAACTTTTCTCTTCTTGTTGTCTGAAGATAAGAACATTACCCAGCACTTTTCTTGTAACTTTTAATCTTAAATTTTGTCTCCACCATCAATCCTAAATTTGACCTTCACCACATGCGGTCAAACCTACTAAAATATATTTGTAACCTTTGATCAAATAATCAATTTATAAATACTGGTATCTTTAAAATTCAAGCATGATATAAATACAAGCAGCCAACAGGCTTCTTGAGAGTTACATGGTCTGATGATGGTTTTCTATAAAAGCAATCATGTAAAATCACCTGGAGAGCTTTTTCCTGAAGCTCTTTTTATACAAAGCTCTATCTTCAGCTAGTCAAGGCATCACTACCTACACATGACTGCTAGCAGAGCTCCCAGCATATAAACTCAAGAATATTTACATCTCACAAAGGATTTTTTTCAGAGACAACTCTGCTTCAGAGAAACCATCTCCCTCCCAAGCATGCCAAGATAAACACTGTTCAAGTCATCTGGCCACTACATTTGATCATCCACCTCCCTTTTCAGCTGGTGGGCTAACACACAGCCTCCCTCGCTGACCAGAGGGCGTTCAGCTTAGAAAACACTAATGCGCAAAAAAACATCTGCAGGCTGACTACGTGAACAGCAATATACATTTTTAATTTGAATAATATGCAGTGTTTACCATAATTAGACAGCGCATTAACATGATTAAACCAGCGCTGCAGATCAGAGTGGCAAGGCACCCGTCTCGAATCCAAAGCCCTTATTGCCAGGAGAAGTGTGTTGTGCTTGTCCATTGAGTGACTGCTTGCCCTGCCCTTTTGCAGCGTGAGTTTGAAGCTGTCATTGCAGGGGGCAAAATTTCCCTTGACAAGCAAACAAATCCATTAACATGTTAACAGGTTTTGCATGTACGTGTGGAAAATATTAAGAATGCCAATGTAACAGCATGGTTAGGAGGGCAGTATTTATTCCAAGACAACAACATGTTCAACTTTTACCAGGGAGAGCTTTTACCTATCCTGAGAGGCTATCCTGGAAAGGAATTGATTTTCAACAGTAGCTAAAATAACAGGACTAGGAATCAGCAGAAATCACTGCTATTTTTAGCTGCTAGTTGTTGATCTCTAACTTTAGCATCCATCAAATGGCTGCAATTATATTGCTATGTCTGATTGCTTTGTGTATACCCTCCAAGTACTCCAAATCACAGTCTGCCCTCCTACTCGTTGCTGGGAGCTTTGCCACTGATTTTAATCAGGCCAGAACTTCACCCTTGTTTCAGCCAGCAGAAATCCTGGCAATAGACTTTTTCTCTGGAGCAAGCCAAATGTGATGGAAAGTGGAAATGATGACAAATGGACCCAAAGGCTGTCCACACATTTAAAAGTGAGACCGTCCAGTTGTGGAGCTTTTGGGGGAATGTGGAGAGTCTCTGTTGCATTTATTCAATTCTGTGTGTTGGAGGAATGTGAGGATGGATTTAAGGAGATGGCAACTGGACACAGAGAAAAGAAAAAAATAATTATCAAGCATTAAGTAAGAGTGGATGGTGATTCATAAATCCTTTGTGTTCATACTTTCTGTTCCAATATTTGATTTTACCCATTACACCAGATAAGCACCTTTACACATGAAGGAATTCAGCAACAAAAGTTATTCCAAAATACAGCAGCTGCAGCGCATTAAGAGTGCTCTAACCATTAAAGGGCATCTGGAACATCTCAAAATTAGTCTTGCACCAGGCCACAGAGATTTCCATACAATGGGCACACTTCAATTCATTCCAGCTTTAGCTGTGTTCCAGCACTACATCTAGTGCTTAAGACTGGGAAAGCCCTCGCAAGCTGCAACAGTTTTGTGACTGTCAGGGAATGATTTTCAGCATATAATCTTCAAAGCAAAGTGTACAAAAGCAAAGTGGAGTAACCCACAACACAGCAGTAAGATCCTATCTTAATTTTTACAAATGCTTTGCTTATGACATGAGTGCCTAAAGTCAATAAAATGTCCTTCTGAGCAAGGCGTGATAAAAACCTGCAGGGCATCTTAGAGAGTGTGAGCTCCAAATGCTCAAAGCAAGGCCAAGTGGGACTGACATGCAGTATATAAGTAGGACGAACATGATGACAGCTGTAGATATGGTTATTCCCTGACATCTTGGTCCCATTCAGCCTGGTTTTTAATGGTGGGGTCATCTGAGCGGGTGGGAAGCGAAGACCAAGAGAGGATGAGTTGATGGGAGAACAGACAGCACTAACTCTTTTATCTCTATCTTCTACCTTTCCGAAAGGGTGCACAGCTTGGGATGAGGGAAGTCGATGTGGATAGATATGGGAGAGGAAGGGTAAAAAGAATGTGTGTGTGTTGTAGGGCATAGTGGGATGTGTAACTATAAGATTTACAAAGTCATGGTTTGGTGAAGTGTGTTGATGCAAGTCAAGAAACTTCTATTAGATAATCTTGCTCAAGGGTTAGATTTTGAAGGAGAAAGACAAGAATGGGATATTCAGGAGTGTCCTGCATGATCCCATCCCTACTGCCAGGGAACATGGGTACTTCTCCACGTTCTTCATCAGCAAAAGACAATACTGAGCCCTTCAGATAATCTTACTCCGTGTATACAGAAAAAAGGTTTAAAAGACCAGGGGGGAAAAAAAAACAAACCCAAACCAAAAAACTTAGTGGTTTCTTTCTGCCTTAAATCCTCTCTGGCATTCCTATAAAACCAAATGTAACCCTTCCACTGAATTTCAAGGGGATATGAGAGCTGAGCTATGCTGGGCTCTTTTGAAGCCCTTTGATAAGAGGATGATAAGAGCAATACAAGAGAGATGGGGAAAGAAATACAGATCACAGGATAAGCACAACTTCAGCAAGAAAGGACCCTTTGTAATACTTTCTCACATCCCAGGACACCTGACAAGAGCAACAAAGAATTGCTCTGTATCTAGTAACAAATCCAAACTTTTAATCTCTGTTTCTCTCCAATTCCACGTCTAACTGGTGTTTTCCTTCCTTCCAAGATGAAGAAAATAATCTAGTCCAGAGGTTACGTGGGTGCTCCTGCAATAAACTGGGCTGGGACATGTAAGAGTCAGTCCTGATGGGGCTTGATATGTAAGGGACAAATATTTCAGCAGGAGCAGAAGATGCTGGATACCCTGTGTTCAGCACGGTGGATGCTGTCAAGCCTCAGGATCGAATGCGGACCAGAGGACTTGAACAGACCTCCCTAGCATAGCACAGGGCTTACTCACTCCTGTCAATCTGACCACAGGGTCACAGCAGGGCTTCCCTGAGCCTGACTTCAGCACTTGGAGGAAGAGGAGGAGGAAGGGTGGATTTTCGCCTCTGAACCGAACAGCCCCAACTCCAGTTCTGGCGGTTCAAAGTGCATCTCACTGAGGCTGACTGTGCAGATACGAAAAAAATTAGTTTAAGAAGTGAAGTGGTTTCACTTGTGGGGCTCAGCTGGGGGTCCAGCCTTGGTGGTGGAGCTGGCAACAGTGCTCTGCTGTGGCCACAGCCAAGGATGGCACAGCATCTTGCAGGGACAAAGCTCCTAGTCCCTCTCCGTGGCACTGAAATCATGTTAGCTGATAGCAACACTGCTGGAGGAAACTCACACAGAATCAGATGTGCCTCCTTATTCTTGTAAAACTCATTATAGTGAGGAGGGATGTCACTGATGGGATCAGCAGTGCCACTGGGACTTGGGACTATCGATCCTTGCTGTCAGAGCAGCATCAGCCTCCCAGAGATTACATTCCTCCCGTTCACAATCTTCCTGCCCCATGGTGAGATGCCATTGCTTAATCACTGGCTCAAATCAGCACCACATTCACAGCCCAGGGTGGCTTGATGCACACTACAATATATGTTCCAGGTTTGTCCCCCAAGCCTGTGAAGTATAGATCATTTTTAGAGTATGTAAGGGTTGTGACCTCTCTCCTGGACTATAAATCTAAGAGGACAATGTACTCGCTCCGCTTTGCTCCTCATACTCTAAACCAAATAATTATCGTCCAAGGACTCATTGGGAAGGGAATGTACACTTTTTCTCTGTAAGCAATCAGAAGCAGGTATAAAAAATGTACAATCTGCAATGATCAGAGCATTGCAAAGAATTTACCAGATAGAATAACATGTGCAGTCCTTTCCCACATGGCCTTGGTTTGCTGGATTGTTTGTACTTTCAGTGAATCTGCAAGGACTAGAGATAATAACGGTACAATATTCTAGACCTCTTACAGATATTGAAGGAAAAAGAAATAGTCTTGTAATTAGGTTCATTCCCTGCCTTGTGTTGCTGTAGGGTTTCTTATGACCCCAAAGGCTCTAAATGATTTTTCATAAAAAATACTGGTCTGTGTAAATCATTCCATGTATGAGTAGATGATTCTCTGTAGCTCTGGCTTTAACGTTTTGTGCAGCCATAAACCACTTGGGACACCAAACACAGGTCCTGTCTGTGCACATTAGCTGGATTTAAATCTGCAGGATCAAACAGTGATGAGGGGAAAAGTGCACACTCCTTTATCCCGAGGAATCACAAATCTGGTGGTTTTGGACCATCAAGCCTGCTTCATTTCAAAACTGTCACTTCCTGTGATATAGGAGCCTTGGGCTTTCCCTCCCAGGAAGGAAAATATAGAAGTGTGTCTGAACTTCTGGGTACTCTGGGCATTGCCTTCAGCATCCCCGTGGCTTGCCAAGTCTTTGGAGTTCTGTGACGCCTCTGCGCTGAGCTGCACCGCAGCCCTGCGATGCTGCTCCATAAAGCCTGTCAGGATAAGCACATCCCTTTCAACACCGGTGCTCTCCCAGCTTAAAAATAGCAGTCAAGACTTGGAGGCGGGGAGGAAAAGAAAGATTAAAATCCAATTTCCTCGAAAGGCTTCATCCTCATTCAAGTAAGAGAAAGAACAGGCTCCCTTCTGGCTTTTCCAGCCCCAAAGAATCAGGGCAGAATCTCAGAGATGATCTTTCCATGCTGCTTCTCCATAAAGGTTAGCAGAGGGACAGACCCTCCTGTTGAGTGCGCAGATGTGGCACACATGGATCATCTATTTTTTTTTTGGTCCAGGCTGGGAAAGGCCTTTTGAAGAATGTTGCCGGATATGCAGGGTGCAAGCTCAGAAGTGGGGGTTGCATCTCAAATTTTAAATAGCTCAGAAGTGCAATTGGGAGGAGAGGAACAGAGGGAGGAAAGATGGTAATAAAGGAAGGCCAGGGCAAAATATCTAAAGTATTCTTTGCAGTCTTTTGCTGCTGGGATCAGCCCCTCACCACACAGAAATCAACACAACCCCACTGACTTTGGAGAGCTGTGCCAACAGGCGCCAGCAGGAGACATGTATCCAAATCCAGACTAGCCCCACATCTCCCCAGACCCACAGCCCTGCCTGGCCAGCAGCAGGATGCTCACGGGAGAGCTCCCCGACCTAAAAGAAGCATCTGCGCAGGAGCAATGTCCATCCGTCTGTCAGTCGAGCAGCACATTCTGTCCTGGCTGTCAGACACAGCCCTGTGTACATTGCTGCCCGATCTATATTTAGCCCCTGATGTAACTAAAGTCAATAATATTCCATTAGGGCAGCTGCTCCTAACTCCCGAATAGGCTTTTGCTACGCCGGCTCCACCTACACATGTCAAAAATCTGGACATATACAGCAACAAAACCTTCCCGTGTTTATATACACACTGGTACAGTTTTGAATAGAAAATATACGACTGTTAGCATAGTTTAACAGTCTGCTGCATAACAGCAGAGGCGCTTCTTTTATAAGAGACATTGATTCTCCTTGTCCAGGGGTGAGTTTAAAGGGCTTAAGCTTCACTGCGAGTCAATATTGGCCTTTCCCTTTTTAGGGTATGTTTCTACATTGGAGCATTCCTTATCTCTGCTCCCGATGACAGGTTCTGTGAAGGGTTTTGTAGTGTTTTCTGGGAAGGAAGACGTGCACATGAAAAAGAAGAATCACATTGCAAATCCCACACTTGAGCCTGTAAGAAGTTTACATCTGGTGTTTCGTGTTACTTAAATAACGGCTTGTGCCAGGCACCACATGAATATTCCTATATCATTGTTTTTCCAAAGGAAAATTCCAGTTTAAACAATGTGGGGCTCCTTTCAGTTTTGCTATAAAATGGTACAGAAGGAATTGCAATGCAAAGCACTAGAGAATTGCAGTTCCCTTTCACGGCACAGGGAATTGCAGGAATTACAGGGATTACTAAAATAAAAAAAAAGTTAAAGGTACAGACGTGAGATCATGAATGGGGAGGAACAAAATCTCATATAACTTCTGCAAAAGACTCATCCATCCACCTACATGATGTACACAGTGAAAATGCCCAAACATCTATTAAAAAGTAACAAATAACTAGTTCAGTAATAAAAAAAAATATTTGAGAAGTATGATTTAGACACCAAGTTAGTACCGTCTCTATTTAATCTCATGGTCTTCACTAGTGCTAGAGGGCACAGAGAACCTCTGTTGGCATTTCTGAGTAAATATAAATATATCTTCCACCAGGAAGGTACATTTGGGAATACAAAATGATGACCTGGGAGTCTGCAGACATGCTGCCATTTAGACCAGCGGCTGAAGCCAAGCCAATCATTTATTAAACAAAATCTATTCCCAATTGATAGCTAATAGTTTTAAGGAAATGAACAAATGCTTCTTCTGTTTGAAATTTAAAAGTTTAGATTATACATCATAAAGGATGAAAATTAGCCCATGTTTGATGCCTTCAGAGACACTAGGGTGTAATGGAAAATTTTCCTTAACCCTACAGCCCAGAATATAAAAAACCCCCATCTCTGGTCACATGAGGACATACAATGAAGTGACACCCCAAAGGGCACCTGGATGCTCACCTGGCTGCCCCCTGCAGCCATGCCTGACACCACAGGGCTGTGATGACACAGGTCATACTTGGTTTTGAATGCCACTGATGAACGAGAGAAACGGCCCCATCTCTGCAGACCCAGACCTCAGCGGGGGCAGTGGTCTGGGGAGTAACAACCCTTGGGAAGTCATACTGAAATCGACCACAACCTGATTGTAGACTCACATCACAGAATCACACAATAGTTTGGGTTGGAAGGGACCTTCAGACCGCCTAGTTCCAACCTCCCTGCCATGGGAAGGGACATGTTCCATTAGACCAGGTTGCTTCAAGCCCCGTCCAACCTGGCCTTGGACATTTCCAGGGATGTGGCAACCACAGCTTCTCTGGGCAACCTGTGTCAGGGCCTCACCAGCCTCACAGGGAAGAATTTCTGCCTTGTATGTAATCTAAGATAATAATAATTTCAAAAATGTTGCCTAAGCAACAAACTGACTCCCCAGAGAAGCCTGGGTACAACCTGAGGTCTCTGCTTTCTTTTCAAACCTCTGGCACAGAGACTTTATATTTTAAAGTATTGCCTTTCTCTATCTTCCTGTGGAGATCAGAGGCAGTGATGACTATGACAGAGAGAAGCCCCCTGCCAAGACAGATACATGGCTATGCCTCTCCACACCTGGGATCCACTGCATACCACCCTCCCAAGGGAACAGCAGATGATTTGTCACATCCTTCTATTCTCAAAAGCCATGCTACTGACCAGGTAGTCCATGGACACGTCTCCTGGGGATGTGGAGTGTCCCCAGATTACTCAGCTGAGGGCTCAGTGAAGTGACACTAGAAATCCTTGGCATGAAACAGTAAGGTATGAATTATCTCAGACAGATCAGCTAAAAGAAACAAATCAGTGTGTACTTCTCAAAATGATTTCTCTAGAAATTCATTAGCACGAAGTAAAGCCCTTGTCATGAGGGTGCTCTATGGAGGAGGAGGTCAGTGTAATTTTTCTGGCAGTCTATTCACTTGCTTTTCAGAAAAAGATGTTTAGAGATGTGCAAATTCTGGGAACTGTATTCCATTGCATAATGGCATTGCTCACATTTTGCAGGGAGAAAGAAAAATATTTTCTAATCCCTTTAGACATGTAAAATTTCCAGGTTTAAAAATTCAGAGTAAAAGCAAGTTCTTCTGGTGATGCTTGCAGCAGAAGAACAATAGACCAGAATAGAAGAGAAACTCTAATTTCTTTATTCAGGTAAGAACCTCATTAAAAATCAATAGGCCTAATTTATCCCTGATAACATTCTGTTGAAGTCTGTACGTTTACCCTAGGGATTAATTTAGCCTAATGGGTCTTCATGCGCAAACAACATAGGCAAGGCTTGATTCTTGGAAGTTACTGCAAATGCTACTACAAGACTTGATCCTATCACTGAAAAAGACAGAGAGGGTTGAAGTATCTAATAGGCTCAAAGCCTTTGAATGGTGTCCAAATACAGCCTGTGGTGAATAAATGTTTTATGGCCAATCATATGTCAGTGTGAATCAACTTTTTAATGGATGCTGCTAATCATAAAATAAAAGAACAGAGATCAATTTATACAGTTCAAGGGGGGGGGGGGGAAGAATAAAAAAGAGATGTGTGATCTTGTGATCCCTTGTGGACACTGGCAAAAGTGAGTCATCTTGACCTACCGTGATCCTTGGAAGGAGAGATTTCTCTCCAGTCCTAGAAAATAAGCATTTGCCTTGCAAGGATCTGCTGTTGTAAAAAAAAAAATAAATAATCTAAACATTAAAGAGCCTGATTTCACTGAGAATACGTGACAGTGAATTAGTGGCCCTCAGGTGTTGGTATACAGGCCAGCGAATTAAATTAAGCTCTTTGCTTCTGTTCTAATGTAGCAGAACTAATGCAGTCACGGCTCAGCACTGCAGCTTCTTAAATGTGGGCACTGCTGCTGCTACGGGGAAGGGAACCTGCTTTCCATCCCCTGGGGAGGCTGGCTGGAGTCAGTGAGCAACCCTGGGAGCTGTGACATAACGTCTGAAGACATGGGCAGGAGGAGGACCAGGCAGCAGAGACAGCTCCAGTTCCAGTCTTAACACCATTAGAGGGGAAATCAAGCACAGTGGCTTTTAAGCATAGTCTGAGGAAGCATCATGCTAGGAGACTGAAAAAATCCCCAACATCAACAAAGTCCCAACAGGGCTACAGTAACCCTTTCACTTCCTCAGGCAGAAAAAGGCAATGTTTGGAGGTTCATAAAAACCCTTTTCCACAGAGCTCAAGTTGCCAATGATGATGACTTTTGGCCTAAGAAAATGGAAACAAGCCCTACAGAGCTGCTGGTGGCAGCACCACGGAAACATCTATAGGGAGAAGGAAAATGAAGACTTGGTGTTTCCACACAATTTGTACTTCCCTTGACTGTATATTTCCTTTCCTGCTCCTGCCCCTCCCATCCCCCTTGGTGCACAGTAGCAAGCTGGGTAAATATTAACCATGATAAGAAATGATTAATGAATTATCAATTGCAATCAAACTGCATAATGCAAACAGCTGGACGGTGAGGAAAAATACTGGCTGCTGTGTCTTTATTATTAGATTGGAGAGAAGGTGGAGGCAGGGAGTAAGTTAGGAGGCTACTACATCTGCTGTAGATCCTGAAATATACCCTATACTCTGGCTATTCCAGGTAACTCTGTGGTAAGTGGAGCATAGATACTCATGCAAAACTCGGTTTGATTTGCATGTAACAGTTATTAAGAAGGTGCATAAAAAAATCCCACCTTTTCCTATGCAAATAAAAGGACAGAAGCACCGCTGGCAGCTGCTCATGCACAGCTGGCCTGTAATGGCACGTGCTTGGAGAAGAGCAGGGCTTCTTGGGCAGGAGGTTCATGCTTGATCTACCTTCATCAGCAGTATTTCCAGCTGGTTAATGAACAAGTAAACACCCTGAAAGCTCCTCATGAGCTAGTCAAGATATTTTCCCTGAGAAAAGTCAAGCCTCGTGGTATCAAGAGCTGCCCTAACAAGTTCCTCCAAGGGTAAACTGAAACAAAGTGGTGATAAGGTCAATATTTTCCAATGGTGTTGCTTAAAATATCCAGCAAAGTCAATAATAATCGAGACAACTACTAATTTGGGTTACTGCATTGGGGTGTAACTACGTGACATGAAACTTCCATGTTTGAAAACATAGGTCTTAACCATTTGCTTCTGTTTAAAGAATGGGTAAGGAGAACACCTCTGCTTGTTTTTGGACCTGACCACTAAAAACAAGGAATGGAAAAGGCTGAAAAACCAGCGTGGGCACAAGGACTTGCCCCTCTATTTCCCTGAGAGGGGGCTGCTCCGTGGGAAAGGGCTGGGATTGATGCTAAAGTTAACCAGAGGAGCATGGAAACTCATCTGTGGTCAAGGTGTTCCCAGCTGGTTCTGGAACAGAGAAGTGTGCTGCTTGTCCCTCCTCTCTCCCTCTGGAAACACAAGCACCAGCAGCTCAGCCACTGAGTTCTTTTACATTTGGACACGGATGACATTGAGTGGCGTATCTTTAACAGCTCTTGCTTTTCTAGTTAAGCATTAATGTTTAACGAGATCAGCCTGCAGTTGCTCGTTAGTGCCCAGTGCTCCAGCTAATTAATACATCACCGGGAGAGCCAGTCTGGGAAAGGAGAGCCAGCAAGTGCATTCCTGAGGCCTTTCTCAGCCTTCAGAAAAGAAATAAAAAAAAAAAAAAAGGAAATACGGGCAAAGGATTCTTCAGAGAGGAGGAATAAAAGGGACTGAGCCCTCCGGAATGTTTGTGCAGCAATGCTGAGCTGACTCTCTGTGATGAGGATGTCCCTCACCACACCACCACTCCCCTGATAAAAGATGAGTTTGTAGCCCACAAGGAGCGGTGCCGGAGAGGCAGCTCGAGTGTCACGAAAACATGCTAGCCCTGACAGCCACACACATTTTCCAAGCAAGAAGAAACAAACAAACCACCTTGTACCCAGCCTGGTCCCTGCTAATTCCTCTTACCAGCTCACCTCCTGCAATGGGGGTCACAGGGAGATCAGGAAAGCCTTGTCAGCACCTGGCTTGAGGCTGCTCCATCATGCTTGGTGGGGCTGGTGCCTGCTCAGCAGGCGGGGATTTTTCTTGGAAATCATGTGCATTGCTGCCAGTTCTCACAAATGTAACGGGATTCCCACGAATTTTGAATTTATTGCACCTACAATGCCACTGCCTGAATCAAGTGATGATTTGCCAGCCCTGCTGCTGAAGATAACATCTTTAAAATGCAACTCCAGTGTTCTCTCCAGTATTTCAGAATCCTGTACGAAAATTGGAAGACCTTTTTGTGCTTACCTCAGTTCAAATGTCAGCCCAATTTTCAAACCAGAGAAGTACATTTACAGCTACTGGATGAAAAAAAAATTTAAAAATCTGAGGTCACTCTTAGTTCAAATGGTGTCTTAGAGCCTGGTGTTCATTTTTTATACCTATTTCAGAATGTAAAAATGGAAAACATAATTGTCTCTTTTTATAGGAGAAGGTAGCCCCATGGTGCAAAACCCCTATCAGTATGTAATATGAAAGATCAGGCGGGGTCATCAGAAACACTAAGCATAATGTGTAGTTTTTAGATATTTAGTCTTGGGAGTGTTGGAAGGAAGCAGAGAAATGGGCCAAGATATGTATCACAGATTTAGAAAGAGGACCCAGCTTTTAAAAGGGACGTGTCTTGCAGCTGCTGACATGGAATAGAGTTATGTGGTGGTGAATTCATACCTGATTTATGATTAACAATCACACCTCTATGTGAGCCACCACCAGCAGCATTATAACTGGAGTTGCTAATACTGCTAAAGTCAAAATGTTTCATGATTGTGGGTCAGGGTCCTTAAAAACACCGAATTAGAATCACAAAAATTAGATTCTATTTATGTGCCTTCTGAGTTTCATGGACTTTATAATTTGAGCCTCATCATTCACTGATGTCGATGTTTAAAAGGAAAAAAAAAACCACAGGGAAAAATACAAACCACTGCACACTTCATATCATAAGATTCTTAAAATTAAATCACGAGAGTGGGCTATGCAGGTCCCAACCCAAAACTCAGCCCACGGAAATCAAGGATCCTTCCACCCCTGGGTCCAGCTGAGTGCTAAGTGGATAGCATATGCAGGAGATAAGGATTCAAATGTTGATGCTGGGGCAAACTGAAATGAATTGGAAAAGCCGGGAACTTTGGCAGGGCAAGAATGGAAGGTTTTCATTGCTGCACACTGGGTCTGTGGAAACTAAATGGAAACTCTGTTGCACCACCTTTTTCGTTACTGGTTAAATGGCAGCTGATACAGAAGTACAGTTTTGCAGCGGCGCTGGAGATGGAGGGAAGGATGGAAGAGGAAGAGAAGTGCATTGTAAAATAGTGAACAGCTGGGAATGATGCTTCAGTGGTGAATGGATTCTTCAGTACACATAGGATCCTTATGTAAGCTGTGCTGTGAGCATCCTTTCCATAGCAGTAAATAAAATAGGGAAGGGGAGGAAAAGTCTAACATTCATTAGGCAACTGCATTACTTTAGAGAAAAACCTAAATTCATTTACTTTTAGACTTAAATCTCATAGACAAAATCACATATGTATGTAAATGCAGCCATGCATAGACGTAAACTTTGTTTTCAACAGCTATAAGGCCTGAACTATTGGAATAACTGGAATCTGTTATCATGATTGCTAATGGATTTCTCCTGGCACCAGTTCTCTGAGATTAGGAAGTTCCTCTACGCCTCTTATCAGATGAGAGAACTCAGAGCCAAGCTTTGGGGTGACTCAGCAGGGCTGTAGAGAAATAAAGTTCAACAAGATTTTCACTGGGCCAGCAAAGCCAAGATTTAAGCAGGGAACAATTTGGCTCATAGTCTTGGGTAGATAAGGAAAAGTGAAAATGATTATGAAACAAATAACCTTATTATTGTTACTGAAAAAAGTAAGGGCCCTCGTTCAACTGAGGTGCCACTGTACAAGGTCTGGAGAAATACAGGCCAAGACACTTGGAAGGGCTGAAAATTCAAAACAGTAATTAACTTCTAATGCCCAGCTACTGAGTGTAATTTCTGTAACACCCAGACGGTGTGTAAATGGGACCAGAATCAGAGACAACACCACTACTGCCATCAAAACCCGAGTAATGGTCATATTGGCATTCTGCTGTTCAGACACTGACAATTTCTGGAATAGCTGTACCTGTCCATGGGGCCAGTGACTTGCTCTTCCGACAATCAGTTGTTAATGAATCTCCAGTAACAGTACGAGGACTGAACAAAAGCCAAGAGCTTCCATGTAATCCTACACACATTAGAACCAACCAACTAACCAACCAACCAAAGAAACACAAGACAAACAGATAACTTACTCTTACAGAAAATTCATCCACAATGATGCTTCACTGTCACCTGAAATCACTGGAAAATAAGGGAAACCCTAAACACATCCCTAAAAGGACAACACTTGGACCTGTGATTATGCCCATTAACAGTACAACACACAAAGGCAAAGCCTTCAGCTACTCTGATGTCCTGAAATTGCAGCTCTCTTGCTGCCTTCCCTATTCATTTGGTTTCTTTCCATAATATTGTAAATGGAATGATCATAGAATTATTAAGGTTGGACTTCATTTTCAGGTCATGCTGACATAGAGCATTATGAAGGGGGATTCACAGAATCATAGAATCATTTAGGTTGGAAAAGATCCCTACGATCATTGAGTCCAACTGTTAATCCAGCCACCACTACCCCATTTCCCCAAGTGCCACACTTATATGGCTTTTAAATCCCTTCAGAGATGGTGACTCTGCCACTGCCCTGGGCAGCCTGTTCCAATGCTTGACCACTCTTTCAGTGAAGAAATTTTCTCCTAATATCCAATCTAAACCTCTCTTGGTTTGCAACTTCAGGCCATTTCTTCTCGCCTTGTCACTTGTTACCCGGGAGCAGAGCCTGACCTCCACCTGGTACCACCTCCTTTCAGGTAGTTGTAGAGAGTGACAAGGTCTCCCCTGAGCCTCCTTTTCTCCAGGATAAGGACAGATAGACTGCCACTGCCTCCTAGGGAAAGCTCGTGCCAAGGAGGAGAGGAGGCAGGACCCTGGGTAGAGCCCAGCATGTGGGGCCACTTCATCTCACAGCTTCCCCTTGCTTCTAAGGGCTGGTGTGCAATGGCATACCTGGAATAGCCTGAGCCTTTTAAAGATGGAAAGATGAAAAAGCAGGAATCATCTTCCCAAATGATAAAAGCCAGCATGGTTTTAGCAGTGCGCTGAAAATCCCTCTCCTCTGAAACGGACTTTGGTGGGAGTCTGTCATGACAGGAGGGGACGTTTCAGCCCAAACACTGCAAGTTGCCACAGCCCAAACAACCAAGTCAGGGACTTATCATAGGAAGTGACAGGCAACCTCAACTATAAGCGAGGTCATCAGCTCCATCTAAACACTTTCTTTGAAATATATCTGCAGGGGAATAAAAACAGGATGGAAAACGACTCAAGACTAAATACTCCAACATATCCTGCAATACCCTTTGCACTCTCTTTTTGACTCCAGGAAAAGCCGGGAGGCTGAGTAGCAGCTCCGTTTCCGTTCCCTTTTCACCTCCCCCCAAGAAGAGTGACTTTTAACCTTATTATTTATATTACCCTTGCATCTGCAATTAGGCACTGCACAAACACGCGATCCGAAGGAAGTACCTGCCCGAAGGAGCCCACAGATGGGCAGAGGCAGGGGAAGCATTAGACAGGGAGATAAACCATCTCGCTCTGTGTCACCAGGCAGTCAGTTCTGCTGGGCAGACCTTAGTTTGGTGACACTAAACCCCTCCTGCGGTGACACAGAGCAGACAAGCGCCCTTCGACAGCTGAACCCATCCCTTCGCTTCCTCCCTTCTGCTGGGGTGGGTGCAATTAGCTGGAGTCTTTAGCCGGAGTCTTTAGAGCTGCCTTCAAGTCTTTGTTAGAGCCATCACTCCTCCCATGAAGCCCATCTTCTTTACGATGGGCTCACTCCTCTCCACCAGCTTCAACTGGCTCAGCGGAGATTCCGTAAACTGGAGGCCAAATACAACTTAAGCAGTACCTCTAGGATGTTTATATGTATTTTTTTTTTTTTTTTTTTTTTTTTTTTTTTTGCAATTCCATCCCTTTTTTATCTCTCCCCCAATTTCTCCCTTTCTAGGCATCTACGCTGGGGCCCACAGTCTGGGAACCCCTCCACAGCCAGAAAGCAGAGAGATGTTTATTTTCTTCCTCCATTCTCAGGTTTAATGAAAGCTTTTAAACCCAAATGGCTGGAGATTCACACCTCGCTTCCAGATTAAATCTGACTTCACTAAAAGCTCTTAGGTTTCCTGTCACCGGGTGAACATAAACAAAGTCCACAAACAAACTCACCTCCCCTTGGAAACTATGAAAAAACAGAAAGAGCTAAAACCAACATGGAAGACCTTTGGATAACAGGTTGAGTAACAAACACACTCACATGTACACACACACCCCCCTCAGTACCTTGCTCACTAGTCAGTCTCTGCACTGGAATGTGTAATACAAGCACAACAGCTGCCTATACCACTGATCTATGGAAAAGGTCAAGGAAAGGTATGTATCCAGCATTTGCTTTGAAATACTCTATAAGGAGAATGTGGTTTTTTTTTTTCCTTTCTAATGCCTTTGCCATACTTCTTCATAGCCTTTTCACATTCATGCAACAAAGAAAAGCAAGCAGTCTTCCCTCTGATATTAAAGATCACATATATAGTCCTTTGAACTGGGCTGGTTTTGAGTTTTTTGAGTAATCAAGGAGGAGACAAGGTGTGACTTGCTCTGGACAGGGAGCTGCTTAAATATTAAGCAGTGGAATGTAGTTGCAGTCACTACTTGGGAAGGATAGTGGTGATCTTGAATGAGGAAGAGATGAAATTTTTGGTGTTTTGAAGTCAAAAGAAACTTAATGGTGGAACTGGGTAACAAGGAAAAAATTAGAAAATTTAAAATTACCTTCAAGGAAAATATCCAGATTTGTGCTGTGCATGTCTCACTCTGACACAGCATCCATCAAAACCCAGAGAAATTCTCTAAAGGACAAAACCCTCTAGCAATAATGCTAGAATGCGGCTTTTCCCTTCCTGAATTTCTTTAGGAATGTGAAAGGAAAACAGTAATCTTCATAATTCATGTATTGATAGCAAAATGTTTAACATCGCAACCCTGAGAAGAAAAGAGCAAATTCAGAGGAATTACTCAGCGAATTTACCTTAAAAGGATTCCTTCTCCACCCCTATTATTATTATTTTTTGGTGGTAGATTATTTTTCTAATAGGATTAACATTACCCTCTTGGCTTCTGTGTAAATGGGTGAGTTCACCTTGCCATAAGCTGTTTCGGTGTGAACAGAGAAAAGAGATTTCTCAAATCCTTGAAGTATTTTTTTTTTGAAAAAGTCTCCTGATGGGTTATTCTTCACATAAATAGAGACATATTCATTCATCCATATTGGCATATCTCATGACAGAAACATTCTCAACAAAGGCTGTCCCAGATCCAACCAGCGAAACTTCAAGAAAAAGGTCTCAGAAGAAATTCATGGGCTACAAAGCTCTTGCCTTGTTATACAAAAAGAAAAGCACACTTGAGGCTCGACACTGCTAAAAACTGCTCAGAGGGGCTAGCTAGACCTCCCTCACTCTCCCTTTATCCTTTCTGCATGACAAACCTGTCCCACTTCTTCCCACTCCTGTCCTCTTGTTGGGGGTGATGCCTTTATCTCAGCTCTACCAGGAAGAGTCTTCATTTCAGTGCTCAGAGAAATGCAGAGGACTCATTCAGGATGAAAGGTAAGAAAAGCAACTTATTCCATCAAGCTAAAGAGCAGCTCTTCCAGAGGAGGCAGGCCATTTGCATGCCATTTGGGTTTGCTGGGAGAGATGCCTCCATTCTTCTCCCATCCCTGCCTCTCAGTTCATGAGTGAACGTGGGGCTGAAGAGGAGAGTCTACATTACACCCCAAATGCATTATGGACCCCAGAACACTGCTACAGTCCATCAGAATAAACCTGACAGTGCTTTGAAGTCTGTAAACTGATTCCTAGGTAACTGCTTAGGGTCTCTCCCCTCCCCATGCCCCAAACAGTTTTTCATTTGATGTTCTGGCACAGAGCTAATCTGAGAAAGGATCAGAAACTCGAAGCTATTGACAGTAGTGACAGGAGTGTCTCAGTGTGACAGCTGATTGAGCCCCTCTCGCATTTCACTGACAAACTCAATTGCTCCAGTAAATCGAGTGAAAGTCAATACAGGCTCTGGGTGCATCCCCCCTCCCCGAGCCCTCCTGGGGGCCCCTGGTTGCTGCCAAGGCTTGTAGGACCCATCTGAGAGCTCATCCCTGCGTAAAATGGAGATGTGGACCTGCGGCTCACATGGGTTTTGAAGGCAGCAATGCAGTGTTCACCCTGATGGTATAAAGCTTGGTTTGTCTTACTTCTCCCCTTCACCATTTTCCTTTTTTGTTGCTGTTTTTTAACAGAGATGTCTCTTGGAAAATCAAGATTGATCTTAAATCCTCAGCCCAGGCTGAGGCTGTAACAGCTAGGCAATGTTGGAATTGCAGGAGTGCAGTGTCTGCATGTCCAGCCCACCCCAAGCAATGCCCATGTGGCAGTGCACATTGGGGTTAAAACCAGGAAATATAAGTCTGCCTCTGCTGGCTTTTTCTGCTGTAAATCAGCAATAATAGCCAGCTGTGAGGAGTAAAATCTTATAAAGGTAGAGGAGGTGGGAGAAGAGGTTCAAGCCCATTGCAGATGGCAACTTTGTGTTAGCAGTGAGTAACCGGGCAATTAAATCAGTGACTTAACAGGCTTTTTCCACACTTTAATTGTGAAGCAGGGGTGTCTGTGGCTCAGAGCAAGCAAACCACAAAGCAGACTAAGCACCATGCAAGGAGAATCTGAATTTGCACAAAATACTGCATGGGAGACGGGGTACATGGTGAGGAACATATGTAGGCTACTGTTTGCAAATGGAAATCAAATAGGTTGACATTACCAATAATGAAGTGTGAGGTTGGCGTGGTTTCTCTCTCAGATTTCAGCATGGTTTATTTTTATAGAGGCAGCTTCCTCGTGCAAAGTGTTGGCAAACAGGCTGCTGGCAGGGAGGTGGGGAGGGGGGGACTAGGGCAGACAAGGCTGCTTGGGGAGGGCACAGGACATTCCCCACCTGCTGGGATGGAGCAGCAAGCAGCAGAGATGGAGCTCCAGGACAGAAAAGTGAAATTCCATAGACACAAATGACTGAGCTGTTAATATTGTTGACAAGAGGCATAAGGGAAGACGGAGGAGCAGAAGGAGGAGAAAAGTAAAATGCTGCTGAGCAGGTATCAGGTGCTGAGAGGGCAAGGGTTACAAATGACAAGCTCAAAGACAGAGCTGGGCAAATGAAACAACATCTCTGTTGCGTGAAGTCATATGAACAAGTAACTACATATATTGATATAACTAAATATATTCCCCTGTCCCCAAGTATTAGAGCATGTCAAGCTTTGCCTCTACTTACCCTACCCAGCAAACAGCTGAGAATACAAAACCCACACTGTGCTGCGTGCCTTAAAAGAAATCAACTTAAACATTACAACACCTCCATCCCAGTGTTACGCTCTGATGCCAGGATCAACACACAGATGGTCTGCCCTCCCAGCTCCCACCGCTGCTCCCTGGCAGCTCAATGCCTCGGAGCATCCTGCAGGCTTCCCTGCCTCCTGGCTCTGCCTGGACACGTGTGCGCCCAACCGAATGACCTCATCTGGACTGGATTGAGCCTTCCAAGTCAAAATAAATACAGCACATTGGAACTGGCAGTGATTTTCAAAGGTTTAAGTTGGGTCCCTCTCAATTTTCACTCAACACTTTATACATTTGGTCTGTTACAAAATGGGAGCATTTTATATTCCCTGCTCCGATACATATTTTATAAACCTTCAGAAAAGCTGCCTCTTATGCAGTTAATATTCTGGTTCCAAAGTTAACTGGTTAAAACATTTTAATAGATTGGGCATGGAAAAAAAAAAAAAAAAGAAGTAAAGGCAGGTGAGAGAAATGCTGGGGGAGGTAAAATAGCAATGTTTGGAATGGCTCAGGAACCAAGACAGCAAACCTGGTCTTTTTAATGGGACCACCCAAGTGAGAAAGACCTCAAGCTCTTACTCACGTGTGTTATGTTCACTGCAGTGGAATTCAAAGTCCAGAGGGGAGTTAGAAAAAGTAATAGTGGGGTTTATTAAGGGCTTAGCAGATGAGAGAAAGTGCTGGGTTCCCACCAAAGGCCATTCCCAAACTTGCCAGCAGAATATCAAGTGATCTCAAGTCCGGGAGCAGGGAGACTGTGCTGCTGGAACAACCTGTCACTGCCTGCACTTCCCAGAAGTCAGCCGTTGTTCATCAGCTTCTCCTGAATGTATGTGGTGGCAATTTTCCAGAGGTGAGTAACATCACCTCGTCTAAACACATTTCTGACAGCCAAACAAAAAAAACCCAAAACCAAAACCCAATAAACCCCAAAACCCCTTCTGGAGGCCACTTAACAGAACAGCATTTGAGGTTGTGGTATTTTCTCCAAACAACAGCCTATACAGGAACCCTTCCTTATTTAAAAATAATTACTTAATTCAACACCAAACCTTTATGTATTATGAATAGTTCAGTTGGGTTGGCTGAGTTAGGTCTAAGGTTCATTCCTAGGTCATAATTAAAAACATTACCAGTGAGGAAACTATTTATGCTGGTGTAAGTGCCAAGATAAGACAAACCAAGACATAATAAAGGAAAGAAAAGTTTAGAAAGTGACCTAAAATAGGAGAAGTGGATGGAGATACAACAGATCTCCCAGCGATGGCAAAGCTGGGTTCTTAGATTACTGCCCCTATTGCTTTCTCCAGCCTACTTGAAACACTCCCATCAGCAAAATCCTGTCATTAGACTTAGCAATGGCATCTCCAAGGACAGAGCAATAGTCATGCACTGGATTGGCTGTATCAGTATCCCTTCTCTCTGGGATTACACTGTTTGTATCCTAGCCTCTAGGAAAGAGGATGATTGATGTATAACAGCAGAGGAGGGAGGAGGGGGACTAAAGGGAGGGGGAGAAGATGGCAAAATCTGGTGCCCAACATGAAACATTTAAGCCCTAAACTTCTGTGGGAATATGATCCTACCCTGCAGCGTTGCTATTTTTTTGCCACGGAATTAAAAAGAAGGACTTTTCCTGGTGTCACTGCAGGCCAAAGAGGATAAATCCAAATGACAGGGCTTAAGTTATGAATATGGGGAATTAGAGATGAGAAGTAAAGCAGCTTATAATGACTCTTCCATTTGCTCTTTGGATCGCAAGCTTCAGTATTGATTTTGAAATGCCCTGTCTTCATCCTAACAGCTTCTTGAAAATGAAGCTTGAGAGTTTCTCCACCTTGCAGCCTCTTCAGCATGATTTGATAATGATAAAAAGAGAATATAAAAGCTTTTGCAGACTATTATTCATCAGGTATTATGATATTAATTCATTCCCTTGTTTTCTAAGTACAACCACTGACCTCCTGGGAGGATGCTGAGAGAGAGATTTCAATTAACTTCCTTATGAAGGGAGCCAATGTTCAACTCAGAGCCTCCATTCCCAACAGTGTCAGTGCAGGGAGACATGGATGCCTTGACAACACATCAGTCAGTCAGTCATCTAAAGTCAAACCATACAAAAAGCCTACAACAACTCCAACCTTGCAGCACCAGGTAACACAAAGTTCATGGAAAGTGGCTACCATCTCCCTGTCATCCTTTTCACATAGATATTCAGGCAGCCTCAAGAGTCTTGAGTCTCATGAGCCTCATGAGTCTTGGCCCCTAACACCCATAGACAACACCAGTATCCTTATCCAAATAGAAACTTTTGTTTTTCCATGACCAAAACATGACATGGTCATGGTCAAGCAACTCAGGGAGTATTAAGAAGCATATAGGGTTGGGAAAGCTAATTTTATCATCTGTTCTTACCCCAGCTTTGAGGTAAGTAATCACATTTTCCACTGAGTTGCAAAACATTTTGAGCTCTTTTTAATGGGCTTGATATCAACTACCAGAATACCTGTGATGGGCATCTTTGGTGGGATGAAACAAAGGGCCACCACTTCTCTCATGGATTTTTCCTATTTGCTCTCAGTGTTGTGCAGGTAGAGTCTAACCCATTCCAGCAATGGAGTGAAATAGCTTCTCTGTCAAATAACTCATGTCCTTGAGGAGATAAGACTGAGAGAAAAACTAAGGTGAAATAACTTGGCTAAGTTTGTAGAGGAGATCAGTGTTGGAGAATGAGAGACAATTTCCTGGCCACCTACACCAATACTGAGCCACTGGACTGATCCTGCTGCCCTCCAAAAGTGAACTTCAGTACCTGAGGATGGACAGTGAGGTTTCTTATGGCTCTTCACTTTTCTCTCTGTGTTTTTCCTTCACAAAAGAAAAGCCACTAATATTTGATCATTCCTGAGTGTAAGATGCAGTTTCTAAAATGGGGTTTGCACTTAACAGCCTTCAGTTGTAGACTACATTGATGACACTTAAAACATGCCCATGAGCCATAGCAGAGTGATCCTATTACAGCACTGCCTTAGTAATGTTGTGTTAGTTAAGGTTATGTTGGCTGGTTTTGAGGGTTTATAACCCAGCTGTGAATATATTCTCCAGGCTGGAACCAGTTGCCAAAGGGATTTAGTCCCGCAGTGAATCATATGGCTTTTTGGTGTGGGGTTTTGGGGGTTTTTTTGTTGGTTTGTTTTTTTTTTTGTTTTTTTTTTTTTATTTTTTTTTTTTATGTTTCCCTGCCTCCACACACACACACACACTTTAGATCAGATTTTTGTCTGTTTCTTTTTAAGATGCAACATAAAAAGATTAAAACATCCCTCTGTCATGATGCTGGTAGGAGCCATACTATATTTTGAACTGGTGTTAACCTACCTCAGGCAAGCCCTACACCACGCTAATATCCAAGTACTCCCCAGTCTTTCACACAAAGGATATCTGTGCTGCTTTCACTGCTTTATAAGAGAACTGAGGTCTTGCAGGAATTAAATCACACAACTGGTTGTGTAGGAAACCTCAGACTGAGGGTATGAAGAGCAATCTGACTCCATAGGCACTGAACCCCTTCTTCTTCCACCTGCTCTAAAGACTTTCAAAGTATAGCTTGAATGATTTTTCCCACACACACGGGATTTTTTTTTCTTCTACAAAGACCACTTTGGTTACAGTTTTATTTGAAAGAGCTTCCTGGGTGTTTTCCAGGAGGTGATGTTTTAAAAACTGATTTTGACCTATATAAGGAGACTTTAAACCCAAGGCACACATGCAACTACTGTCTCTTATCAAACCAAACTTGTATGCAAGAACAAGAAACTCATGAAGTGAGATATAGGAAGGAGTAAAAGGACACAAGGAACAAAGGACTATTTAGATGGAATAGTGCAAAAATATTCCTATCAGCATGGTCAACTCAACAGTGAGAAAATCATGAAGAGCCTGAGCTGATGGAAAACTCAACTGAACACATTTTCCATGAATAACCAGTGTCAGGAGTGAATATTTGCTGAATGCAGAGCAACCATATTGGGTACAATTCCAGACAGAAGACCTGCTGAAATACAGGACCTGAATTTCATCGTCTTGACATTTACCCTGGTACAATGTCAGCAAAAAGAGGGTGCAACCTGCCACAATTGTGCTTGGGCAGCATTTTACACCCATGGTGACTGAGACAGGCGTGAAGTGCTCCACAAAGCTTCAAGCACAACACTCCGACCAGCGAACGGGTCCCTCTCTCCATCTGCCACCCTCCACAGAGCCTTTGCACTTCCCTTGCACCTCGCAGCTCTCAGCAGCTCTGAGCAGGCCGCTCCATTTGCACGAACCTTGGAGGAGACGGGATCTGGATTCACGAGGCATCTGTCACCTAAAAGGCTGCTGACTGATATTGACCCTGCCATGGTGTCTTCACACGCTGGCATCTGCCAAAGGGAAATGGGAACAAGAGAGAGTGGAAAAGGCAGCAAAGCCAGGGCTGTTCAGCCTGGAGAAGGTTGCATGGAGCAACCTTAGAGTATTTAAAGGGGGCCTACAAGCTGGAGAAGGACTCTTCATCAGGAACTGTAGCGACAGGACAAGGAGTGATGGGTACAAATTCAAAGAGGGGATATTTAGGTGAGATATTAGGAAGAAATTCTTTACCATGAGGGTGATGAGACACTGGAACAGGTTGCACACGGAGGCTGTGGATGCCCCAGCCCTGGCGCTGCTCAAAGCCAGGTTGGATAAGGTCTCGAGCAACCTGGTCTAGTGGGAGGTGTCCCTGGAGGGGGGACTGGGACCAGGTGATCTTTAAGATCCATTCCAACCCTTAACATTCTATGATTCTATGAAACTCATCACTGAGTACCAGAGGGTGATGAGGAAAGATGGTCCTTCCCATATCATAATCAAATGGGCAAGTGTAAATCTTCACCTGTGCCTTTTCCTCATCCATCTGCATGTTGCTCCTGCCCTGGTTGAGTCTCCTCAAATCAGGTAAGCTGCTAAGGCATAGGATATGGGATCACTTGGAGCTGCTCGGCAGCACAGCTTCTCTCTTCCAACTCCTTCCCTCTCCATCCGTGTAGAGAGATCAGTGAAAACAACAAAATAGTTATTAATGCTCACTGGCATTTCAGAGCCTAAGTTACACGAGGCAGCATTTTCTTCAGGTGCTTTAGCCCTCTTTTAGCATTCTGCTGTGTGTTTGCCTTTGAGCAGTATAAATGACCCTTACAAATTCAGCATTTGAGGCTGAGGATGACAATTGATAACACTAATATTTTTCAGTGTGTGAAGCACTTTTCATTCAGAGGGCTCTCAAACGGCTTTTCAAAACCCTACAGCTTCCCTTCATTCACAACCAAAATGAACCTACCTCCAAGGTGGAACAAAGGACCCATCAATGCAAGGTACACAGCAATTCAGGGCAGGAAGTGAAGAATAATATGTCCCACTGAAGGCACAGGGTCAAGTAAAGTTGGCAGAAAACATATCCTGAATGAGAGCCTGGACAAAACATCATCACCAAGATTCATGTGCTCCAGCCCAGGAGGGAAAGTGCCATGGGATCATCACTCACTAGAAAAGGTCGGAGCCCCAAGTTTTACATCTTGAAGAGGGGCAGGGCACTGCGTTAATGTACACATTCAGAACTGCCTCAAAAGAAAAAGGAAAAAGCAATTTGCTGACTGCATTTCTAAAGCCTTTCCTGCAACTAAAAAGGGCATTATGAGTTTTTTGGTCTCCCTTTTCCTGTAGAAAGGAAAGGATCTATTGAACTTCAGTCTACACGGTTCTACACTTTACAGGAAGCCCAACCCACTCTGAAAATAATATGAACAGTAAGAGGAGACCACAAGGTGAAAAACTCTTGAAGTGAGTACAAGACTATTCATAAAATGAGTGAGAAAAGGAAACAGGTGATTATAAAAGGTCATTAAAATGTCAGTTTACCAATGGCATTGTGTAAAGGGAGGTGTAACCCACTGCAAGACAAACCTATTACAGCTGAACTTGTGAAGGACATCCATAACCTCAGTCTCTTTTGTTCAGAAGCTTACATTTCGGAAGCTCCTTTCACAGCATTATCCCTCTAAAACTTACTTAAATCTGAAGAATGGGGACTTATCCACCCAGTTTCCACTTCACAACTGCTTCAATTCCACCCAACAGATGAATGAAACCAAAAAACTTTCCCAGCCACGAGGAATGCAGATGCTCAGCACTAGATCCAGCAATTACCGAGGCATAACTGCTGCATGAAATTGGGAGGTGCAAGAAAAGGCATCTGAGGAACCTTTCATTCAAACACCTCTTGTCCCCAGACAGATCCCACTAAGAGGAAGAGACTTCCAGCTTTTGGAAAAGATTTCTGACATTTTATTTTCTACAGCATGTTGGTTCACCAAGCAGAACTGGTTTCTCCCTGTAGCACCACCAGCAGCAAGATTGTGGAGAGTGAATAGGTAAGTAAAGGTGGTTCCAACATCTGTATCATGGGGGGAAGGGGGGGCAGAACACTCTGATCTGGCAGGAGGAACAAGATGCATGAGTATTATATGAGTATTTTGGAAATTAAAAGTTTAATTGGTGAGATGAGCATAATGTCAGAGCTATAAGATTTGCTTTTAATAGGCACCAGTGCTGAAAAGTATGTGTTTATCAGTGGTACTCTATGTAATACCTCCCCGAGATCTCAAAGGACTCTGGGACAGTTTCCTATAGTTCCAGGTTCTTTGTATGATGATCTAGCAGGCTTTATTGAATGAACAAAGTATTTTTAATGGCATTTTACTGCCCAGATATCTCAGACATTTAACATTGTTACTCTTTTAATTTACTTCTTGTTTTAGCTCTTTACAACCTGTGCAGAATCCAATGATTTTTCAATCAGAGATTCAAACTCTGCCAATAAACATGGGAGCAGGAAATGGTGAACAACACACCTTCACTCTCCCAATTCTCTCCTCTTGCTTCATTCCCACCCTGTATTTCCAAGATAGCCAATGCTTTCATTTATTTTTATTACTCTTATTTCTTTTAGCAGAGAGAAACATTAACCATGGGGGTGTGATCCAGGTTTGCTCAGACAAAGTGCGGGAGCCTTTGCACCCCCTCATTTCGTGCTTCAGTGCATTTCTTGCTGACAAGTGGAAGAATGCAAGCGAGAGCCAGGAAAACTAAGGCAGATTCTCCGAAATCTGGTCTCAGCCCTCTGCTACACCCTCAGCAGATATTACAGTGCTGGCTGCCAAATGAACTTAGCTCTGACACAATTCAGGCCAGGCCAGTTAGCTATTTAAAGACGTGGGTTTATTTATACCCTTTTTACCCTCCTCCCCTCCAAACTCCCACCCTGTTTTTTTAAGATGGCAAATTATCAGTAGCCCTGAACACATAAAATTTGACAGTGGTTTACCAGACAATTTGTATTGGTCACTTTGTCTTTGCTGGTACTTTTATCCTTCAATAAATTCCTTCAACCATTAAACAATGTTATTCCCACAACAACTTTGGCAGAGATCAAAAGAGTGTGGCAGGTATGCTCCAATTTCTACTGCTACCGGTCAGGTATCGAAGAGCTAAGTTGGAGACAAAAGATGTTTTTCTTTCCTTTGCTCTCTTCTAATTGGTTTTGTCCTGGAATTCCACAAAGCCAATGAAAACATTTTAAAAAGTAATTAAGGTGGGTTTTGGGAGGTGAGGAGATTGGTTTCAGTCCAGTACTTAACTCACTGTGCTTTTGCTGAAACAACGATGACATCAATTGATAGCATTGTCTCACCTTTTAAAAAAGAACCTGTACTGCTAGGAAAACCAGAATAATTATGAATTAAACTTCTGTCTTGGCAGATCTCTGGTGACAGAAGGAAGATCTATTTTGAGATATAGAGATATATATGTCTGCAAACCCCAGTCCAGCCGCTCAGAGAGAGAAATTGGACTTCTCACAGCTGTTTTGCACAAGGTGGACATCATTGCATGCATCATCTCTACAGTGCAGCGATCCTTCAGGGAATCCAGAAATCCTCAAAAAAGCTGCTTGATTTGGGATCTATTTGGTACAACAGGAGTCCAAGAGAGCTGAGCTCACAGTCAGTCTCGTCAGCTGTTGAAACCTGTTGCAACCGCTAGAATAGACCTTAGAATCTTATCCCCGCAGGGACCGTGCACACACTGAGTTATACTGGGATCTCCTTAAGTTTAAAAAGAGGAAAATCTAGCAGACAAATAAAAAAGCCTCTGTGAGATTATTTAATCCCTAACACTGAATTCAACCTTTGGAAAGAGTCAAACTCTCGTGAGACTTCAGGGGAAAGGAGGACACTCAGATGAGGCCGAAGAAGCCCACAGGGGAAGCTGCCTACTTCGTTTCTGGAACGTGGACCATGTGCAACTATTTTTAACTTTGAACTGAGTTCCTCTGCCTCCTGCCAGAAGGCCTGAGCCCTGTGCTGGTGCAACGAGAGCAGTGGCCCAGCCATCCCCTAATAGCTTTTACTTCTTAATAAAGAGCAGCACTTAGGCAAGGGATGAGGTTACTGTCGGAGGGGTCATGATTAATAATGATTAATCTGATCCTTGCCAACATGAACTGGATCCACCATTCACTAAATAATTACTCTGCAGCATGGATACCATTTCCAGAGGAGGCATACATTTGTCATATTAAAACCAAAACCAAACACACAGAAGGACAGGAGTGTCTGACTTCTCCGTAACACTTGGTCTCACAGGAACCATCAGAACAGTTAAGCCAAGAGAAAAAGGAAAAAAAAAAAAAAAATCAAAGGATAAGAGCAGTTAAACATTGATGAGCCACCCACCTTTTGGGAGAAGCAATGGAAAACAAATAAAACTAAACCCTGAAAAAGCAGAGCTGCATATGCTGAGGATATGGAGCACTATGCTACTTCTGGTTCTCAATCTTATGCATGCCTCTAATATGCACATTATTTGCCCACTCACACATTTTCCTCCTGTTTTTAAATTACAATTTTTTTTTTCCCCCTCAGAAGGTACACAAATGAAATCACTCCCCAGGAAACATCTTTCTTATTTTATGTTAGTATACTACTTGGCATGAGGAAATTCTAGCCCAGGATTGCCATTCTTATACAACAATGCACCTCAAATATTAAGCAACATTAAAATAATTTATGGGGAGGCATAAATTATTGGTAAACTAATAACCCCTCCTCAGAGCATATATGAACCTTACAATTACACTAGGATGTTTGTGGTGCAGAGTCTTGGTTCTTGGCCTCAGAGCGTGGATGTATTTTACTCCCACAAAGCACACAACCAACTGGCAATTTTGCCAATGGTAGCCAAAGACACACAGCTTTTGCTGGCAAGAGGTGGTCTTATTTGGGGACTCCTCTGAAGTCATCCTGCTTCACTGACCCACAATTTCACCTAAACCATGCATGGGTGATAAGACTAGTTCTTCAGTGCAGCTGTATCCCCTTTGAGGTTTTCAAAGCTTTTGTGGGATTTTTATTGTGCTGTTTAGCCTTCCACCTCATCTTGGAGGGCTCAGGTTGGACTCGGAGGCCTCACAACACAGGTCACCAGTCCCTTCCTGGAACAGGAAAGTTGGGTTCCTTGTGCCTGTTGTGAAACCCCAGTCCCATGTGAGCCTATCTGCACTTCTGCCCTTGACAGGTTTTACATACTGGTGCCTTGCACCATGGAAAACATCACGCAGATAGTTGTGGCTGCCAGATTTGGGGAAGCAGATCTCAGGTCAAGGAGTTTAAGGTGCCATTTCTTCCAAAGGCACACTGGAGAACCACAGAATCACGGAATATGCTGAGTTGGAAGGGACCCACAAGGATCATCGAATCCAACCCTTAGCCCTGCACAGGCCCGTCCCCAAGAATCACATCATGTCCCTGAGAGTGTCATCCAAACACTGCTTGAGCTCTGGCAGCCTTGGTAGTGTGACCACTGCCCTGGGGAGCCTGTTCAGTGCCCAACCACCCCCTGGGGGAAGAACCTGTTTCTAATATCCAACTTAAACCTTCCCTGACACAGCTTCAGGCCATTCCCTCGGGTCCTGTCGCTGGTCACACAGAGCAGAGATCAGTGCCTGTCCCTCCTCTTCCTCTCACGAGGAAGTTGTAACTGCAATGAGGTCTCCCCTCAGCCTCCTATTCTCCAGATGAACAGGCCAAGTGAGAAATACCAGTAAATTAAAACCCTTGGCAATGGGGTGATGAATTGGTTCAAGTGGGGATTTTCACTGGTGGGGCTGTGCGTTTGAGGCTTTTTGCCAGTTTCCAAATTGACTCAAAAGAATGAAAGAAAAATAAAATCTTTGCAAAACATCACCTTTCACAGAAATTTCAGGCAAAAAGTAGTTGGTGAGTCCCAAAACTTTAAATAGCTATTTACTTATTTATGCGTACATTCATGCAAATGAAAACTAAGTTGCATATTCACAAAAGTTTAAAGAGGCATCAGAGTGAAACACAAAGTAAGGAAAAGAAAAAAAAAAAAAGGCCCCAACAACAATAATGAAGGTAAACCTTTAAAATCTGAGACAGGGCGCAGAAGGAGGGAGTAAAGCTCTGCAAACAAAACTAAATCCGGTGGACTGTTTTTCCCCTTCACAAAGTGAAACAAGCTGTTCCTAAAATAATGCTTCCTTGGTTTTCTGGCAATTAGTGTCCTGAAGGATTAGCCTACAATTGTCGGCAAGTGTTTGCCTTTCCCAGCCGATGTCACCATAGAAGTCTGTGTTTATCTACAAGGCCCAGGGGATAATTTATAAGCTGAGCTGAGGTCCTGCATTTACAGACAAATGTTCCACACTGCCACCCACCCTCCTGTACTAGTTTCCTCCCCATCCACCTCCTGTCCCCTTAAATACAGAGAGGACCCTGCCAGGGGCATGATGAATGAGCTTTACAGCCTCTGAAGCAAGCACTTGCCCCATAGTTTATGTTGTCACAGCAAAGAAAGAGGTACTGAAATGGTCAATACATCACCAGATAACATCAAAAATTAGATTTCAGAAAGTAACTGAATGCAAAAAATGATTTTCACTGTTCCAGAAAACATAAAAGAGAATGGGATTTTTTTACTTTCTGAAAACTGTTGCCTACTCCATAATTAAAATAATGCCATTTATGAGTTTCAAGTCTACCACACAGGGTTTTTTAGAGATACTGCTATGTAAAACCTCTCTGCAATCAGGGCGTTCCAATTTAATTTCTAATCTGTACTACCAGTGGTTTAATGCTGCTTTAGTCCTGTAAACCAGAATATATCACAATATAAAAGACTAAAATTGGTTAGAGTGTTTGTTTCCATATTATTTTTTCCTAAGCTTTTATTTGAGAGAATGGGAAGCCAGTCTTTAAAGAAAAGTAATATGAATCCTTGTCTTGATGGTCAACTGATAATATAGCTCATGAGAATGAATCTGTTATTTTGAAAATACTAGTCAAAAAAACACAAGCAAAACAAAGCAAATCAATGAATGACTCAATCTGACAAAGAATTCGTAAGTGTGACCGGTGTTCCTCACAACAGAGCCTACTACAAAATAGGTGGATGGATGGATAGACCAGTGGATAGATCTGTTCTCAGATCTTCTCAAATATTAACAAAACAAGGCTTAGAGACATTGTTATTAATTACAGTTGATGAATGTTAAAATTTGACACATTTTAAAAATGAAAAATACTTTTCTTCTTGAGAATTCATCTCTTTTCCCCTCAGGATAGTATCAGGAGTTTCTGAACTTTTGGGACACTGTTTGAATCTGCTTCAGGTCTATACCCAGTCACAGGCTGTTCACAAGGTACATTAGAGAACAAAGTTGTTTGACCTTTGAGATCAACTGTTTCACTTTGCCATATTTAAGACCGGATGACCTGATTTTACAAAATGTTTATACTCAAATCAAATTTTGTTTCATTTTCGGAAAGAAGGATCTCCAGATTCAAACTTCTTTTTACCTACAAAGCCAGAAGGCCATAATAACTAAAATATTTGACAGAGATGAATAAGTGCAAAATGGTAGGAGGTAGCAAGAGACCACCAGCTGGCTGTCATAACGAGCACAGACCATCTCACTTGCAATTACTGAACCCTACAAGTGGTCCCACCAATGTCAATTTGACCAATTTTAGAATAAAGGGCCATTCATTCCAAGTAATGAATATTGAAACCTGGCCATCGGTTTGTGAGCAAGTTTTTACATGTCTATCATGAGGGGACCTCAATAAGAAATGTCCTTTTGATGGTGTCACTTCAGAACAAAAGCATGCAAAGAATGGCACGTTTTTCTGTAGCTGCCACCCATCTAGGCAGATACAGTAGGAGACCAAAGGTTGCATGCATTTAGCCAGCAAGGAAATGCAATATTCTTTAAGAAAGGCATTGCCTGGAGTGGATTTTTATAAAGAAACAGAATTCATGAATAAATAAACCAGATGTGAATAAGCCAGGCTAGGGCATTAACAGCTCCTAGTGCAAGGAATCCCTGATCTTGCTTTAAGGGTTTTTCTACAAATAACAAACACAAAACCATCAATGTTGTACTGTTGTTGATCATGTCAAGAACTCTGTTTGTGTCCAGGAACTCTGATATGCAACAGCACAGATCAAATCCACCAGATGTTAAGACATTTCTTGTATTTCCATCAGTAAAGGTATATAATGACTGACCTGATCTGAGTCTTTCACTTGAGAATTTTTCCCTTTTCTGCAACCACAACTCATAAGCAGTTTTGCATCTCCAATGACTTTTCCCTAAAAGAGATAAGGCAAGAAAAACATCAGCACAATCTCAACCACTGAAGACCAAGGAGTCTTGTATTTATTACCAGAAACAGGGGAAGAAAGAGCATTAGGGAAGCCTGTGGACTCATCTTGCATTGCTGGGAGGTACCCTTTCACAGAGGGGTAGCTCCCAAGTGGCCAAGAAGACTTTCCCAAAGGCCAATATCACAGCATCGGGGATGTGACATAGACAGGGGTAGAAGGATAGCAAGGTACAAGGGAAAACACAGTGGGAAAGCAAAGCTGAAAAGAAATGTTATTTTAACCTGTTGTTTTCATACATTTACATGAACAGAACAAGTCTATCATGCTCAGAGAGTACAAGTACCAAACTCTAGTGACTTGAAGAAAAGCTCCCTCACCAAGTTAGCACTTACTTGCTTTTAGTGTGCCTAGATTTCGTGAAATCAAGTCTACAGGTGTGACTTGCCCTCAAGTAGGACAATCACCACTGGTAAATCACCACTGGTAAATCCCTGCCAGGAATTCAACAGCCCACCCTCACCCAGCACTGCTGGCACAGACCCTGTAATTTCTATAACATAGAATGTTTGGATTGGAAGGGACCTTAAAGATCATCCAGTTCAAACCCCCTGCCATGGGCAGGGACATCTTTCACTATACAAGGTTGTTCAAAGCCTCACCCAGCGTGGCCTCAAACACTTCCAGGGGGCCAGCACAGATTTCCAAAGTAACAGAGTCCCCTCACACTCCCTTCACCTGCAACCAACAGTTTGGGAAGGAAGCTGAGCTCAGACACCTTATTTTTGCTGAAAACCCATCAGACTGAACATGATTGGAGAAGCAAGGTCCTTCATGTTAACATGGTTCTTTTCTGGGGATTATTTGAGTCACCCTGGTTCTTCACCATAGTATTTTTGTTGCTTATCAAACCTGGGCATCTTGATAAATCATCATGACAGAAAGGGGTTGGGATTCCAGGTTTGGTCAAAATGCTCCTTGAACTCAGACTGTAACACAGGAAATGGAGTTCCCACGAATCTGTCACAATTACTTGCTTCCCATGGGCACACACACAAAGACACTGTCTATTTTCAGACTTCTGCTGCCCACAGCTGAAAAATAAACACTCTCAGCATCTACTGGGGAACAGAGGGAGAATCTGATCGTGTACAGCCATGGAGAGTCACGAGATTTCAGCTGGATTAATTTATACAGAAAAGGAGACCCCAACACTAACACAGTTATCGAGTTTAGCCAAGTGGAAGTGCTCTGTCCTAAACGATGAGGAAGGGAAAGGGCATGATTAAAAGGAGTTGCAGCCATTGCTCAACGTCAGGGCACAGCAGATAGATGACCCTTGGTGGCAGGAATTACAAACAGGCAGATAAACTTTTGGTCACCTTGGGAGAGCCTGCAACCTGCCAGGTGTGGTAAGATCTCTTACTTGGTGACCTCAGCATCTCACAAGTCCCAGTAAGGTCAGATAACGTGCAGAAATTATCTTTTTTCCTCTTTCCAAAAGAGAAGCTGGGAAAAAAATAAGACACTGAAAAGGTAGTACTGATACTTAGTCTGATACCTAACAAAATGCTTCATTTGGTCTGCTGATAGCATCCTTTCAAACTTTGAGGTTTTCAGGGGACTACTTGCAATTGGCATCCTCTGCCTGTGACTCCAATCTATCAATGGTGTTTTACTCTTGCCCCATTATTACAGTCCTTCAAATATCAGTCCATAATCTCTAAAATTCAAAAACCACTGCCGACAAAGAAGTGATTAAACTAGAAGTTAAAGCAAGTGTATTAAATTATGATGATAGTGATAGGAAACTGAGGCACAGGAAGAGACTCGTCTGTCTAACCACAGAACACCTTCTACACATCTCACACTATATGAGACAAGTTGGAGCTACAAAGGACCTAAGAGAGACCCACACATTTCCTAACAGGCAGCCAATGTGCAGTCAGGATATATTGGGGTACCTTTAGCAATGACACACACTTGTGGTCAGGAAACTAGATCCATATATACCTTGTTGATGGTTAATTTGTCCCAGTATCCACTGCAAAGTCGTCATGTTGAAAAAGATAATCCAACTCTCTTTTAACCACAAACCAAGGGAAAAACTCCCATTTTTAGAGCCTTCCATGGCTCTAATGTGACCTGAGCTCATGGCAAACCACAGCAATGTTCTCCTGCCCAAGTGGAAATATCACCAGTTTTATTTACTAGAGAGAAATTGCAAGGTGTTGCCCATAGTCATCTGGGAAATCAGGAGTAGAAGGGGAATATTAACCCAAAACTAGATTTTTTTTTTTCTTTTTCTCTGGCAGTACAAGAATGAAGGGGCTCTTCCATTCCCTAAAAAAATCAAATGAAAGCAATGCACTGGATGAATATTTTTACATCCTTTTCCAGCTGCAGATGCACCTCTCCTAATGTGCACTGGCTGAATGAGCTGCTACCTCCGCCTTATTTTGGGAAAGCTTCTTATGAGCAGATGCTTAATTTGGGGATAGGTGTCTAACATTAGGCAGCTAAGTTGAAAGGCAAAAAGGAAAAAAAAAAAGCATATGGACAACATTTGCAGCCAGTCGCAACTCTGTTCCAGAGCAGATGGAGGCCTTGTCATTCAGGGGTTTCCTCACATACACCAAGTAGTTCAGTGGGGATAGGGAAAGGGGCTTCTGTTTGGATGCTTCTGTCTGGAACCAGATTAGAAGGAAGCATGCTTTTGCACAGCACACGCCTTGTGTTACATTAAACATGCATATGCAGCTTCAGCTTTTATTCAGTGATCTGAAACAGAGCCCTCCAGGGTGCTAAGGGTTAGGGAGTTTTTATTTGTTTATCTGTATGTTATTTTACAGTTTCTAGTGCCCAAAGAGTTTGTTAAGAAATTAAAACACCTCGCTGGGGCTATCCTACTGTGGATGTTGCCTCCTGATATATCCCTCCTTCCTTCGTCCAGCAGTGCCTCATAAGCATAAGAGAGAGAGAGAAGAACACTGCAAAGAGGGGAGCCTCAACTCACTGGGTATTAATAGATGTTTGGTCTTGATTTATGGAGCGTCATTTCCATGTTTCCTGGTCTTTTAATAACAGTGTTGAGGAAGAGCAATCAGATATGTCTATCTCGTATTGGCCTCATAAGCCACCAGCGTGCCTGTAACAACTGTGGATAGAGCCTTCCTTAATCTTCGTTTGCGAAGCCCAGCCATGAATAAGTGAGGAAGAGCACAGTTATGTAGAAATCTTACAGATGTACTGCCTACTTTTGATGAGATGGTGTGGTTTAGAAGCAGATAGGCACAAGGTTTTCCAGGCGGGAAGCTCACTTTGCCTTCTGCTGGCTCCTACCCGTTGTCAGACACCACCCTTCCCAAGGCAAAGAGCAAGAAGGCTCCTTGAAAAAGCACATATGTCACATCATCCCACCTCTTATAGGGGATCTCTCTGGCCTCACCCATCTCCTTGCACCACAGGCTTCAGCAGTTGGCCAAAATGTGCAGAAAAAGGAGAAAAAAAATCATAATAATAGTAACAGGCTTAATTATCTCAGCTGCACGGGTGACAGGAGCTGAGCGGATGCCAATTTTAACAGACTGTGGTCGAGAAATACCGAACTGCGTCACCCAGAAGTCAAATGAGGGTCGGTCACAACTCGCTTCACGCCAGTGGCTCCGGGGGAGGCTCAGGGGCACACACAAATCACGGCGGCATCGCCCAGAGCTGTCCCAGGCAGAGCTGCCAGCCCTGTTTAAAGGAGTCAGACACGAGGCACATGGCACCGGCGGGCCTCCACGGAGCTGCCAGGCTCTGTGCTCTGGAGGAGCTGGCTGGGATTAACGGCAGGATCCCCGTCCTCCTCCCGCTCTCCCAAGCCTGCGGCTGAAAAGCTCAGCTCGAGAGGTGGGCTCAGCTTAGCAGCACCGTGTCATGCACCTTGCAGTGGCTGACAGGTACAGCAGGGCTCTGACCTGCTCGGTTTTCATCAACCTTCCTCTGTTCTGGGCAACGGCTACTGAAAATACTGGAATTAGCCTTTTCCCCAGGGAGCTGTCACAAACACACAGAGGACGGTCGGGCGCTGGAACCACCCCAGGGCAGTGGTCACAGCCCCAAGTCTGCCAGAGTTCAAGAAGTGTTTGGACAAGGCTCTCAGGTACATGGTATAACTCTTGGAGCTGTCCTGTGCAGGGCCAGGACTTGGACTCGGTGATCCTTGTGGGTCCCTTCCAACTCGAGACATTATCCTATGATTCTGTGGCTGCAACAGTGAACTCTAAAAATCCCCATGGGTGCACAGACGCAATTAAGAAGAACAACATATTCAGTGCTTATTATGTTTTTTATGCTGTTCTGTCAGGGTGATCCACACATTTTGAAGAACCAGTACCCAAGTGCCTATAGTAGAAGAGTGGGAGAGAAGGGGGGAAAACGAAGGGAAACAAGAACTGAATCCAAGGTGGAGGCAAGCGGCAGTACAACAGACAGCTGGTGTTTGGGTGGTGGTAAATCACCCTGAAATGAGCCTCTTCCCTCAGCTCAATGAGGCCTAAACAACAAAGGAAGGCACAGCTTGCAGCCGGACAGCCTGCTAGCCAACCACAGACACACATGACAGCTTCATTCAGGAGCCCGGAGTCAATACAAAAGTTCCGAAATCAATCCGACATCCTGCGACCTCAAACAATGCGCCAAATCTTCTCAGAATTGGAGCCCCAAATGAGGGGGAGCAGCATTCAAGGGAGATCAAACCGCAGGGCTGGCATTGAAAGGGACTAAAAAAAGGAGAAGAATGTTCCCAGTTTATTAATGGCGAGGTCTGGCCGGCTGCATCCCAGCCGCCATAGGTTACGTTCATTAAAGGGCAGCGCTTTGCACGTATTATGCAGAGCGCCCGGAGAGTATGTGTTGTGTGCGTGTGTGCACCAGCGTGCCCCTCACTTGCTAGAGATCAGGATGTGCCTTTCTGCTTAGCACTGTTGTCTCCCATCAGAAATTCCTCCTGTGTGAACCGCAAACGGGGTTTTTTCCCACTTGAGCGAACTGTATGGGCACAGACGCGCACACATGCGCTCGCTCTCTCTCATCCCTGAGCTTGAAAAGCATAAAGGAACTCAGACAGGTTCTTTCCAAGTTAAAAAAAAAAATAAATAAAAAGACCAAAAAAAAAAAAATAAAAAATAAATCCCAGCGTTTCACATCCCCTTCCCTCCCGGCCATACTTTCAGCTCACACACACACACACAAAATCTACTACAAAAGGTTGAAGCATTATGCGATTGCTGCTGCTGCTGATGGAGTTGATTGCTCCATAAACCCCACTCCTATGTGCCATAAAGGACCTGGTCCCACAGCACAACAAATCCACAAAGAAGAGAAAAGGAAAAACAAAACAAAAAAAAAAACCTGCTTCAATCTCAAATCCCTGGAGTTGTCCCCTCGGGGCAGGATTGCCCCTGCTGGGGTAGTTTCACCTGCAGAGTCTGTCTTGCAGCACTAAAAAAAATGGCACCCTTCCCCCTTCAGCAACAAAAAGGCCAAGCAAATCCTTTTCTATCAGCTTCACTTTGAATGCAGGTGGAAAAGTAGAATGCAGACACACAGAAATACGCCAAAAACCGCACAGAACAACAACAACAACAACAACAAAATTGCAAAAGTACTGTTAGGATTTGCCTGTTCTAACTAAATCTTTTTCAGCTGAAAAAAATTTTTGAAAGACTCAGACCTTGAAAGTTCTCTCCTCCTAAGATGCACTGTGTAAAACTGAGGGCTTGCTAGAGGAGATCAGACTTGAAAAATGCTCTTTTTTCTGTGCTGAAATGTGAGTAGATGAAGAGAGAGGGTTGAAATTTTCAAAGCCATCCAAGGATCTTGACACATATTTCCCATGTGTTTTCACTGAAGATGTGTCAAAGTCTAATCACTTTTGCTTTTTGTGTGTCACATTGATCTTATATTCACGACAGACACAGCTGTGGAAGCTAGGAAGCTCTCTCAAATTTGGAGAAACTTAGGCAAACAGTAAATGTTCCCTAGGATGCCGCAATTTCCATATATTTTATCTCAAATGTTGGGGTAAAAAGTTAGAGAAAGTGAGTATGTTCCATCCCTTGGAAGTGTTCAAGGCCAGGTTGGACAGGGCTTGGAGCAACCTGGTGTAGTGGAAGGTGTCCCTGCTCATGGCAGGGGGTTTGGAATGAGATAACCTTTAATGTCCCTTCCAACTCAAATAGTTCTGTGATTCTACGAAATGAATATCAAGGTTCCACAAAAAAAACTTTATGCTTTATTCACACTTTATTTCACTAATCTACATTATTACTGGTATGCCTCTGGGGTCCTTACAGACCATGAGCGTGATTCTTATCTCCTTTTCTAGGAAGACATCTCTAATTTTACCTTGTGATAATGTTACACAGATGCCAGAGGGCAAGTGGGCAAGGAAAAGCACAGCAGATTCAACAAACTTCTCTAAAGTGGGATGGAAGATCAACACCAAAGGCAAGACAAGATGAAGTGACATCCAAACCCCAGGCAAGAAGACTGGAGAAGTCCTCACCTGGTTTATCAACAGTAAGACAAAAAGCCTCTCCATTAGCTTTCATAGAAAAAGGAAAACTGCAGCCAGCCTAGGTGAGTGCCTACCTAAATAGGTGGTAGATGAGTGGTAGGAAACAATAGAGGTTGCAAGGATTCCTCACACTGCAGATGAAACAGAGTCTGCAGGGATCAACTGGAGAAAAATTAAAGGCTAAGTTTGTTGGGAGGATAATAAAGTTGAAAATTTTCACTCTAAAATATGCCTTCACATTGAAATAACACTTTTTGTTTCACGTATCTAGTGAGTCCAAATGTACACTTTTCAATTTAAAATTCAAGAAAACTGAGCGCTTTGGATGAACTGTCTTTTTTTTTTCCCCCGCCTGCTTTAAACTCTCCTATTTGAATAATTTAACAATCTATCTTAAATATTTCACCAATAAATCACAGGCTTGTGTTTCTATTTCATGTTAAAACTAATCAGTGGTGGAGTGCCTGAGCTGGAAGTTAAAATTCTGCTCCACCAAGCCAGCGATGCATAATCATTTCTCCTCAGACTCTCTGGCGAATGAAAACTTCTCTGCAGAATTTATGTCATATAAAAAGTTCTTTGTGCAGGTGTAGAGTGCAACTGTGGTCCAGGATCATCTGAATCCTGCCAACAGGGCTCAGGATTTCCAGAGCTAATTGGTTTGTATAGTTTTCCCACCCTGCCAAGCACAAGCATGGAGCTCACAGATGAATCCCATCCATGGGCACGTCGAGATAGAGTCCCGCTTCACCAGTCAAAGCGCTGTTAATACACACAGAGCTCCAAATGGTCCACGCATGTGATGACTGTATTGGGATTCCGTGCTTGTTCCCATCAAAGAGGAGAAAGCAGAACAAAATTAGTATATCTATATCTATATTATGGCCAAAACGAGTGATTTTTAAAAATGCCTCTGGAGCGAAGGTGTTGAGAGCCTGCACCAAGGAACACCAAATCCACTGAGCATCAGCGGGAATAAAACTTCTCAAGTTCCTAAATTGTGTAGCCATTTTAAACTACATTTCAATGAGGTTGTGATGCAAAAGCAATACAATTATAAAACCTAAGAAAAATACACCTACCCCTCCCTCACCCTCTCCCAAAGTCCCAGTTCCTCAAAACAAAGCCAGCAAGCCTCACATATCTATAATTTAGTGCAATTAACTCTAATTTTGTTCCTAAATCATTGAGACACATTCAATGCAAGACTCCCTCCGGTCCCAGCCAGCAAAATCCAAAATGCAAGAACAATGTGAACAGATAGCAAGAAGCTGATAGATAGCATATTGAATTCAAAAAGGAAAACGAGAGAGAGAAAAATGAAGGCTAAAAGGGAAGGGGAATCACTGTCAACTACATTATTATTAGGCTGCCTTTCAGTTTGTTTTGTGTCAATCTTTTACTTAGTTTTGTTTCAAAACTTAAAAAGTCGTGTCTTTTGCTTCAAAGACATCTATAGTGGATGATCTCACATTGATGCCCACTGGAGCAAAATATACACAATCCTATATGCACAGAAAACAATCATCGAGGGCAACATGACTCCTCTTGTGCAGCTGGGCAAATGTCTCAGCATCCCATCTCCTAAACCTGGCTGGATCTTGCCTGGGGCAGAGTAGGCGAGGTGAAATTGGAGATATGTTCTCCTCCTCCTCCTTATTTGAGGCAGACACCTCCATCTTTCCTTCCTGTGTTCAGCCAACAAGACTTCCTGCACAAACTGACATGGAAACAGCTAATTTACTGCTTTGTGTCAGGAATGCAGCCAAGGTCTCAGTCCCCCATGCCCCGGACTCCCTCGGCTGGGCTGCTTCATCCCAAAAAGGGTCTCCCCTTCTTCCTGCCCCTCCCCTCCAACACACTCCTCCTCCTCTTCTGCTTTTGTAACTTATCTCCCTGCAAGCCACTTCCCAACAGGAGTCGAAATTAAACAGGCTGCCCATATGCCATGGCTCACTTGTTGTCTGTTCCCCTCACTGCCATCTGGCCTATTTGCTCAGCCAAAGGGAAAAAAAAAATTAGGGAAGAAAAAGAAAAGAAAAAAAAAAAAAAGAAAAGAAAAGAAAAAGGGGTGAGGGGACAAGGAAAAGAAAAAGGATAAATCCAGACACAATGAGGACAAGGAGGGAGGTGATGATGCTGTCTCTCGCATCTGCTCCTTGGCCAGTCTCCCAGATAGATCAGTAATGGAGAGCAGCAGAACCAGCGACAATTAACCCAAACATAGTCCTGTTTATTTAACCTGTTCACAGAGATCAACCCATGTGCTGCTCCTCTGGCAAGGAGGCACCACACTCCAGCAAGGAGATTGCCACTGAAAAACCTCCAACCAGAGGAGGCAAAGAGAGATCCTCATCTCCTGAACCAGACTAGGGAAAAAAATGCAGATTCTTCAGAGCATGACGACCGTGATGGTGGGCTAAGATTTTCCTTAACTTTCCAAGTCCCCTTACTTTTTTTTAAAGTAGCACAGGCTAGAGCAAGGAGAGATGTGACTCAGAGAGGGGGAAGTTGCATTATGCATTATTTTTTGATGCACCCTAACTTCCCAAGCTCTGACCCTGCAAGACCAGAGGAAAAGAGAGAAAGTGACAATAAAGAAATCAGAAGAAAAAAAAATACACTGATCCGGAAACACCTAATTATTTCCATGCTGTTTCTCTAAAAATTTTTCATCCCTGCAAAGTGCAGAAATCAGAGATTTATTTTTTTTAAAGGAAAAAGAGGTTAGCTCAAGGAACAGCATGGCTCACCATCACTAAATATTTGTGCTAGGGTGGAGAGAAAGTCTGGGAGCAGAGTTGTGGATATAACAGAAGTTATGTTTGTTTTTCAAGCTGAAATGAAAACTTAAAGATTAAAAAAAAAAAAAATTAACCTGAAAAATAGTTCTCTAAAACAGACAAATACTAAGCCATTTACACAGCAGAGTGAAAAGAGAGTAAGAAAATTTTTTTCAACACTGTTAACTGCTTTTTCTTCCTTTCATTCTTTTAGCTTGCAACGAGACAAGTGCAGAGGTGGGTGCGTGCGCCAGAAGGAAGTTAATCGCGTTTCAGTCCTCTCAACCTGGTTTTGCATTTATTTACCTCTAAGGAGGAGAGGCAGGATTCAGCTCGTGTTTCCCTGCAGAGTGCAAAACGTGGGGAGCACAGAGGCGTGTGCAGGAGCACACGTGCCTCACCCTGAGACGGGTATCAAAAGCCATACGGTGGGTTCGTCTCGAGGCCGACACCGCTGAGACACGAGACAACGATAATTACCATTAGGAGCTCCATCAGATCATGGAGGGGAAGCCCCTGCAGGGAGAGGCAGACGGAGAGAAAGATCAGATCTCCTCTTTCCAAAGCAACAGGGCTTGTATGCGGGCACAGTTAAGGCCCAGATGCTTCCCAGGAAGGAAAGGTGGTGTTGCACAGACCATTAGGGAAAGAGCCCTTGCATTAGCCACATGCCTACACCTGACTCCTTCCCAAACACAGAGTAGAGGAGCAGATCCTCCTGGAGGCAGTACCTTCTGATTAAAGCTTATGTTTTTCCATTGCAGCCTGACTCAACAACAGAGTAAATCTGAGTAGACTGAATGTTTTCATGCATGATTGTTCCTCCCCTTGCAATCACTGATCAACATGAGTACTGTCTGTCTCAGGCTCCCCATTTTTCTACACCTGCATCTGTACATGTAGAAAAATGTAAGCAACAGAGTGTGGTAAGGGGTGCCCCAAAGGAAAGGCTGCACTGAGTTTTCCAACAGCTGGGCTTGTGGTCCATCATACAGAATCATAAAATCATAGAATATTATGAGTGGGAAGGGACCCACAAGAATCATTGAGTCCAACTCATGACCCTGCACAGGATGACCCCAAGAATCCCACCACGTGCCTCGTGCTAGAGAATCCCCCCTTCCTCATCCAAGCAGCCCACTTGCAGTCTTCAGAAAGGAAGAAGTAGCTTATGAATGAAAAACACTTTGTGACAGAGGAAAGAGAAACGAGAAGTTCACCTAAAACCAAAACACAGCAGTGTTTCCAACTTTTAACACTGCAGTCACCCCACAGCAGGGCCTCCGGATTTGGGAAACCATTAAAAGCAGCAACAACAACAACAGCCAGAGAGAAGTCCTCTGTGAGAAGACGAATCCCACCACAGGTTTTGGTTGACATCACCAGCCCATCCACGCTCTGCTGTTGTGGTTTATGATCTCACCATGAAGCACCTCTGTGGAGTCATTCCCTCCTATCTCACTGCAGCCCATCCATTATCCTCTACCTAATTGCTTCCACAGCGCTGCTGCGACAGAGATATTTCCTACGGCTGAACATTTGTATTTCCAAGAGCTGGCACCTGTCAGGTCAAGTTCCCCAAGTCTTTATATTTGATGTTACTACAGTGGGAAGGTGTTCCAGAGAAGAGAAAAGCACACAGAGACAGCAATCAATCTGATTCTTCGGTTTGAATTTTCCTTTAAACAGAAAGAGACTTGCTAAAGATCATATTACATTATTCGATGGAAATAAGATGGAAGGAAAGGGGAATTGTGTCGACCACAATCTGTCCAATACACCATCAAATCAGAATTCTCTAGTTAGGGATAACAATGAATTGCAATAAAGTCAATGGGAAGGCTGCGCAGTCTGGAAAACTGGGAAGGGGAGGGTTCATTTTTCTTGTGCTTTTGTTTAGAGATGTGGGAGTTGGAACTGATCAACTCTGAGCTAATGGCATCTGAGCTGACTCCTGAACACTGTGACCCCCTGGGGTCTCAGTTTTCCACAAAACCAACCAATTCATCCTGTGAAGGGAATGAGGACACTGGCTTTTTTGTAACTGGAAGGGAAAGCCCCAGGAGATCCCCTAATGTGCCCACTGCCGGGATGCCACTTGCAGCAGGTCAAGGAGAAGCAGGTACCACCTTTCATCCCTCTGACTAGAGCTTTTGAGCACCAAGCCATTCCAGAAATGCATAATTTCACATTTTTCCACTCTGTAGCAAGGTTTCAAAAATACTCTGCATCTGCATGTTGTGCTAAGGGAAAACGTTGTCCTCTCATGAAGATGCTATTGGCATGACACTGAGAAATTTTGGGGTCCTTGATTTACTTTCTCTCTGAGAGGTTTTTGTATTTTGATAATCACTTTAAGTCTCTCTGATTCTTTCACTTCTCCCATGTTTAATGGCAAGAAAACTTTTCATTATAGGATTTCTTCAATGGGTCTAAAAGTAGTCTTTCAAACTAGTAGGAAGATCACCTCTGGTCTAGATCATCTCTAGTCTAGCACATCTAAGGTGTTCAACTGTGAGTCCTTGATTTATGCAACAGAACTTAATGCCTTCAGAGCTCTACCACCCAAATATTGGATTAGATTGGCATAATTTGCCATCTAGATTGGCATAATTTAACCTCCATCAGCTACAAGATCACTACTAGTGGAACTTAAGAGGACCATTTGCCCATCTTGGCCTCACAAAGGCCAAGGGATAATTGTCACCTTTAAAGAGGAGCCTCCTTAGTGCTGCATCACACCTAGCCATGCTGGCAAAAGGGGCAGCACACTCAGAGACCACTTCTGTGGTATGCTGCCCACTTGTCGGCCAAGGAAGCCCAACCACATCCTCAGTATGAAGAGTCAAACACGTGAGAGCAGTCTGAAGCCTCTCTGGTGACCAGTGACAGGACTTGAGGGAACAGCATGAAGTTGTGTCAGAGGAAGTTTTGGCTGGATATTAGGAAAAGATTCTTCCCCCAGAGGGTGGTTGGGCACTGAACTGGCTCCCCACAGAAGTGGTCACAGCCTCAAGCCTGTCAGAGTTCAAGCAGTGTTTGGACAACGCTCTGGGGCACATAGTGGGTTTCTTGCAGCTGTCCTGTGCAGGGCCAGGACTTGGACTCCATGATCTATATGGATCCCTTCCAACTCAGTATATTCTACGAGTCCATGAAGAGCTGAGCCCCTCTATCCTGAGAGTCCTACATCTCCCAGCCATGAAGCCTGTTGGGACAAGGCTTCCAGGCTTGTCTTGGCTGGTGGTTCTTACTAAGCTCTCGGTTTTAGGGGTGTTTTAAGGGCATTTGCCACCCCCAGCTTCCCATATCAGCTGCCTCAGCATCCGGTTTAGAAGATCAAAAAAAAAACACCCCAGGGCTTTGAGTCACAGCAGGCCACAATCCACTATTTAAGACTGGACCTAAACCTACGCCTTTCTGCTCCTGCAAGAGCTGGACCCAAAATTACAGGAAACAGAATGGTAACATGCAAGTCAGTGGTGAGCATGAAGAGACAGCCAGGCTGCTGGCCTGGCAGCCTAGTTTGCCACAAAGGAGATAAAACACAACCAAAAGCCCCTTAATTCCCATCAGAGGCCAGGGGCAGCCCAGGCAGAGCAGCAGAGCCAGGACAGAGCAGAGGCAGACACAGCTCCTGCCAGCCAGATCCAGCCTCCTCTCTGGCCTGCTCGGAGCTTCAAAGGCCTAAACCAAAGCAGTGGGAGGAACTTACAATGCTTACAAATCTTCAGTTTGGACTCATTATAATAATGGTGTCAGTTAAGAAAAAAATAAACAAATAAATGCCCAGTGATCTCTCTGATCTAGCCAAATGTGGCCAAAAAGAAGAGTGTTTATTTTCATTTGAATCCCCCAAAGGCAATATAGGTTCTTCTGTGCATGCCTGAAGCCCCAAAAAACAATTTCTGCACATTTTCATTCGAGAGAAGAATTACATTTCTGGGGAAGGCAAGGACAACTTTCTTTTAATTCAAAATCTGAGGGAGATCTTTCCAACCAAACCTATCAAACTTATCAACTGCCACCCATGTTACTTAACTGTTTTTCTAACATTTGATGTTCAGTTTCACCTAAACCCACTCATCATATTCACTTGAGGTGTAACAAGCAAAGTTAGTAAAGGAAGGATGAAGTATATCTGTAATTCTTAAAATATTCCAAACAAGCAAAGTGTCCTGTAGGAAACGTGAATGTTCTAAGCCTCTATCCCAGTCATAAAATGTTACAGCAACGGGGCAAACAACTGAATTAATGACATCAATATATGGATGGCCCTTATGGTAAAATGCCATGCCTCCTTTTAGCCTCAGATGCTAGGAACTGCATTGCTTTGAACTGTTATCACCCATCCCTCCCACCCACTCCTCCGAGAAGATAAAAATCAAAGTCTGGGCTGCTGAGTCAGATTACAAACACTCAAACAAGACATTTATTCAGACACAGTTGGTTTTGGTCCCTACTTCACTGAAACTCTGTGTCACGGGGCTTGTAGGAGGCTCCTTTAACCTCTTACTGGGAAATGAGTCCCTGAGAACCAAAAACCACAGGGATAGAGGAAGAAAAAAAAATTGTTTTGTGAACAGGGCAAATTTCTAAAATTCTGGTCAGAAACTGGTTCTTCTCAGTATAAAATCCTGAGCACTTGAGCAGATGACCCTGGAGAAATACTATGGTCTGGTAGATAAAGCACTAGCCTGGAAATTGTGAAGTTTAAGATTTGGTCTATTATTAGAGGTTGATATTCTGGGTATTATTTTAGAAATTAAAACTTTTGAGGTGACCAGACTCATCAGTCCCCTGAGAGAAGCTCTCCTCTTTTTGTTACATGAAAAAGCACAATTTCCCACTCTGGGGTGAGCTCGGCCTTCAGATCGTTACAGCTGAAGACACTCTGGCAAAGTTCAGATTTTCCATTTCTCTCGGGCTTCTTCAAGTCTCCTTTTCAGTTTCAGTTTATATTTCCTGTACCACTGTCTTTTCATTTTTAGGGTTTCAAACTTAAACATAAAAACAAAAGCAGCGCTGACTCAAGATCTTTTCGTGTTTCTCTCATTTTGACCAGAAGCCAGAACAGGCCAAATAAAATGAAATGATGCTTTGATACCACTTTGGCACTTAAAGTGCCTTGTACATCTTAGGAACCAACTCCTTTCTCACAGAGGATGGCCTGTGATGTCATATCCCTTATTCACAGGGAGGGAGATAAAAACAGAGGAAGTTTAATGGATTGATATTTTCATTTTAAGCATGAAATCCACGTTTTCAATTCCTTGGCTTGCATGCTGGATACTCCTGCATTTTGAGGTCCAAAACTCTTTGGAATTTAAACCCCAAACCTTCATGCAAACACGATGCAGCAGCACATGTGCTGAAAACATTCATAATTAAATAAAACCAAGCCTCCCTTGCTGAACACAGAGGGGACAAACTTCCCTTTTGAAGATGAACAGGGGTTCATGGCTGAGAACCATGAGCCTTCCTGCAAGACACGGTTTTGTGTTGGTCTCAGATCCTCTGACCTCTCAACATCCCCAAACCAAATAAACAATGACAAGTTTTAAATTGAATTTGACTGACTTCTCATCCTCTTGCTTGTTTTTTTTTCTTTTTTTTATTCTTTTTTTTTTTGGCAGGGTTACAAATGAAGGATCAGATCTTTATAGAGACTGCAACTAGAGCTGTTAAGAGCTCCCTCCCTCCCTGCCCTGTGAGGAGCGCACAGGATGAGTGCTCACATCTTTCTCCTAATTTCAGCACCTGGGAATTATTCCCCTTATCCTGCAATTGTGACCTCTTTTCCTTTCAATGCCACTTGCACTCAGAAAGCAAAAATCCAGTCCTGGGGGAATATATGGGATGTTTTACATCCCAGGACAACACTTCAACACTTTGTTTTGGGACTGCAAAAGGAGGCAAGACAATCACCTGCTTGAGTGAGCTCTTTGGAGGAGGCAAACAAGTGTCACTTTGTTCTCACTTGTGCAACCCAGGCAGAGACTGAGGGGGGTAAGGGAAGGTCAAGACAGACCCATGATTTAAAGGCAGGAGAATGGTTTGATGACTGAATGAGCCGGGGGCTTCACTTTCAGCTCATGCTGACATGGATCATTATGCAGAGGGAGGCCCAGAATCACGGAATCATTTAAGCTGGTAAAGCCCTTTAAGATCAAGTCTCACCATTCCCCCAGCACTGCCAAGCCCACCCCTAACCCATGTCCCCAGGTGTCACATCCACACGTCTTTTAAATCCCCCCAGGGATGGGGACTCCACCACTGCCCTGGGCAGCCTCTGCCAGGGCTGGACAACCCTTTTGGTTAAGAAAATTTTTAATATCCAACCTTTACCTCCCTTGGTGTAACTTGAGGCTGTTTCCTTTTGTCCTGTCCCTTGTTCCCTGGGAGCAGAGCCCAACTCCATCTGACTCACCCTCCTGTCAGGGAATTGGAGAGAGCGAGAAGGTCCCCTCTGAACCTCCTTTTCTCCAGGATAAGCCTTTCCAGCTCCAGACTCGTGCTCCAGACCTTTCCCCAGCTCCACTGCCCTTCTCTGGACATGCTCCACGTTAGCGCCTCAGTTTCCTCACTGTAAGGCAGTGACTGTGCTGCTCATTCCCCTCACAGACCTCCTGAAACAAGGCACAAATCTGCAGTCCTGAGCAACTAACACACCACTGCTTCATAGCCATAAGCAGGAAAAGAGTCATGCCTTGCCTTGCTACAGCAGCAGGAGTATTGCCCAACCCTGTCAACTGCTTTCCAGGGCCAGCTGTAGTGCAAGGCCAGCAGAAGGGAACCCTGGCAGACCTCAGCATGCCTCACTTGAAGCTGATACGCAAAGCCAGGCAGGCTTGCTTTCCCTTTGCTTAACAACAAAGATTTGGGCCCGCTGAAGCTTTAACCAAGCTCATATTGACTATTAAAAATCTCTTGTCTGCCTCTTGGGCATCTTTAAGGAGCACATAAGTCTTCAAGGGCCCAAATGCAATACAATTTCCTGGCCACAAATAGGGTACACCCCTGCCAAAACCTTCCTCTATGGCATTCTCCAGAAAACATAAGCTGGTCTCCAAGCTTTATGACAAGAGTGTATAGAAAGGAACATAAAATTTGCTGACCCTCATGATGCTTTTTGGCTTGAGGAACTGTTTCTTTTTACATCTTTCTCCCTTTCTCCTTAATTAACCCCATATTTCTAAGAAATAAGGAAACTACATTAATTGAAACCTTCTCAGTACATTATCAGCTCTAGAAGGAGCGTTCAGAGAAGGGGGAGGCAGAAGGGCAGAGGGGATGTGCAGGACTAAATCACCCCTTGGAGGAAAATGTCAGGGTGTGAAAGGCCAGCTAACCGCTCTTGGTCACATCAACCTGGATTTTCCTTCTCCCAAATGTCACCAGTTTCCCACCCACATCCAAGAGCAAGCAAGGGATGCCAGAGGGCTGGGCCAAGGTAGAAATCAGTGCAGCTAAGCTGTGATGCACCAGACAAACAATTTCTCTCCCTTCATTTCCACCATGGCTGTAATACCCCTGCCCAGGCACACAGACATCATGGATTGCACAGGCTTGAAACACAGCTGAGTATTATCCACACTACACACAGACATAATCAAGGGTTGAATAGTTGTTGTGTTTTTTCAATATGACACCAAATCTCATTAATCTCCTGTCCAGCAGATGAGAGATGGATACTCATGACACCCGGATTTTTCATGGTAGCACCTCCATGCAATAAGCTGGACCTGCAAAGCAATGTTGGATGGTGCCTGGAGCGATGTGGTCCAGTGGAAGTGTCCCTGACCATGGGAGGGGACTGGAACTAGATGTTCTTGAAGGTCCCTTCCAACCAAACCATTCTATCATTCTATGAAAGCAAGACTTATGTGGATGCAAAAACATCAGGAATGGGTCAAATTCTGCTTGTGAGACACCCTGAGTTCAGAGGTGCAGTATTTTGACTCTGCAGTTGCATGGTAAAAACGACCAAGCAAAATGTAAGCACAAGGCTCCAGGGATTTCCACGGGTGTAAGTGCAAAGTTTTTGGAAACAGGTTTACTGGGAATAGTGTTTTCACTGAAGTCCTCCCATGCTTCCCCTCCCCGGCTGGCTGACTTTCCCAGTCTCAATTTGCAGCCTGCCTGAATAACACCCAAAATATTTTCTCAATTAGAGGAGAAAACAGGAATTTGCCACTTGTCTGCCTCTATTCTGCTGCCTGTCAGCATTCAGCAAATATTTCAATCGTAGCCCTTTGCATGCTGCTAGCCCTGCTCATTTAACCTTTTGCCCTTCCCCAGGCTAATCCATCGGCCTTTACCTCCAAACCTTTACAGCCAAGGGCTGACTGCAGGACAAGCTGGGAGAGAGAAGAGGATGAAAGGGGTGTTGTGGGGGATAAGTTATGCCAGACTTCGTTACAATTTAGGGAGGGGGAGCAGAGAGGATGCAAATCTCTGGCCATGCTGCCCAAAGAATTCAGCCATCAGCAGCTGGGATTTGCACTTCCACATCTGGAAGGCAGCAAGGAAAGTTAACAATTTTTAAGGAGAAGAGGGAAGGAAAGCCTCTGTCGCCTCAGCTCTCTTTCGCGTGGCTGGCAGCATCCTGAGGCAGGTACCTAATTGCCCATGGAACCTTTGCTCCTCTGCCTCACCCGCCCTCCTCCCCACGTCCCACGTGTTGACAAGATTAGTAGCAGCTAACGGTTCCGCTGTCAGAAGCGCATGTGATGAAAATAATGCCCAGAGCGCTGCCTGTCAGCCTCAGAAAATGCCTGCTCGGCTTTGATGGTGGAGGTCTGCAAAGCCTCTGCCCACCTGGCCCCCCGCTCAGCTGAGCATCCCCTGTGGCTCTCCAGGGGCTGCGCCCGGCCGTCCGCTGTATGAGAAATCGCTGACCCTTCCGTCACATGGGCGCTTTAATTGTTCACGTCGGTATTTTGTTTCCCTCTACTGTAGACAGTTTGCTGTCAGTTATCTGTCCTTCATATGTAATTAATTGTGCTGTCTCCCGGCTCATTAGAAACGAAGCTCCTCTCCTTCCCCTCCCCCCTCTCCCCCAGCCAAGTCATAGTGTGCATTATTTAGGTTAAATCATGTTTAAGTAACTACACAAATAGTAGGTCGAGTTTGCCTTTTGTCTAGGCTGAGACTGTTGCTTGGTTCCTTTCTCAAAACGCCAGACCAGGAAAGCCCTTATCCCTGGAAGGCCTCGAAGGGAAATCCTCACTGGGCAGAGCAGCCGTGCCACCCCAGGAGCAGGGGAAGGTCCTTTGAGCAGAAGGCTCCTCCAGTAGGTAACAAGAAGGAGTTGCCAAACTTTAATAAGGCATGCACAAAAGTCAGCACTACACAGCAAAAATCTTGCCAAGAGGATGTTCATCGTCTAGCAAGAGATAACAGTAAGAGGAAGGTAAGGCTTGGTTTGGGTACATTTTTCCTCTCCATAGTTTATTTTAGTCAGCAAAACGCACCTCAAGTGACATCACTTCACACATGCTGGGTCACCCACTACCACCTTGCAACGATAGCATTGAAACTCAGGTGCTAAAATGCACATGAAAGACTTCTGAGCATTCATTCAATTAAGAACAGAAAGAGACTTTCTGAAGTGGATTCTCTCAGTGCACAAGTTACAAAAAAAAAAAAAAAAAATAAAATAAAAAATGAGGATGTGGGTATACAGGTTCAATCAATCTAAAAACCAACATGAATCATCACCTTGAACTCAAACAAAACCTGCACTAAACTGTCTTGCAGTTTTAAGAGTAGTAAAAGTGAAACCTGTAAAGTTCATTTGCTGATTTGTCTTGGCCAAAGCTTTATGTTCATGTAAACCATTTTCCTGTGCCAAAGTGCCTCTAATGTCATCTGATGTAAAGATTTGAAGATTTAAATATCTGCTTCTAGCTGGGAATAACCACTGTCAGAATGAGCATGAGAAAGCTTGTTTCCTTGAGATTTCCAGCTTAGCTTAAGAGATTTAATCATCTGGAGGAGCTTCGGGTGAATCACCTGAACTTTTGGATACTGACTGCAGCCAAGACCTCCCATCCTCTTTTGTGCGTGCACATCCTTGCTGATAGACCTGGGCTAGCCAAATGCTTTAACTGATTGGACCAGGCTCAGCTTTGCTGGATTGCCTGCACAAAGGTTGTGAAGGGCTTTGGTGAAGGCTTCCACATGAAAAGCACTGCAGATGTTTCCAGGGGTGTTATTCGAAGCTAAATTACTGCTTGGGGTAACTGTTTATACCAGGAATGCAAGGCAATGAAGTTCTCTCTTCCTACCACAATCCGGGTGCAGAGGATGGCAGAACAAAAGCCTTTCGGGCTGCCTGAGACCAGGGAATCTCACCAGTGACATGGGAAGGCCACCACGAAGAGCCAAGGCATAGTTCAGTTTTCCAGTCTATCTACAGCTGGTCCTCTCCACCACAAGGGCTTAAAAAAGATGGAGGTCACGAGTGCATGTCATGCGAGTCACTAAAGTTGTTTTATCAGAGACCTTCAATCAAAACTTGCTGCTTGGGCTTAATACAGCTGCTGGTCTGCCAGGGAAATGTGCTGCTATTGAGCTGAATCCCCCCAAAATGTCAGCCTGGCTTCCCACCCCTACCCAACTCGCTCTTCCTAACGCTGTTTGTACTGCTTCAGGAGACAGTCCCTCCACCACTTTATCCAGTTTTATACAGACAGAAATAAACTAGCCACAGCTTGGTTCATCAGAAACACACCCAGCTTTTAGGTGATGTTGTATGATTAATAATATATTATTTAAAAAAATAAAAACGTTCTCAAGAAGGAAAGGGGAAAGGAAGGAAGAAAGAAAAACATACACAAGCGGGGGAAGGGGGAAAAAGGACAACAATCTGAGACTTTCAATGGGAATGTCCAAAAATAACACAAACAGGATCTCCCTGCCATCTGCTTCGATCCTCTCTGAAAGGCTTTCAAAGCAAAAAGCCTTGCCAAAACCTGACAAACAAAGCACTGAGCATCAGTTTTAATGGAATACCAATACTGCGTTCCCCCTTCCCCCCTTTTTGCTCCATAGACACACACCTTCCACACCCCTCCAGTTGCCAAATAAATGACACTATGCAAAAAAATTTGCTTCGGTTACGAAGCTGAATAAACAAGGAATAATTTTGCAAGTGGTCTCATATGTCTCTGCTTCTCTGCTTACAATGGGCACTAATAAGATTTGCCATAACTAATTCATTCTTTCACACCATTACTCTATTCTCTAACTTAAAAAAAAAAAAAAAGAAAAAAAAAGAATTAAATTCTGCATATCCCATGTGCATTTTTCTGCAACTTTCACACAGTTGAAACACAAGGGTTTCAACAGCAGAGCCCACCCCTCAGAATACAGACATTTTCACCTTAGTTTAGGCCTCTCAGTGAGGTTTAAAGGTGAGTTTTACTGAACCTAAAAGGAACAGAAGAATGTTTGTCACTTGTTTTCTTTGATTTTCCATTCTCATTTTTAAAAAAGAGATGTCTAACGGGATTGGAGGGAAATGGGAAGGCACAGAAGAGATGCAATCACAACACCAAAGGCAATGTGTTAGCGCACGAAAAGTAGAAAATCTCAACTCCAAGGGCAGTGTGCTAGCACATAAAAAGCAGAAGCAAAACCCATTAGCTGCAAAAACCTGGAACTCTCCTGTGTTTCCCTTCAGCCCGGCTAAGCAGAGCAAACACAAAGCAAACACCCAGCAGCAACACCCCGGACTCTGAGAATCCAGGCACCCTTCAGCCCACGCCGGCTCCTGGTCCTTCAGAGTGCTAGGATGCAGAGATCTTGGTGAAGGGCAAAAAACGTTTCTTTCTTGTTTTGATTGGTGGGCTCTTTGTTTGTAGGGAGTTTTTTTGTTTTGCTTTGCTTTGCTTTGTTTTGGTTTTTTTGCTGTTGGCTGGGTTTTGTCCAAGATTCACATCTCTCCTGACAGACTTAAGAAACAAACTCAAAATGCTTAAACCCACACTTCTTTGTTGCACTTTGTTCCCTCTGCTATCGGGGTATTTCTGCGTCCCAGGAGCACACCTTCACCAGCGCTGACCGAGCTTCTTTTGCTTTTCTCTTTTAGAACATCTGAGGCCTAAATTACTTGAACAAACAAAGGAGCTTTTCCCTCCCTCTCTCCCCCGCTGCCACCTCCCCCCATCAATGCCGGGTCTGCCCCTCCTCCTCCGGCACACAAATGGCCTCACACCAGACGGGGTGGAGGGAGGGCTCCCAATTACACCTCTTTATTAACGAGGGGCCACGGCGGGGAAGGGGCTGCAGCAGCGTGGGGTACAGACTGCGGCTGCTGGGGAGCGGAGGTCACGGGGAATTCTGCTGGGAAGGAGCCCATGTGCCAGAGCTTTGGCCCCCACCTGCCAGCCCACCCCGGGCCACGCTGGGTGGGCACTGCTGGCCTGCCCCCCCCTACCCCCCACATCTGGGAAAGGGTGGCAGGAAAAAAAGACCTGCAGGGCCCCCGGTTGTTTCTGGCAGCCTGTGGATGGGGTGAACTGAGAGGTGGTGGCGGGGGCCGCTTTGAAACCACCAAGCCATGGGGTGGGCGCAGAGGTCCTCGCTGCAGTTGGAGCAGTGGAAGGTGGGATGCCTCCTTCAGTAGCCCTGGGTGAGACACCTCTGTCTGCCTCAGTTTTCTGCTTGAAAACCTTAGGAAAGTGCTGAATATCCATGTTCTTTTGTACTCTTCAGATATGAAGTAGGCCAGCGATGCTCTGCTCATGGCAAGGGGTTTGGAATGAGATGGTCTTTAAGATCGCTTCCAACCCAAACCATTCTATGACCTACAACAGTTACAGGACACTGTCTTCAGTTTTCCATAAGTACCATCCATCATCTAGCTCCTTTCTCCCTATTTTTGTTGTGATTCATTTCCTTATAGGAAAGACAGGAGGGAGATTTTTGAGAAAAAGTCATGGTCAAAATCAGAACTCTTTCCTTCTCTCCCATTTGAACCTCAGGCCACCCTTCACATTCACCCTTCAATGTTGTGATATCACACCTGATGATAAACTTTCTGAGCCCCTTGAGCCTCTTATTTACCCATCAAACCCTCTGCAGAGCTGCCTGCGTGGCTGTCTCCATCTGGCAGAGTCCAAATCCTCCTTTCTCCTTACCTCACTGTTTAAATTCCTCTCCCACTGGGCTGCTGGCTTTTCCTCAGGAACAAAGCACAGCCCCTGTGAGCAAACACTTCTACCCATCTGTGTCCAGCAGCCATGACAAAAACAGCTCCCTTTACTCCTAAAGGCCCCCATAATTTTTTCCCCAGACCTCACAACATGCTTAACGCCCTTTCTCACTCCCTCCCTACTCTCAAGACTATATTTGGTTGCCTTGTCCAGTCTTTAGATTTGTTTGTTTACAGACCTTCTTGCTACCTGTGCTTCTTGTTGAGTGTCTTTGGGGTCTGCCTAGATCTGTGTTTTCGCACAAGACTGCAGGCAGGCAGGGAAGATGCAGAAAGAAAAGGGGACTAAAAGGGGAGCATAAAGCATTTCGACTTTTTCTAGCCAGGGATTAACACATGGGTTTAAACAAGGGGACTCCCTTCCCAGCTGACAGCAGCAGCTGCAGCTTCTGACTTGCTCACAGAGTGGCAGGGAATCGAATCAAAGAGAAAAGAAGAAAGAGGACAACCCTTCCTTGGGGAGTAGGAAACACAATACGAGCTATTCTAAAATCCTTGAAAATACTGGCTTGGTTTTAGGTCAGGCTCTCCTTCCCCCTTCTGTCCTGTGTGGCCCCCCCCAAGCCCCCTCTCAACAAAGGGAAATTGGTATTTTTCAAAATTCTTCTGAAAGCCAACCCGGCAGATGGTTCTTTCCATGCCGGGGAGGGAACAAAAAGAAAAACCTGCCAGGATACACATCACTGAGATGTGACAAAAATGGGCATGGTGACTGGCCTCTGACCCAGGGATTTCATAGATCTATTAAACCATGTGGCCAAGATGGACTGAGGCGACTTCTATCTGCAGCACGCAGCTGCTGTATCCCATGGGCTCGCGCTAAGTTTATTAGATTAAGTCAAGCCAGATAAACTGGAAAAAGACAGGGTTTCCATCTCCCACCTTTTCAACACCTTAGAACAATCTTCAACACCAACATCTAAGCAGGTGGAAGTGAAATTCAGCAGCTGAAATCACAATGTAATAATAAAAGGCTTGTTTAGACAGTAATTAGCAACAGTCCTACTTTACCAAAGTCTTACATATATATCAGTAATATGAACTCCTGCAGATGCAGAAAGCCAAGGGAAAGTCACTGTCAGCCCTATTATTACACTCAAATGCCTCAGGTTAAGGATCTAGGTGTCCATCACAAGCTGCTCTCCCTTTTCCTTAAGACATCCTCTTCCCTCTAGATGAACATCAACAGCCAAATTCCCACTCTCTTCGAGGGTGCCCCAAGCAGACCCCAGGGCTCTGCATCCCAAGCATCCAAGTTACCTGTGAGGATGAAGCATGACTTGGTTATGCACCACAGCTGCCAACCCAAGCACAGGGAGCAGCAAAGGGTGTGCTGCCCTACTGCAGAGCTGCCCTGTGCTTCACAAATTCCCATGAAGCATGTTGGCAGTCACTGTCCCCCAGTGACTAATAACAGCTCCTGCCCACGCCCAGAGTCAGTGACCTAAGGACAGATCGATCCCTCCCCATCACACTCTTCCCAGTTCCTCCTGTGCTGTAGCCACAGACGGAAACAGGCTTCCTCACCCACCCACCTCCCTCTTCAAATCAAGAATATAATTGTAAGTAATGCAATGGAATTAGGATCAGAGAGAGAAAAGGCTGGAGGGAATTTGTCCTAATGATTACATGAATTATTGAAGTATCCCATGGAAAAGAAGAGGCTGTCTTTGGGAAGAGTGCTTCATCAGCTGAGTGATGGTGAACACAACGTCAGAAAATGGACAAGACAAATTAATTATCCCCATCTAACCTGCACACAACATGAGATATAAGAAGTAGAATATGTTGCCAATCCAATAGCATCAGTTCCCAGTGGAAGATGCAATAAAACAAGTGCCTTCAAGCTCCTTGCTAATACACATTAGGCAGGTGACTAATGTAGAGACTGTCCCTGCAGCTTCTGGCGGGAAGCAGAAATGAGGGCTAATCAAGGTCCTCTTAGTGCTGCTGCTCCCCAGTGGAAAAAAAACATCTGCCTCAGGTCTACTTGTCTTAGTCTTAAGGGTAAGCTTTCATCAAATTACCCCACTGGGAATACAGCAGGTAAAGTTTAGGTGGAGCTACCCAGGCCAGCACAATGTTCTAGCACATACAGAGGAGCAGGGAAGACTACTGATAAAAGTCCATTTAGAAATTACAGTGTAAGGTCTATCTCCAAGGTATGAGGAAACTGTTTCCTACAACATCCTCCTGGGAGAAGTGTTTGCCAAGCACAGTCACAGAAGCACCAGGTGGGGACCCGGTGACCTGCCCTGTGGTGAGGCAAGGGTGTGACCAGTGGTGACACATCCAGTGTCCACTGCTCAGCCCTCTCCTTTGTCAGATAGAGTCATCAGCAAGGAGAGAGGGGCCCGTCCTCTGGCTCATTTGCTCCTGTCACTGCATTCCTTCCGAAGGGGAGAGCATTGGGCAAGTCGAAATTACCCACAAATCCCCTCAGGGCTGATTCTCATCTTTCAGCCATGTGGAAGGAGAGCAGCTCACATGAAGGTAGGACCGCAAAGTACTGAGATTCCTCAATGAACCACCCAAGTTTACAGTGGTAGAGCCGTTGTAACACTGATGTCAATAAAAGATACCATCTCTTTACAAACCTCACCACCCAGGTGAGGCAGAACCATGGGAAACTGATCAGAAGATAATGAGTCCTCCAGTAGATATTCCTCATTTGACTCTTACCACATTTTAGGGCTTACAGACCAGAAGGGATTATTAAGGGCATGTAGGTCAACCGATTGCATGCTGGCCCTGAAACTCCACCCCCTCATTTCTGCTTACAGCCCTAACTCTTCGCTAAGTTTTATTTTTAAGTGAGCAGTGAAGATGCGGAGAGTTAACGATTTTGAAACAAACTGACCAGTTTAAATGAGAACTAGAAGAGGACTGATTTCCAGAAGGGTTCTCCACTCAGTGCTTGGAGTGCAGGCCACTACCTGGGAGACTCAGTTGTGTCATGGTTAAGCAACCACAGCTCAGTGAAAAAGGTCTGAGTGTTACCCTGGCCTGCGACAGGTTCCTTGAGTGAATTACTTAATCTTATTACTCTATTTCACATTCTGTACTAAGAGACAAGATGGTTCCATTTATCCTCCTCTATACAGAGCTTGTGAAATTCTAGCAGGATCTCCTGATGCCTTCGTACAGGACCTGCCAGCAGCAGACGTGGATGTACAATAGGAACATGAGACACCACCTTAAAGAGAGCCTGGTAGAGACCCACTTAGTTCTGCAAACACGGCTGCAGGTGACTGTCTATCTTGAATGACCGTGTCCTCATCTTCAGCAATTCTGTCTTAGCCACAGTCCAAGCCACATCTCAGACATACAACCTCATCTGCAGCCTGTAGTAAGACACCTTAGCCCTTATGCTATCCTTTTCACTGCTAGCCCACAGATCCAGCAAAAAAAAAAAAAGAAAAAGATAATATCGAGATGTCTGGTGTGATACCACCCTGAAGAAGTGGAGTTTGCTATCCATCATACTTGGAAGCAGTGTCATGCTACTGGTGCATACAACATGGCTTGATAATCCCTCTCCTGATAGCAACCACCTGCAGCTCAGAGTCCAAATATAATCACGATGTAGAAATAGCACTTCATGTCCTGAAATGAAGAAGCCAGCAGCCACTGGTCTAATTCATGTTAGAGGTCATGGCAAGAAATGGAAAATAACGCTCTTAGGAAAACACAGCTAACTGGACTTGTCCTCAAGTGTCACGTATCAAGTGGAATCAATTTAACGTTCAAGAGTTGGAAAAGTCTCAGCACTAAAAACCAAAACAATGCATGTTTATTCTGGATATTTTTAGACTGGTTTCCTAAGGAAACAAGGCTAACATGGTTCACACTGTGTTTGTGTGCATGTGAATGCACACACAAACTCCTTGCCTTCATGATCCTCTCCTCAATGTTTTTGGAATATTTTGCCCAGTTTTGATCACATTTGATGGAAGAACAGAAATCTTTGTGATACAATATTCTAACAAGTTTTGTTCAAATTGTTCACTGGCCAGAAGAAAGGGATCCCTGGGGGGCTCCCAAAGAGGGCTTGGCCAGCAAGTTCACTTATCACTAGACACCAGAGAAGTCACATACTAGGAAAGTGGTCAGAAACCAATTTTCACAAGTTTCAGTGCTCTTAGAAAAAGCAAAAAAAGAGACAAGCTGAGGGCACCAGGTGAACCCACACTTCACATTCAAATGAGCTCAGATGGGTCCGTCACTCAGTCCCACTGGCTGGGCAAAAGAATGGGGACAGTAAGAAGCCCATCTGGGAATGAAGCATTTGAAGAATTAGATCTGACCTGAGGGGGCTAGCTGGGCGTGTCTGTGTGTGTGTGAAAAAGGGATTAAAGATGAAAAATCTGGAGGTAAATCAGAAGATATCTGTGGTCGGGTGTGCCTGGAAGGGGAGGGAAGGAAGCGCTGCATGCAAAAGCTGGTGCTGGAAGAACATGATCATGTACATGAAGGACTGACACCCAAAACCTCTGCAAATGAAGACACAACCAGTTTGCAGCCCTGGGTGCACGAGCCAGCACATCACATCTCCATCTCTGTTAGCCTGGAGGCCACAGTGCTTTCGAAACAACCCGCGTGTGCTGACTTGGCCAAGTGTTTACAAGGCTGCAAGAGCAGTACCCATCTCCTCCTTCGGTTGGGTGGCTGGGACTAAGGACCTCCAGCTCTATCCCCAGCTTCCTGCACTTGTCCCAGTTGCTTCACAAGTTGCTTTCCTGCAATGTCTCCTCAACCCCAAAACCAGATCCGCGGACGTTTTGTCACGCTTTGAAGAGAACGACACAGCACAAGCAAACAAGGAAATGTCACAGAGGGCCATCGAAACTCAGCTGTGGGAGGGAGAGACTGCTGCAAAACAAAGCCTGTCGTCAACACAGACAAGCTCCCCAGGCCCTGGTCATATGGCAGCTAATCAAATGCACCAAGTCTTCCTTGTTTGGCACTCAGTATTCAGCAGAAAAAGCCTGCTTACATTTCCTCAGCCCATCCCTTCATTGCCAGACGTTTGCTTCTTTAAGACACACTTGACTAGATGAAAAAAAAGTCACAATTCTTTGGGAGCAGACAGTGAGGGATGGGCATCAGCTGGCTCAGGCAGAGCACTGAGCTGGAAAAGACACTCTGCCTTATTCCTGTCACAAGATATCTGTGACATGATGCAATACAGACAGTTCTCCAGTAAGTTTGGAGGAGAAGGAAGGGTTAAGACCTGGGATCCAGCCCTTCCTGCTCTTCATAGAGAGAATCGAACCACCTTCAGGAGGGACCAGCTTCCTCCAGAGGCTGTGGGGGATCAAGAGGACTCAGCTCCCAGTCTGGGAACCTCAGGTGCCTTCAAGGACCAAGATGAACGCAAAGGGTTCTCAGCTCCTAGAAAAACTGGTTTCTTAAGCAAAGAAATTAATTTCTTCACAAAGAAAAAATAATTCCTGCTCTCTTCTTGAGGGGAGCCTAAGGTAGTTGTGGTGGGAGAGCACCAAACTGCAAGTGTTTCATTTGTGCCTTCAACAATGCGGTAGGAAAGAAAAGCTAGCCTAAAGGAAACCTGGGATGAGTATCAAAGAGCTGAATTGGTGTAGCTTTGCACCCGTACACTTGTGTAGAAAAACTGTAAAAACACTAGGAGCCTTGTGCCTGTTGGAGCAGCTCTGAATTGATCTCTCAGCTTCTCAAAAGCCAGTTTCTCCTTAAAGGCAACTTGAAGAACACTCCTCCCCTGTGTTGGCACTTCTGGGGCTCTACCAACGTGACATAACCTGGGAAGAGGCTGAGGTCTACTCTGCTGGTGTAAGCCTCAGATAACCTGCCACAAGCACCATTCAGAGCAGCCTCAAGGCTTTGCTGAGTAAGAGTAAGAACTAAATCAGCGCAAAAACAGGTCCAGGCTCAAAGGGCTGTGCATGCTGCATCCTTTGGGGAAAGAAAAAAAAAAAAAAGAAAAGAAAAAGAAGCTGTAAATCAAATCCTGCCACTTCAATCAGGTACAACGACACACAAATGCCTTCTCCTCCTCCTCCTTGCTAAGCCTCACACAGCACAGGGAGCAAGCACTTACGTCAGCTCCCCGAGCCACGTTTGGGATCGCAACAGGAAGAGCTGACTCAGAAGACATCTCGCACGGCGGATGCCCTTAGCAAAGAGGAATAAGCAAGCAGGATGAGCAATTGGATGATTATGCACACAAATCACTGGGGAGAGGAGTCCGGCACAGGGGTAATCCAGCAAGAGCTGCGGATGCACACGAGGACCTGGAGGGAAAGTGCAATGTGCAGTCAGCAATAAAAACAAGGGGGAAGTGCTCGTGATCTTCTGGAAGAAGGAGGGGTGCAATGGTGAAAGCACGTGAATGAGAGTCCTTCAGGAAAGGTGAGCTGTGGGAGAAAGTTGCGTATGTGGGGCAGGGGAAAGGAAAACTATGAATTGAAAGTGTTAGAACTGTTTCCTGCAGAGAAATGGCAAAAACACCTACAGAAACTCAAAGGAAAAAAAAAATTGCAAGAAAATCCAAAGATAGAGTTTTCTCTGCACACAAGGAATCTTTGCTTCCAATTCACTTGCTGCTGTGCTTATCTGTTAGCAGTAAAATGCATTCACCCATCCCAAGTTCCCAAAAAACCCTAGTGCACTAATAATTACAAAAAAAAAAAAAGAGTTTACATCCCCTGAAGAGGGACATTATGCATATGATGAAACCTCCAAAGAAACTTTGTCAGGCTATGCTTAAAGGAAAAAAAGGTGGAAAACGAAGTGTTTGCAGACATAAGAGAACAGACAGAAGAGCAAATGCAGGGAAGGGGTGAAAAAAGAAATAAAACAAAACCGAGGAAATACTGCTCATCTGGGGCTTGTTAAATGCTACATGACAGACAGGGAATGCTGATGGATTGCTTCATTGCATTTGGTGCCATACTTTCAGTGTCCTTCCAGACTGATGGCATGTTTCCTTATCTAAAGGAAAAGGCACCTTTAGTGATGCTGAGGATGCTGGACTTTAGCAACCCTGCTGCAGATGGGTGAGCAGCATGCCAGCATGCCAGCAGGACATCCTTTGGGCTCCTGGCTTTTTTTCTTCCCTCTCTCCCTCTCTCCAATCAGACTAAATGAAATAGAGCTATTTGTGGGTTTAGAAGTGGCAACGGTTCAGCCCGCTCCATCCCCAGGTGCCAAAGGGTTGAAATAAGAGAAAACTCTTACAGAACATTTGTGCACTTTCCAATTGCCACACAAGCAGCCGCAGGAACAGCCCAAGCTACGATTTGTCTTCTGAGCAGTCCCAGAAAAAGGGTTAGGAAGCTACCGTCGCTCTTATTTTCAAGCAGGGGAAGCTGATGTGAAATTTGGCATGGTCAGGACTTGAAAGAAACCCCAAAAGTTGTTGGGTTGCAGCCAAGCCTTCAAGCCAGGAGAGCAGAGGTTCCCAACACTGATGCTCTCTCATCCCCTCCCCACTCCAGGGCATCAGCAGCCGCACCCAGCAAGATCCTCTCCTGAATTCCCTCCCTTCCCATTCAGGATCACATAACATCCCTGGGGCGATTGCTCACATGGAGAAGCAACATGAGGAAAGTATTTAATGCATGTTTATGTCTTTTAATATAGTGTAGCAGCTGGAATCAAAGGCAAAAACCTCAGGCTTCGGCACATGAGTATCATGACTCTCCACAGAGCCCCCTTCTAATCACTGCCACTCTCTGGACCACAGCTTTAGAAATCAGGCACTAACCTCTATTGCCTAATTAGCAGAGCAGTGTAAGGCTTAGGAGCAGGCATATCTTCTTCCTCCCTAAGTGGCCACCGAATAAATGTTATATCCCCAGTTCACAGTCCCTTTTTACATTGCTGGCATTACCAGTCCTTTGTGTACCCACATGCTGTTACTTAAATTGCTTCCATGTTTTCATTACTTGCCCTCTGTGCTATGTGTATTGAAACTCCTGCAAGAAAGCTGAAGTGGTATTTCAAATACTGAGGACTACTGGAGATGTGGCTGGAAATATTATGAAACAAGCTAAAGTGATTTTTCAAATCCTGATAGAGTTTGCACTTCCTCAGGAGGAAAAATAAATTCGGGTGCTACTCCATGAGGTGTAGGACAACCACTCCCACCCACCAGAGACACAAGAATGGCAGCCCGGTCTGGGAGGCCTGTGTGTGTTCCCTGCATCCATGAGCAAGGTGGTAAACCCAAATAATGATGCTGCTCCCACGTGCAAGGGAAATGAGTGCGTTGGGCCAAACTCTCCTGGCAAAAATCCACGGAGGACAGTGGAGTGATGCCAGCTGAAGGTCTGGCCCACTCGTTTAAATGTGTTGTTCCTTCCTGCTGCTGCCAGTAGCTGCTTTTCTGGAGCTTGTGCTGATTAAAGCAACAGGCAATCAAACAGCCTAACGCTGAAATTTCAAAACCGCTAGAATCGTTTAAATGTGACAATCATTTTTTTTTTCCCCCCAGCCACTACTACAGCTCTCAGTGGTTCTGCAAGCACACACAGAAGGCTCCTGTGTGCTCTGCTTTCCCAGGGAAACACAGGGTTGGACCAGAGAGCTACATCTCCATGCGAGTTTCAACTTGCTCTTTCCTCCTAATTATCTTCCCCAAAAAATTTCTGTACCTGCCACAAGACACACGCGTTGGCTATGGAAGAAATTACGCTGGCAGCACTGGAACTTTTCTCCCACTCATTTCCAGCCTTCGCTTCCTGCAGTGCCTTTCATCACCCCATAGATAGGAGACGTTCACAGCCTGATCCTGAAACCCGCGAGCTGAGAGGCAGCCGTGTGCAAAATCCCTCCGGCTGCAGGGATGCAGGTTATTTCTCACCCTGGTGTTGCAGGCTGTAGGTGTCTCCAGGCATCAAAGCCCTTGAGATCACAGCACCAGGGCCTTCCAGATCCCTGCTGGGGACATCTCTGCTGCAGCTGTGTCCCAGCAGCTGCCACGCGGCAGCCGTTGGGTGTTATGCTAATGGATGCACCCGAGCAGCAGCCCTCCACCCATCTGCTCAGAGCATCCACCTGCTGGGTGGTAGGGGTTTTTTTTGTTCGTTTTAATGGCCAGATTAGACCAGTGCTGACCCAAAGCGCTCCCAGCCTGAGCACAGGGTGTGAACACAGCCCCAGCCGGCTCGGACCTCACAGCACAGGTGCAAGCTGGATGCAGCCATGTCTGCTTCTTTCAAACTCCTTGTCCTGCTGCAATTAAAGTCTCACCCTGAGCATAACCACGCTAACAAGGTGCATTTTTAGTTATTGTTCACATAGGGTTTGTTTGTTTTTTGTTTGGTTTTTCTTGCACATAACTTCCTTATACTTCGCTTTATTTATTCAACCTTTTCCAATGACCCCACGCAGGAGAGAATACACCTTCCATACCCATCTGACTGAGTGATAAATAGAAATGAAAGCTCTGATTTCTATGCAGTCATTTTCTTCACAGTCATTGCATGGTAGGCAGTGGTCTGCAATTCGTTTTTTCTCCCTGTGTGACCATGGAAGGATTGCTTGTGACACTTTTGCTGTCACCAAGCATAGTCTCAGGCAACTGCTGCTTCCTCTGAGACCTCTGCAAGCATTCAGGGAGGAAAGGAAAATTGATATAAGACACTGCTTGATGCTAAGACAGCCCATCCTTCCCAATAGGTGGGAAAATCCCTTCTTAGTGAGTTATAGGGCCAAACCTCTGCTGTGCTAAAAAGAGGTGCTCCTTTCATGGCCATAGACTGTGCCATTTAGCAAGATTCTGAGAAAAAAAATCCCCTTGTTGTTTGTTTCCCTCCCCTCCCCCCAAATTCAGCTTGTAAGAAAAGTACTCCAAGACTGAGTGATGTTAACCTCCCTGGGCTCTGCCTTGAGTCAATGGAAAGTGCTGAAGCTTCAAACAGTAATTTTGAGTTATGAAAATTTTAGTTTAAGTCAGTCTGCTGAGGAGGGTTTCTCCAGGGAGAAGTGGTGGCAATTAGCCTCCTCAAGGCTTCACATAAGCCTCTGAGCATCTATCAAGTGCATAATGTATGGGAAAAGAGGGATCAAAGCTGTATGAGCAGGAAAACCAAGTCATGCCCCAAGCTGTAATCAGTGGGTGCCTACATCCTAGATGAATTTGTCCAGGTTTTGGAGATACTCATGAGTCTTTCATCAAATCTGGCTTCCTGACTGAACTCATCATGGTGCCCATGTGCTACTAAGGAGGCAGAGGTGAAGTATTTGTATTTGATCTGACCAAAACTCTTTTTCTAATGACTGGGACAGAAAACACCACTACACCCAAAAAATCATGGGCAGTCCCCCCAGCAGTGCTGCTTAATACACTCAAATTCATTTTAAGAACTAGGTGTGGGAGACACTACTGAAAATTCAAGCCAACAGTAAAACAAAAGGGTGCTCCAGAAAACAGCTCATACAAGGAAAGGATTTTCTTTCTTTTCCCATCCTTGACTAAATGAAAAAATAAAAAAAGATCCATTTTTCCCCAAACATAAAGTACCAAGAATTTCTCTGCAGAAGGATATTTCAAGGAAATGATAAGCATCTGGAAGAAAATGAGACTTATAATGGAAGTATTTTCTGTGGCATAACTGTAGTGCTGCTCGCACAATGCTGTAATCAAGAATAATGGAGCCCTTCACCCAGAATACAGGAATGAATTCAATTGTTCACCGTGCACATACCTCTATTTTAAAAATGCAGTTGAATGCTTTAACTGCCAAAAGGCTCGAGCATTAGCGCTCAGGCACAAAGCAGTTCAGAAGTGGGCTCCTTCATTTCTCACTCGTGTAATGATTAATCTTAAAACTCAATTACACACAAAAATAGAAGAGGTCCTGTTGAACTTTTGATCCCTTCTGAATTGTTTCATCTGAAGGATAGTTCAAGATCATTCCCGATGCGTATGCGGTGGTGCAGGATGACACCCGCCCCGTGCTCCTCCATGGCCAAACCTTGCCAAGGTTATGCCTTGGATACAAACTGTTTGAGCAGGTTTATTCCTCCCTTCTCCCTCTGCTCCCAGGAAAAATTGGAAATATTGTGAAAGGACAGGACTTACCTTCTTTTTGGAGTGTGATCTGTCCTCCTCTTTAGCTGTTTTGCTGTTTTTCCCAGTTCTGGAAAGCTTCTGCTCCCCAGACTGCTTGATGGTGATTTTGATCTCGGGAGGGCAAATATAGTTCTCCAGGTTCTTTGGGGGCTTCTTCGCTCTCTTGGTGGTCTGGATCTTTAGCTTTAAACTCCCCTCTGTGAAGTTTGCCTCCTTGATGGAAAACTCCTGCTCCTCCAGGCCATCTCCCGCCACCCACTTCTCGCTGTCCGCATTGGAAGTGGAATCCACGTCTCTTCCAGAACCCAGCTCATCCTCTTCCTCTGGCTCCAGCCTCTCACTGCTCACTGGGATCCCTTTCCCCGAGCCTGCTGCAGGCAGCATCGTCTCCCCTGCGCAGCTGGAGACAGGAGGAGGCTTCGTGGAGGTGACAGCAGCAGGCAGAAAATCTGCCTCGCCTCCTCTCTGCCGGGAGCTGCTCAAAGTCTCCCTGGGCTCCATAGCAATACCACAATGCCCTGGAGTTTTGCTGGAGGGAAGGGGAGTGCGGGAGGGGGTGAGGAAAGCAAGGGCAGCTGTGATCCCAAGGAGCGAATGGTCACTGTCCACCAAATTCAATGTCCCGGTCACCCAGAGGCTGCAAGTTGCTCAGAAGAGACCAAATCTGCCACTGTCAAAAGAAAGAAGAAGAAAGAGAGGAAGTTAGCACACATACACACATATCCAATGAGGGTGAAACAGGGCACAGGGCAAATTCAGGCTTCCCCTGTAGCATCCCAAGGGCTTTCCTTGAAGCAAAATGGGAACTGAGGCTCACCAGCATTTCTGAGGGCTGGACCTGGTATCACAAAGCAAGGAACAATAGCCACATGTATTGGTAAACTGATGAAAATGAATATATATATATGTATATAAAAAAAACCCAAAATACCCAAAATTGTTCTCTAAATCCAAATGTCTTCAACTCAACTTAGGAAATAAAGGAGGAGACGGCCAGTTTTCCACAACCATGAACCTCCCCCTTTACTTCAAAACTGTCACTGTCACAGGGTTTTCAGAGGGGGAAAAAAAGTAGAGGCAGATACTTGCCTTGGGTTTAACAATAATGCATTGATCAGAGCACAGAAAACATGGTGCTGCCCTCTGAATCACCAAACTCTCTATTTCCCCATTTCCCACGTATGAGAGAGAGATGCCCTTGGCAGCCAGGTATTCTGATCTCAAAGTTTTCCAGAGTTCCTCATTCCCTTGGGTACCACTGCTCTGTTGTAGAGACTTGGGCTGGCTGATGCACTGACTGTGCTCTCATCCTTGCAACTTTTGTCTTTCTTTGGAACATCAGAGATGGAACCCTCTGATATGGAAGCACTCGTACTTGGTACCTTATAAAGTCTCAGCTAAAGTTAAGGGGAAAAGCTGTGAATGTTCAACTGAGGCAAAAGTTGTGTCACCCAATGACATGAAAGACTAATATCAAATATCTTGTTAAAAATAACACTTATACAGTGGTTTTTAAAGGTATTGAGGTGTTTTCACACATCCTCCTTAAAACCCCCTAATGGCACACCCCCACATGTATCCATCATTGGCAAGCCAGTTTAGGTTACAGAATTAGCAGAGGAGTCTACAAAACTGTAGCCTTCAAAATTAGCAGAAAGAAATAAATATATTTTCTGCTACTTTAGGAGAAACAGCTCCCCAGTGGATCAGAGTAACACTTCTGGCATATGGAGAAGGAAACAAGAAGGCACTGCGAGGAGTAGGTGCATAGGGTGCAGACCGACTCTGTCAGCAACAACTCCCTGCTAGATTAGCTCTGCTACACTCAACTCAACTGCAGTCAGGATCTGAGCACAGCCAGGGATTTCCTAGATCATTCTTAGCAGCAATATATAAAGGAGAAGCAAAAATGTCATGCTACCTATCACCAAATCAGAACAGCAATGTCAGTGTAGACTAGTCTGAAACACAGCTCAACTGGAAAAAACACATCCTTGTACCACTGGCTTCTTTCAGCTTTTTAAAGGTCCCTTGCAGGAGCTTGAAATTCAACAAGAAGTAATAACAAGCACCTTTTATTAGTTATAGATCCACATTTACACTGGAGCTTGGCCATGGGTCACTTGTCTGACCTGGGCACATATGGCTACTAATGAAAAGTCCTAAGCATCCTAGAGCTCCATGAAATCATTAGGTGACCTCCACCCAAGTCCCAGCAGACACAAATTCAAATAAAGTTCCCATAAATAGCACAAGCTGACAACTCAAGCAGAAAGAGAAAAAGAAAAAAAAAAAAGGGAGAACTCAGAGCCTCAATTGCCATCTGGCCTTAGAAATGGTTTCTGTAGCTCACAGGAGATAGAAATACACCATAAAAACACTTAAGTTGCACATCTCCTGGAAATAGGGGAAAAGACTCATTTCCCAGAGCTGCTGCCACTGGTCTCATTTAAGACGATCTTGAGGAACTAACAGACCCAAGGTTTCCTGCATACCCACCCTGACTCACCCTGAGGTCAGCAGGTCTCTCCACCACCTGGGAAACAAGGATCATGCTTACCTCCTTCAAACCCATTCTGGAGTGGGTTAGTTAATGTCCTTGCATAGTTTCTAACCCAAGTGTTTACCGTGTGGTAGTTGCTAATTACTAACGCAATTAGTACGTTAAAGCCACCCAGTTGCAAGGAACTGCTCCACCTAATTTACTGACTTTGCACCTTGCCTTGCCTCTCCTTTGTGCCTGTGGAGGTGATGGGAGTCAGAGCTGCCACCTTCCTCTTCCAACCCGTCCAATAAAAAAAAAAAAAAAAAAAAACACAACAAAAAAAAACCAAACACCCCCTTCCCCCTCCCCCCCGCCCCCCAAACTATCTTATTTATCTGCCATTTTGCATTGTTAATCTACTTGGAGAGGGACACAATGTACAGCACGCTCCTGGGCTGCAACACAAACACAAGGTGGTAAAAGCTCGGCGGTGGTGCAGCATTCCAGAGAGTTACTGCTTTGGTATGCACGCATGTACAATGGGCACTCTGTGCCGGCCTCCGCCCACAGGCTTTTAACCTCTCTCACTGCTGGTTGGAAAGGGAAGGCTCTGGCAGACAGCACCTAACTCAGCACGATGAGTCTGCAGCCACCAAGGCTGCAAGGAAGGGACCACGGCCACCACACCACAGACACTTGGTGCCTGGTGTTCAACGGGAGTTTAAATACAGCTCGTGGCTGCATTTAAGAGCCTGCAGAAAGAGCCAGGAAGGGCCTTTCAGGTTTTGAGTCACTGGGTAATATTTTTTATGGAGGGTGAATAAAAACCCAGGTTTCTGCACTGAAGTCTGGTTGTGGGTCTTGGACCCAAACTCTGGGTCATAATGTCCAAACACTCATCCCAGCTTGGCTGTGTGCCTCCAGGTCAGTGTAAACAGGCAACAGATGAATAAAGTCATTGCATTACACCCATGTCAGATGAGTCCATGCCAAATCCACCTTAAAATCCAACTTAAAAATATTGGCCTCCTGTTCTGCCAAGAGCTTGCAGATGATGATATCACCAGACCCGCAGGTAGCAACAAATAACCCTGTGCTCAAATGCTGCACACAGAATTAACTGGGTCATTGTTTTAAGAATCTTCTTACTCTCCTCCAGGGTTAATAGTTAAATGATTTGGGTGCAGGGACATCACACTCGTCTTTCTAGTTTGGGCAGGCTACCTGTGCTTTGACTAATTAGAAATAGCATTTCAGGCTTCTGAATGTGTAACCTTTATTGGAAACCTCTCTACCTCCCCTCTCCAGGGTGCCTGTGAGCAGAATCATAGAGTGGTTTGGGTTGGAAGTGATCTCAAACCTCTTCTAGTTCCACCCCCCTGCCACAGGCAGGGACACCTTCCACCAGACCAGGTTGCTCCAAGCCCTGTCCAACCTGGCCTTGGACACTTCCAGAGATGGAGCAGCCACAGCTTCTCTGGGCAACCTGTGCCAGAGCCTCACCACAGTCACTGGGAAGAATTTCTTTCTAATATTCAAACTGCACCTACTCTCTGTTGGTTTAAAGCCATTCCCCCTTGTCCTACTGCTGAAGAGTTCTATTTCTATTTAAATACCCAAGACATGTGGGCTACCACCTGGAACTTGCCCTTCCAGGGCTCCAGTGCTCTGCAGCATCAAGTCCTGTTCAATAAGCAGCTACAGAAGTGTCCAAATTAAGCTCACAGAGGAAAGTGTTACTGCTAGCAGGCTTCCTGCAGTCAAGTTAAATTTGAGGAGGATAATTCACAGGTGAATGACAACAAATTTCACAGAAGTTGGCATTAGCTCTTAATTAGGGAGACATTCACGCTTCCTCTGATAAGTACTGAGAAATAATCAAATGCCTGCTTGCTCAGCCTTGCTCCCAGTGCTCAGGTTTCTTATCAGCTCCTTTGGGTCATACTGGATGTCTTCCATTAAGGGTTCTGAATACATTCCTTTCTCCTGCCTCAGGCAACTGCTCATGCTTGTAAGTATTCAGATGCCAGGGCTATAAAGTGATTAAAGTGAAAATTTGCTGAGGACAAAAACAGAGGTGAGAGCCTGTAGGAGGTGGGGAGAAATCCACCTGTTTGGGATTCTCCATTAAATGAAAGTGGACATAATAATTGGCATGGGTTTTGCCCTAAGCTTGGACTTGATGATCTTGGAGGTCTTTTCCAAACCGTAATGGCTCTGTGATTCTAAGTGTGAGAGCAACCACAGTAGTAACAAGCAGACATTGGTTTGACACATGCAAGCAAGGCAGCTTCAACTGCTCAGCATTTGTGCTGTTCCTCTGAACTGCTCAAGCACCGGGAACACCAGCAGGGAGCTGGGAGCAATATTAAGAGGTGCTGCCCAAATCCCTTCTACACTAATACCACTGTAGCTACTGAGACTTGCATTTCGGAGTCTGTGAATAAAATTACTTAGGATGAAAAAGAAAAACACAAAATCTATTGAACAGGTTCAAGTGAGGCAAAACTGAGGCACAAGTCTGGGAATGTTGTGGTGAACACAAAGTAGAGGTCACATCTCTTCTGGCCCTGCATCTATCAGGTTGCCTTTGGATCTTGCGTTCTCCCATAGGACATACACTTAAATCCCTAATCTGTGCAAAATATCAGAAATCCTGGAAGCCTCTTTACACTCCATCTTTCTAAAACCATTCACCACAAAGCACTGGAGACTACACAGCAGTATTTAATGATGAGATATCACCTTTCACTCCCAAGGCTCCCAGGTTGCTTCCATGATTATATATGCCACTGCTGAAATGCAGCTGCCTCTGGGGCAAAGGCCAATGGACAACCCACATTACACCCAAGGGAAAGTTTTGGTCAGAAACCTGCTTTTATGAGAAGTGTCTGTGAAACTTCAGAATTCATCAAGGGACTTAAAAACCCAACGGCCTGGCATGTGGCAAGCTGCACTGGACTCAGTTAATCCACATCAGGAGTAAAAAATGCCCCAACCTATTTCCTCATTATTGTTTTACAAAGAAAAAAAAAAATTGGAATTTTGTGCTTGGTTGTGGTCTCTGTCCACGCACTGCCAGATAGCCAGCAGCATGACTTTGATGGAGATTAGGAACAGGCACCTGATCACACTTCTATGGAATGGGCAAGAACACAATATCAGACTTAAAACTTCGTTTGTGGCAACTTAGAAGCAGTTCCAGAGTATGGGCAAAACTTGTGGGCCAGAAAGCCAGCATGGTGCAGACACAATATGATACAATACCAAGTCCTCTGAGAGAAAATTAAATCACTGCAAATTTTTTTGAACAAATTTTAACCAGGAGTATAAGTTTATACTGGATCAGTATCATGTACCAGTAGCATATTTAATCCACTGCTCAGAGCCCTCGAGCTAGATTTATCACATTTTTGGACCATAGCCTTAGTTACTTCCTGAGACCGTGATACTCTGAAAGAACAACCCAGCTTTGGCAGGGAGCTCCAATAATGCCTGTGACAGCTATTTTCTGTCCACACTACAGATCACCCAGGAAACGCTCTCTCCCTTTCACCTGCCCTGTGTTGATCAGGACAGAAACAAGGCAGAAGAACTTCCCCTTCAGGCAAAATGTCATCTCTTCCTCAAGAGCTAGAGATGGCCTGGTGATACCTCAGAGGAGGTTTAAGTTGGTTATTAAGAAAAGGGGTGTTACCCCAGAGGGTGGTTGAGCACTGGAACAGGGTCCCCAGGGCAGCGGTCGCAGCACCAAGCCTGTCTGAATTCAGGAAGTGTTTGGACAATGCTGTGAAGCACATGGTGAGGTTATTGGGTTTGTCCTGTGCAGAGCCAGGAGTTGGATTCGATGATCCTTATGGGTCCCTTCCAGCTGAAATTATTTCTATGATTGTAAATCCCAACTAGGCACAACCCTCAGCATCCTGCCCTAGGTGAACCTGTGCTGAGCAGCGTGATGGGCTTCCAACCCCAGACATTCTGTGCTTCTTCTGTGATGTATTGCTTGGCCTCCATCTCCAGTGCTGAGCAAATTGGTCTCTCCACCGCACCACAATTTTAAACACGCTGCTATAATCCCATCTAAAAGATATACCTGAATATAAACACGCATAAAACAGATATGGGTGTACAACAAATAAAGTATGGGATCCTCAACTAATAATAATTGCAAAGGATATGACTATATGTGAGTGTCTGTAATCCACAAATTATCTCTAAAAATAACTAACTAACTAAGGCATGTGATTCATTAATTGAGTGAATTAGAAGAAGAAAGTTGCTTCCTCTCTGCGTTCTACTCCTGTCTCCAACTCTGCTTTTGTTCCAATTCTCCCGCCTCTGCCTCTGATTTTGCATGGATTATGTGAGGACTTTCTCTGAAGGGACAGGATGCAAGCCATGCCAGGTGTGGTCTATCCACATGAAAACAAGGAGCAAGGGTTAATGGCAGTTGCCAGAACAACAGCAGAAATGTAATCTTCACTTGTTTCCATCAGATTGTCCCGTGTCCAAGTGCTACCAGCCTTGGACTGATGGCTCTGCCTCACTGTGGCCAAGCCTGGCAGAGGGAGCCAGGAAAGGTCACACTGGAGGGAAAAAGATGTGGTAAAACAAATATCTCTCATAGCCAGATGAACCTGCAAGCATCCTCCTCAAGACAAAGAGACAGAAATAAATGAGAGTCCACGCATATCCGTAATTGCAGAGGCATGTAAGTGTGCACATTACACACATGTGTATCTGTCTTCTCAACATAGAGACATTAAGAGTATATTATGGAGTCATATCTGGCTCCATAATTAGGTTTGAGACGTTATAATTAGATCAGATAGTCACCTTTCTATGTAAGTAACTCACTATCATACAGGGCTGACAGGAGGGCCAGCTGAATGATTAAACAACTGACACAGCCATAAATCACAAAGCCCATAAAAGCAATACTTGCCCAAGATACAGCTGTGGCAACAACCAGCGTAGCAAAGCACCCATCTGCAGGAGGAAGAGAGATGCCCATCACGTTGCCCAAGGACTTTTACAATCTCCTGCCTGAGAACTGTGCCAAGGTTTTGTAAACCTACTCACTCACAACCTAGAGCTGTGTCTGGGTGTTGGGGAAGGCAGTACAGTTATCAGACCTGTGAACATCTCCACACAGAGACTTCTGGTCCCTAAAGGACCAACCTCCTCCTACTTGTGCCCTGCAAGACAAATAACAAAAAGTGGCTTGGCTTGGAAGGGACCTTAACAATCATCTCATTACAACTCCTTGCCATGGGCAGGGACTCATTCCACTAAACCAGGTTGCTCTGAGCCCTGTGCAACCTGGCCTTGAACACTTCCAGGCACTCACAACTTCTCTGGAAAATCAAGGAGCAGTGTTTGATTCTAATGACGTCAAGAGCTGGCATGTTATTTTTACCCACCATCCTTGTGAAGATTAGGCCTCCGGGACACAAGACAGCAGAAGGAGATGCCAACTGTGCTTCAGCTCATTACAACACAAAAATCCAAACCAGGAAATTTGCCTAAGTCAGGTCAACACCAGGTTGCAGAGCTTCCAGACCAAGCATCATCACGCTCAGCATGATGTGTAATCAAAAGTGACTCCTGGGATGACCCAAGAGACCACCCCAAACACTCTGCTGGGTACAGCAGTGTGTGCCACTGCAAGGATAAAACTTATTCCATTGACAACAGCCATAAAACTCTTGCGGGGGGGGGGAAGTGTCAATATGCACAGAAGGGGACTTAAATGCTCACTCCATTCCAGCCAGCTCTTGCCAAGCACACCATCCTGGAGGTAGCGGCAGCTACTCCAGGCTGCAAATGGAAAGTTTTATGGGTATTTAGGGAAAGGTTGTTGGCACAGAGATCAGCCACAGAAAGCAAAACCCTGTACAATTCCTTCATCTGTGTTACCAAACTTTCCTAGATTGACTCGGCTCTTGGAGAGCTGCCATGAGACACAGTAGCTTCCTTCTAACACCGTCATGGCAGGGCAATAATCTCTCTTTCTCCCTCTGATCAAACATTTCCCTCTGCACCACTAAATGTGTGGAATATTACTTCTCTGTATAAATCATTAATGAGAGTCTTGTTTTTATTTACAGTTGCTGCCACGGGACTCCCCCTTTCTGCCTTTTTTTTTTTCCCCTCTCCTCTGTTATTTCATTTTTGCTTGCACAGGTGCCAAATACACCAGCCTTCCCTTCCTTTGGGAGAAACAAAGAAATAAATAAAATCAAACAACACATCTGATAGGGAATGCACTAGGTCTTGGCTCGGCATCCGTTCCTCAGAGCCGTAAGTGATGGCACAAGGAGGACCAAAAAGGCTTCAGTCCAGAGTCTAATCTGTGCCCAGTCTGGAGTCTGTACAAACAACACATCCCATGTTATTCCATTCTGAATGCTTCAAATGATGCTAGGAGTAAGAAAGGTTGGATTTTGTCCATCCAGGATTGCATTGAGTGCTTCTGTGCTGAGTAAGCAGTGGTGTCTTCTTTGGGGCCCTGTAAGGTACCAGTATCTTCAGCATCAAGGGGGGACTGTAGGAAAACAGTGTGTCTAAAGGGCATATAAGAAGAAGGGCAATAATTTGGGGTATTTAGAGGAAGGCACTGAGGCTGCTTTGTCCTGCAGAATGCATCAGTCTTTTGGCTTTGAGGGAAAAGAGGGTATAGGGGCCAACAATACATGAAATGCCCTTAAATCCTCATGGACAGAAGAAGAAAAATCAGGAGTCAAAAGCAGCACAGGACACCAGTGGATGTGCCTGGATGCACCCAGGGCAAAGAGCAGCCCAGGGTGCCAGGACAGTGAAATCAAGAGGCATAAAACCATTAGCTGGGAGCATGCTGGTGGGAAGACCTGAGGCCAGGAATAAAGGCAGGATAACTGACAGCTGCTGTGGGCAAAGGAAAGGAGTACCTTTGCCTCTAATGAGGCTGAAGAGGAAGTGGTTACAGAAATGCTGGGTGAAGTTGAGTCAGAAGGAGATAAAAGCTCGCTGAGTATCTGCACGCCTGAAAGGCCTCTCCGGCTCAATTACCTCGCTGTGCTCTGTGCACACATCCGACTCCCTCCGAGGCAGCAAACAGGGTCAGGAGCACCACACTCACCACTCACATCCCTGTTCAAGCAGGGCCCAGTCTTTGGATTGTTATTCCCTTAGAATCATGGAATCATTAAGGTTGGAAAAGCTCTCTAAGATCATCGACTCCAACCATTAACCCAGCACTGCCAAGCCACCACTAAACCATGTCCCCGGTGGCTGCATCCACATGTTTATTGAACACTTCCAAGGATGGTGATTCTAGCGCTTCCCTGGGCAGCCTGTTCCAATGTCTGACCAACCCTCCAGGAAAGAATTATTCCTGGTATCTAATCCAAACTTCCCCAGGGGCACCTTGAAGCCATTTCCTTTCGTTCTGTCACTTGTAATACTTGTAACACCACTGACTCCAGGGGGATGTTAAAGTTTGGGATGGAGTCAGAATTTGGGGAAATCCGAGGTCAAGTCAGTCATGGGTGCCCAGCTCTCTACATCGAAGACCTGTGGATCTCTGTCTCTTTATCTGAATCCTTCACTTAGGTCCCAACCAAGTAAAGTTTGGTCTGTGGGCTCTCATGGGTCAAGAGATCCCTGAACTGAGGTATCCATGCTGCTGTTCTCCAGCTGGAGCTGGGTGTGGGTTTGAATAGGTTCTCAGTTCCTATCTAGGACCACACTGCAGCTTATTGTTATTTTAATTGTTGCTCACACTCCTTTAATTCAAAGGTTTTCCTTAAGGGCCCTGGGAGGTCTGTTCACTGAGCTAAGGGTGAAGAAAATGTTCTGGCCTCAAAGTCACACTTAAAAGACAGCATGTTCTAAGAGCAGATGTGTCTTCAACTCTGATGATAGAAGGGAAGGAGCAGGACTTGTGTTCCTGTGACTACCTCCAATGACACAGAATTCTAATCTAATGCAACCAACACTGATAACAAACGCCATTTATGACACTTATCCAACAGGATCTGTTGGACTGCGCCTCTCTCTTTAACCCAGCAGACTACAGGAACACCATTGCCTTCAGGATGCCTACAATGACGCTTAATCTGTCGTGGCATCAGAAACCATAACCTCCAAGTTTTTGTCCCCCTTACACCCCGAAAGGTGACAGAAGCCCTATATCCGTAACATACAGACTGCTGTCCATCTTCAAAAGCATATGGTTAGAATAATTTAAAAAAGGAAAGTGTTTCCTCTTCTTCCCCTACTCTCTCTTTTTCTAAATAAATTGGGAAAAAAAAAGAGGAACAGCTGATAGCTGGAGAGATTTACTAAACTTTTCAGGAAGAAAACTGTCATAAAACAAAGAGAAAGTATGACATTTTTCAGCCCATTAGGTGAAGCTTTATGGAAATTACAAGGATGTGAATGTATGGGTTAATATTTTAAACTGGTTTTCAACCTTAAGAACAATGGACATGTATAGTAACACATTGCCCAGATGCCTGCTACAACACTCTACATGTGTACAATCCTGTTCAAACACTTTATAAACTCCCCCAGTTAAGCTTCGTGTCTCTGATCCCTTCTGAAAAAAAAACCTGAGGAATTCAGCAGAGAATTATTTCCCTTGCAGAATTCTATTGAATCCCCACTGTAGGGCTCCATAGGAAGGCTTTAGAGAGAAAAAGAAAAAAAAAAAAAGAAAAAGAAAAAAAAGAAAGAAAAACTACAGGAAGGATTTCCTTGTCTAACAAACTAATAGGATTTGAGAGGAGTCTTGGTGGAAACCCCACTGCATTCTCCAAAGCCAATAATTTAGCAAGCTTTGAGGAGTGGTAGGCATGGATCACAGCATCACTCCAGAATATGCTAGGTCTGGAAACACAGAGGGAAGTTAGGCCAGTGTCCAGATCTTAGAAATCACATCAGTAGGATATTCAGGTTATGTGGACTCATATGGAGGAAGACGTGTCTGTAATGCCTTGCAGCTTGACCTCTGGTTTGAGTGTCATCATTTTCTCCCTTCCATCTTAAAACCAACTTCTGAATCTGCTAAAATGCCAGGACAGAAACAGAGTGATTCATTGTATACATATATATCTCTCAGTTTTAAAGGTTAAGGCTAACAAAAATTTCAAAGTAACTTAAAACCTCAGGCTTCCGATCTTTAACCCATCTCTAATTTTGAGGTATTTGAGTGAGTTCTGGGTTACCCCATGCTTGCCTACCACACATTCTTCTGAAAAGCTTTCTCAAGCACCATTACAGGTTATACCATAGTACAGTAGAGGAAACTTCGCTCTCATTGCTACCACAGTAATGGAGCCCTTATCTGCCCAAGACTGCAGAGCAACCTGTACAGAAACAGGAATTCACTCCTTTGGAGGCACGGAGAAGCCAAATAAGTCACCCGACAATGGTATTTAGTCCATTCCAGCTCCTCACTTTGCCAGGCATTTGCATCCTGATGTATCAAAGAGCCAAGCCTTGGGCTTGCTCTGGTGTTCCCCAGGGCAGGTGGGAGCCTTGCCACCACCTTCTGACCTCGTGTTTGCATGGAAATTGGTCTCCTCCTGCATGGCTATTCCAAACGTTCTGCTTGCTTTCAAAAAAGTGCATCAGACACAACAACCCTGCATAGAGAAGGTAACTTGGCCTGATCCTTACCACCTACACAACTCCTATTTTCCCTGCAAAACCCCTGTGGTAGATGGACAAGTACATGAGACACACCAGTGTCCCTACTCATCAGCAAGAGTAAACCTTGACCCGGGAATCTGTGTGCAGATCAGTGACTGCATTTTCAGAGTACTTCTCTGGCCACCTTCTTCTTTGGTCACCTGTGCTTCAGACCCACCACAATCCCTTTCATATACAAAGTCAACAGGATCATTGTCACACACTGGCAGTGGCACAGGGCAGACAACCAGGCAAGGACCACAGAGATACAGAGGCCTGAGACCTTGCAAAAATCCCCAGCTGGACTCAGAAGTAAACTAGAGCTGTAAAGATCATAATAAAATTTGGATCAAATCCTCAGGGTGTTTGGTGTCCAGAGTTTCTACTTGGTCTTTTTGAGAGACACAAAAGATGACAAAAGCCTAAACGAAATAATGTCAGAAGATTGCTTTTCATACCCAGTCATCCCACAGCTCATCATTGCATTTGGACAGTGTGACCTCCAAAGTAAATCCAACTCCAAAAGTGCAAAATAGTCCCTAACTTTGCACTCCCTCAAGAGCTGATAAACAGAAATTAGCACCCACTACTTCCTTCACACATTTCCTCAGCTCTGAAAGACAAGGTGTATTATTCTCTGACTGATTTTATTCAATTTAAGAAATTATTTTGTCTTCCTTTTCTCCCCCAGCTCTTTATCTCCCTCACTTTGTACTCTGTACGACCAGTTAAATGTGAATTCAGAATCCAGGTGCCTGTTGCAGAGCTGTGCTTGGTCCCAGCATAAAGCACACTGTTAAACAGGTCCAAAAATGCAATGGACTTTTGCAGCCACATCAAGTGAAGCCTTCACACTGGGAAAAGGAGAAAGAAACAGCCTCTAAGTGTTGCTAACCATGCACACTTCCAACCTGATTTCATGCCCTTATCAGAAGGCAGAGCAGTCCCAACCTTGAAAGTTTGGAAATCGCTTTCAGATCTTTAAGTCCCCCCAGGCTAAAACACGGAATTGAGGGATTTTAAAGTGCATCTTTAATCAAGATGACAATTTCCTAAAAGCGTAAGTAATTTTATTTCCTCAACAAGAATAACGGGAGAGGAAACTCTTTTTTTAATTGAGTTGGAAAGAGAGAAAGTAGTGAGAACAGAACACCTATAATAGCAGCAAAACCAGTCCTAGTAGAAACCACAAGCCCTGCAGCACAACACTGGGAACCTTCTCCATTAAGATTACCCCACAAACTCTTGCCTTTCTCTCTAGGCTTTGGACTAGCTCTGATCCTTGGATTGGTGCTGCCCTAAGAGTGTCTGAACTCCTCAGCAGTGAGGCTAGATCTTACCATGGATTTCATCTGACCATCTATTATTTTATAGGTCAACTATATTAGGAAAAAAATCTTGGCTGTGAGAGTGGTGAGGCTCTGGAACAGATTGCCCTGATAAATTGTGGCTGCCCTATCCCTGGAAGTGTTCAAGGCCAGGTTGGACAAGGCTTGGAGCAGCCAGTTCAGGTGGAAGGTGTCCCTGCCCTTGGCAGGGGGTTGGAACAAGATGAGCTTTAAGGTCCCTTCCAACCCAAACCACTCCATGACTCTATGATTCTGACATTTGTGCACAGTTTTGCCCTTGTCTCATCACCAAAACCTGTACTGAAATCACAGCAGTTACACGTCCAAAACCCCGCGTGCCTGCGTGTTATGGTGGGCAAAAATAAAATTCCCCATTTTCTCAACATGGCTTAAAACCTGGCCCTACGTGCTCCATGGAGCACATTTTGGCAGTTATTAGTGCTGCCTTTCAACGTCATCACAGACCAACAGATCACAGATCCTCCAGAGATGGGTAGTTAATGGGGAGCAAGGAAAACCGCCTAGGCATATGGTTAAGCAAATCAGTCATCAGTTCAGTGGGACAGCTTTCATTTCCATCACAGCAATCTGTTGGATCCCAGAACTGTTTTTACGTGGTTCATTAGACAATAGCCTTTCTTGCTACTAGTTGGGTCAAGAGTCAAAATTGCTGTGTAATTGCAAGTCTCAGGGCACAAGGCAAGAGTTTTTCAGTCCTGGAGGGTGTTGTCCAAAGGGGAAAGAAAACAGAAGGGAAAGATTATGTGTGAGCAATTGAACCCTACTGAGAGGGCAAAAAAAAGTCACTGAAACTGGGATTAGACAAATCTTGTAATGGAAAACAAGAGTCCTGTTGGTAAGCTGGCACTTGCACCTAAGAGATGTGTGTGCTGGGAAAAAGCAGCTCAAAGGATGGGTCGAAAAAGAGCATAAGAGGAGATTAGGCAGCATCAGAAGCCAAAAAATGATTATTGAACCTTTTTAAGCATTTAACTCCCTGAGTTAATTAAGCACACGGCAATAGAGGTTGTTAAACAAGAACAGTTCCCAACTTAATCAAAGTACACTGGAAACAATACTGAGCAACCTCAGTAGAGAAACACAGTAAATATCAAATTGAACTAAATAGCTCAGTTAAGATCATTATTAATAATAAATCATGGCCACTGTTTCTTTTTTTTTGCCAACAACTAGCATAGTT